>NC_028456.1:34081764-34327653 GCF_000263155.2 Setaria italica | reverse complement strand
CTCTCGCGCCACTCCTCTCTCGCGGCGGCTCAAGCTTTTTAACCCAGCACTAAGTGATATAAGCAGCTGGTACTGCTATCAGCTCCATCTGTAAATAGTACCACCTTACCCGTTTCGGCAAGGAGCACAATCTGTAAATAGTACCACCTTACCCATTTCGGCAAGGAGCACAGGAGTGGATTGAAGCCTACCACTCCTCTCTCGCGGCGGCTCAAGCTTTTTAACCCAGCACCCCGCGCTCCTTCTTCCTTCTCGTCTCAACTTCTCTACCTTTCACTTTCTTCATTGCTTCTTCCTTCTCGTCTCAACTTCAACAACACGCACATTACTGAGTGATATAAGCAGCACTAAAATATAAGTAAATAGTACATCCAACTTGCAAGAGATCGATTATCATCTAAATTAAGTAGCAACTTGCAAATTAAGATGCTTATATATATTCGTCCTTCACGCACGCCATCCTTAACTTGACTCGTAATAAGCAAGGACACCAAACCCACCATTAACTCTAACACTAATAGATTATTATGGACGATGATGAGGATCAGAGTGTGAAAGCTAGAGCGGAAGTGGGTAATCAGAAATCTCGCTTAGAATCGCACCTAATCTTGTCATCAATATAATTGTTGATACATTTTGGTGTTTGTGCTGTTTCTAGGGTGATTAATCATGCATGAATTTGTTTGAGCCACGATTACATTACTTGTGGTGGGTGATTGGTCCGTCACACACTCACATCATCGATCATCAGGTGAGGGTGCTTCGTTAATTCAAGTCCCAATTAATTGTTGTCTGTCAGGAAGTTGTTTGATGACTGCATCTGCATGAATCAGCTCAGGAAGTCTGTCAGGAAGTTGGTTTTGATTAGCACCCTATATATGCATCTTTCGGGGTGCAAATTTTTTGACATGAATCAGGTCAGGATCATCTGATTCCATTTTATTTATTTAGAATATGCCACATGGTCTGCTGATCCGGGAAAACGCCCTTGAGTAGTCTCGATCGGAAGGTTCAGCTACGGCTACGACAGTGCTTTATTTTGCAAATCACGCGCGAACGAAACAGCACAAAAGTGGCACCGCACTATATTCTCCTAGCTGAAGCATCCACGAGAAAGGAAAAGGCAAGCGTCCATCGTACGGCATGACGACCAGCAGTTGGGTTGGCCGGCCGGACTGAACACACGACAGCCTGATGATGACTAGTGTAGTATCTTATCTTACTATTACTTTTTGAAACCACTTAGGATTCCTAAATGGATACTCTAGGAAAAGAGAGAAATCCTAGAAATTCTCAAAAAAAGCAAAACATCCGACCATCAATCGATAAATTTAAATCATCATAATCATTGGATCTTTATATTTTCTAAAAAATTACCCACCTCTGCCATTATGAAAATAGCTTAAAGTGACCCCCTAAATCTATATATAAATTACCCACCTATACCATTATATAAAATAAACTAAAGTAACCCCTAATCTTCATCCAAATTACCCACTTATGCCATTATAAATAATATTTAAAATAACCTCCTAATTTGCAAGTGAATTGCCTACCACTATTACTTAAAAAACTTAAAGTAACCTTAAATTTGCATCTATATTACCCACATATGTTATTATTAAAAATAACATGAGGTAACCCTACGTTTGAATCAAATAACCTTAATAAAAATATACATCAATATATGATTCTAAATCGTCTATATCTTTCATGATATAATAATTAAGATCCATACGCATGATGTGTGTCACCATTTATGAGGATATAAAGTGATGAAAATATAGATTTCTATGCTGAAATTGTATCTCAAACTTAGGGTTCATTAAACAAATTCAAGCGCATACCTGCGATGCAAAGTGAAAAGTTAAAGATTATAAATGTGGATGAAAATATTATAGAGTAATTACTAACTAAAATCTAACACAATTGGATGAAGATATTAAGTATATATCTATATAAGTATTGTGTTCGAATATTTAACAAACGAGAGGTAGCTTATGGTAATAGTTTTGTAGCAATGTAGTCTCATTTTTTTCATTGGAGACTCCGCATTAGTTCCCATGAGACAAGCTAGAAAAAAGAGATAAATTCTCATAAAAATTAAAACATCAAATACCAATCCTGTAAACTCTAATAATTATAGCCATTGATCTATTATATTTTCTAAAAATTTACCCACCACTGTCATTGTGAAAATATTAAAAAATGAGCTCTAAACCTATATCTAAATTACCAAGCTCAGCTATATCTAAATTACCGAGCTCAGCTATTATAAAAAATAATCTAAAGTAACCCCATAATATTTATCCAATTTACTAATACACATTATTGTAAAGCATAACTTAAAATGTCATTCTAAAATTTTATCTATGTTACCCACGTGTGTTATTATAAAAAATAATCTAAATATTAATCTAATTATCTCCATGTGCATCATACAGAAATGTAAAAAAGTAAACAAATATATGATTCTAAATTACCTATTTATGTTATTTTTAATATAAAAATACTAAGTTAAAGTATATACACATGATGAGTGCCACTATTTAGACCATTTATACATGTATGTGAGGATTGGAGGTGTGATACAAAATGGAAAAAGTACGAATATGAATGAAAACATGCATCGAGTAATTATTAATTAAAAATCAATCACAACTGGACAAAGATAGGTACATATCTGTATAAGTATTATGTTGAAGTATTGAAAAATAAGAGAGTAGTAGGTAAACAATTTTGATTATTAGTTAGAAGTTTAATTTCTAAATAATTTTTAAATATAATAACTTCTAAAAATATTAGCCCGTGCGGAAACACGGGTTGATGGACTAGTATAGTATATATAAGAGGAGGAGCACGCGCACCGATCGCAACCTATCGCAACCTTGTTGTTCCTTGTTGTCCATCCACCAAAGCAGACGATGCATCCGGTGCCTCCGCGATCAAGCCCCAACATCGCCGCCGCCACCACGAGGGTGCACCCTTCCGACGCCCTTCACCACAGCTGCGCCGCGGATGACGATCATCATCTTGTACAGCCGGCGCTCTACACGGTGTGGAAGAGGTCCAGCATGGGCTTCCACGGCACCGACGGCTTCTCCGTCTACGACGCCGACGGCGCCCTAGCCTTCCGCGTCGACAACTACTCAAGGCGCCGCAAGCTCTTCGCCGGCGAGCTGCTGCTCATGGACGGCCAAGGCGCGCCCCTTCTGGCACTCCGCCCACAGGTAGGTGATTCGTTGCTTCCGTCGCTAGCTGAAAATTGATTGCGTTACTACGGATTCTTAATAACATCCCCATTGCAAATTCACGATCTTGCTCTAAATCCTAATTCCCGAAAAGAAACGCATATATACCATTTCTTGTTAGGTAGACAAAAACATATCTACTGTGTTCCTTTCTTTTAGATCAAGCAATGCAATCCAAATCCACTCAAACACCATACGTTATATCTTGCAAAGCGATCTCGGAAATCTGAATCACATGTTTCTTTTGTTTTCAAGTTCAAAGATTGCATAGCCCTCTGGCAAAATGCAACGCATGCAAGTTCAAACTAAAGCTTCCAAACAAACAAAATGCTTTTGTTTCCTCTGTTATGGCTTTTGCCCCCCAAGTTGTTTTCTTCATGCTTTGTAATAATACATGTTACAGGCTTGCACCTGTAATTTGCTACCACATAGGACAACAGCTGCAACATAAAATAAATATACTACAGCATCAGTAGTATCTCCCCTGGTTATTTTTTCTAGGCCCACCAGTTTTGACCAAGCAAAAGAACTTTGCTGCTACCAATGACACTAACGATGTTCCCTCTGTCTGTGGCAGATTCTCAGCATGCGCGACCAATGGAATTGTTACAGAGCATCAGAAGAAGCTGGTGACAAGAGCTCCTCCAGGCGGCAACACCTCTTCTCCATGAGGAAATGCTCACTTGTACAAAGCAACGACGAAGCAGAAGTGCACGTATCTGGATGTACCACCTCATCAGATCATGATTCCCAAGCTCCTAGCTTCAGGGTGCATGGTAGCTTCTGGAGGAGAAGCTGCAAGATCCGAAAAGGCAACGGGGAGGAGGTGGCTAGGATAACCAGGAAGAAGGCCGGAGCTCTGTCTGAGACGGTGACACTAAGCGAAGATGTCTTCAGCCTTACCATCATGCCAAATGTCGATCGCACAATGATCATGGCCTTTGTTGTCATTTTGGACCGGATCTGCCAGAGGCCATACAAACCTTTGATGTGTTCTACGTAGTTCACGCCTTCCAGCTTCCAGGCCAAACAAACTTGATGCTGAAAGTGATGAACACTGAAATTCAAGAAGGGCTGAGCCAGTAAGTTTAGATAGGTAGGGACTGCAGCTGCTAATGATTGCAGCTGTCAACTGACTGAAGCCAACATGTAACATGTCCTAACTTTTGTAAAGCAAAGATACGTAAATTCAGAATTTAACTGGAACCTTACATTGCAATGCATACTGGATTCCCGTGATGTAAATTTCAGGGAAAGTTCGTTGGTGTTGTTTAATGCTCAGAACAAAGATGCGACCACAATTTATAAAGAAAGATTGAAAGGGAAAGGGGAAGAAAGGGAATGACACAAATAGGCAGCTGTATCCCTTGTCCTAGTTGCAACTTCCAATGCTTATTACTCTCTCATGTGCTTCCATGAATCAACTGGCTATTTGTTAAAAAGAAAGAAAGAATCAACTAGCTACCAACTCTGGCATGAGCTGCTTCCCATTGTTCCTGTAGTTGTAGCGCAGTACCATCTCAAGTTTCTAATGGTTTACACCTAGATGCAACTTGTGGAATTAGTAAGGACAATGCAAAAGACGAAATTGACCAAATTGTGTTGAATCGTAAAAGAGGAACCAGAAAAGGAATCGATTTAAGATCTGACCAGTGGCATCAGCTATATCTGGCAGTACAGACTACAGAGCAGTTGAGTGTATACATACTCAAACAAAAATATTCGATCGACTCCTAGCTCCGCATGCATGTTAAATTGCATCTCTGAAGATCAGCAATCCTCCATCAAGAAAGAATTAGGCAGTAGACATCACACATGTACTGCAAAGAGGCCATACCCTGCTCTGTTCATTGCGCCAAGAATTGTGATAGTGCCATTTCCATTGATGCAACAAGTAGCACAGTCCATTTCATCGTATGAGGTGGATAGTGGCAGTGCGTCGCAGAGGTCACCACGACGAAAGATGCAATTGCATCAAGGAGATGTCTGGAGTTCAGGGTATGGATGGATACCTGGTGGAATGCGCGGCCGATTGTTGCAGTGCGACGATGAACGGAGGTGACCACACGCCGGGGGGTGACCGATTGGAGGGACATGGCAGCTGAGGGCATCTCCACGACTCCACCTCCTACCGGACCGCGGCAGCCGGCAGCCCAAGGCGGCGGGCGCAGTGGAGAAGCTAGAGGCTGGGGCAGCCCGTGCGCAAGGCCTGAGGGAGTGATGGACGCGTCAATTTGACGGAGGAGATAACGAAGCTTGTCGGCGGGGCCGGAGGAGGGCGGCGGCGGCCGCGCGACCTCGCCGGGGCGGCCGATGCCACCCGGCGGAATATTTTCAAAAGCACCCCTAACTATTTTCATTTAATCCCCTAAATTGGATCGCGACTATTAATCGCGATCCGAATATTTGCAAAAGTACCCCTAATATTTACATATAACCCCCTCATTTGGATCGCGACAATTGATCGCGATCCGATTATTTACAAAATACCCCTGGTTTGGATAAGAAATTAGCACCGTGGCCCCTGGTTCGTCTCTCCCTCTCCGTCGTCGGGTCCTCCGGCCGCCTCCAACTTCCAATCCGGGCCGGAAGCGCAAATGCCCCAAGCCACTCGCGGCCCCGCTCAGGTTCTCCAGTCGTCTGCAGATTCTAGGGAAAGAGGACCAGCCCAGCTGCCCAGGGAGTACCGAGCATCGGCCAGGCCATGGGTAAGGTGAGGAGCTCTGTTAGCTGAGCCGCGTGCTGGAATACGGTGGCTTATGAGGAAAACGAAAGAGGCTGGCGGGATGCTTCCATGAGAGAAATTAACCCGCAGGCGCAGCCGCTCGAGGTGCCGGACAGCTTGGTGGATGGGTTCTTGGTTCGAAACAATCGCATTTTTGCAGGTCGTCGGTTTTGGAGGTAGTGTTTGCTGATGCAGAAATCGACTGCTCACCGGCTCATGACTGCATACCAAAACGAGAAAGGTCAGCCAAATCCAGAGTCCATGCAAAAATTGTTGGACATTAGAGATTGGATCTGTGATCTCAGCTATGTTATTATTTGGCAGAGTACTCACACTGAGAGGGAAGGAATACAATACATACTTGATTGCTCTCCATGTTTGTTGCATTGCATCAGGGAACATCCGTTGTACTCCATCAAGAAAGAAGTAGAGGCAATATGCATCAGGCATGTAGTGCGAAAGAAAAGAGTTTATCATGTTCAGGGCGCCGAGGAAATGCATACTTGTACAAAGTAAGTATATGGTATGTCAAGATTTACCGCCTCGTCAGATGATGCCCAAGTTCCTAGCTTCAGGATACAAGGCAGCTTCTGGAGGATAAGCTGCAAGATCTGGAAAGGCAATGGACCAGGAAGAAGGCTATGCGAAGATTTCGTCGGCGTTACCGTCATGCCAAATGCCGATTGCTAATTGCACAATGATCATGGCTTTCGTTGTCATTATGGACCTGCCAGAGGCCATAGAAACATTTGATGTTTTCTTCATAGCTCTTGCCTTCCAGGTGCTGAAGCACAATTTAAACCTGTGAAACTTCATGCCACAAGTGATGAACACTGAAATTAAAGAAGGGCAAGCCAATGAGATGCTGAGGCACTGAATTATTAGACATGTATGGGCCCTTGCTGATTGAAGCTGTCAACTAACTGAAGCCAACATGCTACATTGTCTAACTTTTTTAAAAGCAACACATATAATTCAGAAATTAACTGGAATGTTACATTGCAATGCATATTGGATTCCCAAGGCGTAAATTTCAGGGTAAGTTCAGCGGTGCTGTTTAATTATCGGAAGAAAGAGCCGTCGCAAATTTTCTAGGAAAAACAGGAAGGGAGTGCCGCAAATAGGCAGTTACGTTGTATCACTTGGCCTGGTTTTTTGAGAGAACAGGAGGGGCGAGCCCCTATTGATTATATATTAATAGGAGAAAAAACCAAATAAAGGTTAAAAAGTACAACAAAACAAAATAGGAATAGAGAAGGAGCTAAAACTAAAACAACAGGCAGGTTTTATGGAAATTACAAAGATTGCACCCAATGAGTCATAGTAGGAATCAAAGCAGGACGTGCTCTATGGAGTAGTAAGGAGAATTTAGATTCGAATTTCCTTTTGCACAAGTCCATCGAGGGATCAATGCCATTAAACATCCAATCGTTCCTTGTTGTACAGATGCTACAGGTCATTAGAATAATTATTTCCATGAAGAAAGGTACCGCAAGCTTGTCCTGGATGAGCCTGAATATTTGCAAGATTGACCTAGTGGTGATTACTGAAACTCCAATTGAGTTCCAACAGGCCTTGGCAAAATTATATCGTAGAAAGAGGTGTGCCACTATCTCCCTCTTCTATAAAATGCATAAATCACAAGTATAGGAATCGAGGTTCATACACTTTCTTCGGAGAAGATCTCTTGTACTGAGGCGATCCTTGAGCAATAACCAAAAGAAAACCTTGTGTTTCATCTGACATTTGGACTTCCAGATCCAGCAATATGCTGGGTGAACGGCCCTCTGTCCAATTAAAGCTTTATACACTTTAGATGTTGAGAATAAGGCATTTCCCCAGATGTATGTCCAATGATCTATCCCATCCACAGATGGCATGTTAAGAATGAAATTTTGTAACTCCAGGAACTACTCATGAGCTTGAGTTGTGAGAGGAAGGTTAAAATTTTGGATGAGTTCTGGCATATTGACATCAGCTTTGAAGGTGATGTTGGAATTCTTGGCAAAGGAGAAAAGTTCAAGATAAGCTTGTAAAGGCACAATTCCATTCTAGAGATCCTTCCAAAAGGGTACTGTGGAACCATCTCCGACTGATACTGAGGCAATGCCTTTATATGTGTCCAATTATTTAACTATATTCCTCCACCAAAAGGATCCTTTTTGGTATTGACCTGGTAGATGCCCATTACTGTAGTAATTTTCCTAGATTAGATTCACCCAAGGGATATCAGCTTTTGAGAAGAACTTGTGCAAGAATTTTAACAGCATTGCATCATTGTGTGTGTTCAGATTTGTGACTCCCAATCCCCCTTTTTTTTAGGTACATATACCATAGGCCAAGCAGCTTTAGAGGGCTTTTTGGAATTCAGATCAGAGCCTCTCCATAAACAGTGCTTCCTATACTTATCCGGTTGTTTTATCACTCCCTTGTGTAACTTTAACGTTAAGGTGTAGAATACTGCTGATGAAGAAAAAATTGAATTTACCAATTCTAATTTACCTCCTTGGGATGGGAAGGTGGAGGTGCAACTCAGTCTTCTTTCAATTTTCTGAATCAGTGGCATGAAATTCTCAATGTTTGGTTTGGAAGTCCCTAGAGGCAACCCCAAATAGGTGAAAGGAAGAGAACCTTTCTGACAGTCAAAAGTTCTTGAGAGATCTTCCAAGTTTTCATCAGGAATGTTTAAGGATACCATGACTGATTTGTTATAATTAACCTTTAGACCAGTGGATCCTGCAAATGTATGCAGAAGATCTTTGAGAAACAATAATCGAGTAGGGCAAGCTTCCATGATAAGAAGGGTGTCATCTGCATATTGGATGATTGGGAAATCTATTCCTGCTCTTTCTGGTAGAGGTAATCTAAGCATTCCTTGGTTCTTGGCATCATTGATGATTGACTGGAGCAGGTCTGCAGCCGACACAATGAGGAGAGGGGATAAAGGATCTCCCTGCCTTACTCCCCTTTTATAATGAAAGACTTTCTCTAGTACCCTATTAAGAAGGATTGATGATGTCCCTGTTCCTAAGATGTCTCTTATCCACCCAATCCATCTAGAATGGCTTGAGGCTCAATCTTATCAAAAGCTTTTTCAAAGTCCAATTTTAGGATGACAAGCTCTTTCTTAGAGTATTTGCAGATATGTAGATATTCAAAAGCCCAAGTCAGGCAATCATGTATTGATCTAGATCTGATGAACCCATACTGGTTTTTGTGAATTAGCCTCAGAATTACCTGCTAAAGTCTTTCTACTGAAAGTTTGGTGATGAGCTTGATGGAAGAGTTTTGCAGTGAGATTGGCCTAAAATCTGAAACCAGGGATGGACTCATGCTCACATCACTTGGCCTAGTTGCACTTTGCAATATTTGTTACTCTCGCATGTGCTTCAGTGGATCAACTGGCTATCAACTCTGGCATAAGCTGCTGATCAGTGGCCTCATCAGCATAATGCGGTGCAGAACTCACCAAAATGTACAATACAATTGCATCAAGGAAATGGAAATTCATGGCCAGCAGCCAGCAGCCTTTTTTGCAGAAACCTGCTCTCTGCAGCAGGAGGATAGATAATAGATTGATGGTAGGGTTGCAAATTTGGAACTGTGCCACTTGAAACCTTGGTGTGCCGCTTGGTGTCATCGGCCCAGGCAGGTCCTGGAGATCAAAGTGTCAGTAAAGTCCAAACTGAGGCCCATCAATCAATTGCCCTTTGAGAGGGGAAAATTCCTAAAAAAATTCAACATCACAGTGAAAGAGGCCAGGAAATGTTCAATGCTACTATTAAGTACTACGCACCTAGTACATGTCAATTGCTTACGGTTGCAAATTGTACACATCTTATATTCTCCTCTCTATGCCGATGACCGACCTATTTGGTTGTCATGTGAACCGCACAAAGGATCAATGGACGAGAATTGGGAGTATTTGAAAACTTGTAAATGTACATTGAGATGCGTATGACTACGTATTTGGAGATATCTTAACTTGCATGTGATTTTTTACAATTGTGCCTTTCTGCTAACGAAATAGTTTTTATTTCAGTCATTTCCTTCTTCGAGATTATTACAAAATGATACACACGTCAACACCACGTGTTTGTTGTGATCGTTTTTTGTTTCAGCCAAGATTCTTTCTCGTGGCTACAATACAAAACGATACACATGCTGATCACGCGCAACACACGTACACGACGATACATGAGTGATCCTGTTAGATGCATGCTTACAAATATTGCCGTTGAAAAGCACTGGTTTGTGTTTGAACCATGAAAAGAAAACCGGTATTTGAACACGTAGGGCAGAGTCGTACTCCGACGACCATTTGCACCAACAGATGCTTCCCATCTCGTTGCGGTCATTCTCAGATGCGTTATCCGGCAACGCAATGCAATGCAAGGTAGGCATCCAAGATTCATTTCAGCAAAGCATCCGTGCACGTACGCCATGAAAATAAATTGTGAAAGCCACGGATCGCGACTCGCTGGTCCGTGCCACAGCTTTCAGAGTTTCAGACGCCTGCTGCTCCCTCACGTCAAAACTGTACTCTCTCCTCTGCCGCCTCCTTCCTCCCGGGCACACGTACAGCCTCCTTGCATTGCCAAAGTTCCAACCCAACCACATCTCTGATCTCCATATCTCACGTCCTCGTTCCAGAGAGGTGAGAGGAGTCGCTTCCTTCTCAGACCAGAAAACCATGAGCAATAGAGTACACCCGTCGGATACCAGCCGCGGCGGCCGTGCTCGTCGCGCGGCGGCATCGGATCGCCGCCCGGCCGTGTACACGGTGTGGAAGAGGTCGAGCATAGGGTTCCAGGGCACCGACGGCTTCTGCGTGTACGACGACACGGGCAGGCTGGCGTTCCGCGTTGACAACTACTCCCGGCGGAGGAAGCTCTGCGCCGGCGAGCTGCTGCTCATGGATGGGCAGGGCACGGCGCTGCTCTCCCTCAGGCCACAGGTGATTATTAGTTTATTACTACTCACTATTTCTGCACCATCTAGGGCAGCAAATGACTTTCTGCTTGTTTAGGAGATACATGCATTTTTCCTCAACTTTAAAGAATCGGTTTCTGTTGCTTGATGAAGACCTAAACAATTAATGGCACTTACAGCAAAACACACCCAGTGATTGTTCTTGATGTTATCCTTTGTAGTGTTCTTCTGTTCCTTGACAATTAATTTCTTGGAAGCAACATAAAGTAGTAGCAAAAGTAATGAAATTTATTAGCAGTCCTTAAAGCTTGATCAAAGACTGGATCAAAGAATTATTTACAGTCGGCATGTAGTGATCAATCACAAATGTCAATTTTATATTTTGCTATCTCGTTTAGTATTCACGCTATCCCATTTATTTATTTATTTTCCTCTCTCGGAAAATGACAGCGCCTTTTAGGCCGTCGTCAGATGAAATGCATTTGCCCTAATTTTGTTTACTGGGTTAGTACCTCCAAATTAGTTCAAAGATTTGGTGACATGTGTCAAGATTTAGGATCAACCAAGTAAGGCAAAATCCGAGGAAAACTAATGCCGTTGCCTACAAAAACAAGCAAACAAAATGCTTTCATAAAGAAAAAGAATCATATACAATAAGGCCTTATTCCGTCGTCGCATACATATATTAGTATCTTATTATTATTATCTTACTATCATTGAAACCTTCTCTCTCTCTTTTTCTAAAAAGAATCCAAACCTTTTCTTTCCAACTTGCAACAAAGCAAGCACAAGCATGATCCTAAACCGGTTTTTACTGTCCTTTCCGCAATTAGTTTTTGACTAAGCAAAACCACAGATCCTAATGAGGGTGAAAAATGTTTTTTTTTTCATTGTAACAGCTTCTCAGCCTGCACGATCGCTGGAACTGCTACACAGCACCGGAAGAGGAAGGCGTCGACAAGAAGCCGTCTGCCACGTCACAGCAGCAAGTGTTCACGATGAGCAGGTGCTCAGCTCTGAAGAGCAGCGACGAAGCAGAGGTCCACATGTCAGCAGCAGGCCCTACCGCATCGTCATCGTCATCTGGCCTTGGCTGCAAGCACCCGCAGGCCGCCGCTCCGGGCTACCGGATCGAGGGCTCCTTCTCCAGGAGGAGCTGTAAGATCCGTCGTGGCAGCGACGGCAAGGAGGCGGCGCGGATAACGAGGAAGAACGCCGGCGTGGCGTCCAGGCCGGTGGCGACGCTCGGGGACGACGTGTTCAGCCTCGTCGTCCGGCCGGGCGTCGACGTGGCGACCATCATGGCTATCGTTGTTGTCATGGATAGGATCTGTCACAAACCGTACACGCCCATGGTGTGTTCTTCACAGTAGAGTTGTAGTGTAAAACCGTAGTTGTAGCTGTAGCGCAGAGGCAGCAATGCAATGACTCCTATCCATTTCGCGTCCTCCAAGGAGAAACGTTTACAAGATTTTGATTTGATACAGATACGCATTGTGTGGCCTCAGGAAGTCAGGATGCAAAAGGACGGGGGAAATGACATGTACTGTATTTGCTAATGCGTAGTGGAGGATACTAAATTCTTGCCGAACCACTTGCGCAATGCATCTCCCGATCTGCACCTGATAGCACGTACTTTATACTTATTCCAAGAACATTTTCAACGACACCACAAACGCAATAGGCTCGCCACCACAGAACTGACGGAAGCAACCACTTGTTGGCTGTATGTGTCGCATACTCCAGGGCAAGGACACAATTCAATCCAGAAATTGCTTGTTGCAAGGTTACCTAGTGGCACGGCAATGCATTCAGATCGATAACGGCAGGAGACAGCATACCGACACCCTGTGCTCAGCAGACTAGCCACGTGGCAGCATGTATGCTTTCATCGCTACAACGGTACCAGACTGCAGTTCATGACACAGACCTAGATGAATTCAGCGTGATTCAAATCCACTATCATGACAGTGGGCAATGGCCTCCAGCAAGGGGCATCCCCTGAAACAAAGTTCAAAGTCCTGGTACCAAGCAGAGCACAATGAAAAGGATGAAAGCGACTAAAATTGATCAAATCCAAGATGCAAATCAGTGAAAGGGGTATTTAAGATCGAACCAGTTACGAGAGATGCCTTCACCTATGCGTAAAGCAAAGCCCCAAGTGCTAACACTCAAGACTAAGCAAAACCAGTGACTTCTTGACATTCTTATCGCATCAATTGGGATAAATGGACCGTTATCACTCTACTCACAAAAAAGTTAACATGAAAAGACAACAATAAAGATAAAGAAAAGAACAATGCAAATCTTGTTTGATGATTTTTCAAAAAGGACTACGCTAAGAAAGAACATAAAGCTAAAACAATCAGCATGAGTTTCAAACAGAACATTTGGGTTGTCAAGAACTTACAATCAGAACCATCAGCATGGGGCCATGGAATAAAGTTTAACCAAGTAAGCTGAGAGATCTTCAGAATTCTTACATTCACAATTAGTTTCACTTTTGATGTTTGGACAGAAGCACCATGCTAATAAGCAACTTATTCAGTGAAAAGACCGCTGCCAGCCAAGATTATTCAAAGCAGAAACATAATGGATAGTCGGCACTAGGAATAAAACTTCAGCTCACCACAAAAGAACTACACACATCTTTCCGTCCGAGTCCATTTTATTTAACAGTATCTGAAGGGTTGATTGTGCTAATCTGCTTAAACTATCAGCTATGTAACCTGATTCGTTTCAGACTTAAAGCATATTGAAGACAGAAATTTTCAGTTAAAGGAATGATGGGGCAGATCTAACTACATAATTATAATATACTTCCTGAAGTAGAGTGAACAGAATATTGCCTTTGAACAATTTGAAGGGTGGAGGCAATCTCAATTCATGAGCTATAGATATGCAGTACAAAGGTTATATGATTCTAAAAGATACCATACATTTTCTACTTAACCCTGAAGTATAAATTTCCCTTTTTGGTTGGGTGTGGGCTTCAGAAAATGATTTAGCCAAAGTAATAAATGACCATAGTATTTTTGTACACTACTTGTGATTTGTGAGTCTTAGTCTACATCCAATCACTAACAGCTGTCTAGATTTAATAACAGAAAATGGTACCTCCTCTCTTACAGTTACACAGAGAAAAGATTTGTAGTAAAGGCATACTTCCAAGAAACAGCTGATGCTCCTCAGTACACAAAAACTAGTTTCTAACCTAAAAGGTTTGCCAGTAAGAATGCAGTCCTTACACGAGATGACCATTTCTCCATCTTACATAACATGCCACCATTCCAGTTTACACCACTGGACACCATCACCATGTCACTGCAATGATAATTGAATCGCAGCAATGGAGAAAAAGAAGTAGCAAGACTTATTCATGGCAAACAGTCAGCTCAACTTAGAAACTAACTCCTATACTAGATGGAGAAAAGAGCACGGTACTCATTGGCCTCATGAGCCATTTCTTCCATGCTTCTATCTTTCCTCTCAATGTCGAGGTCAAGTTTCTCCTTCAATTCTTTCTCTTTCACATCAATCTATTATACCAAGGAAAAGGGTAAGCTTTATTTGATCAGACATCATAATAAAATAACATGATTGATAGAAAACTATGCCACGTACCGCATCATATATTTCATCATTTTTCTCGAAATCCCCTTTCTTCCTCGGGATGACATGAATGTGGACATGTGGAACTGTTTGGCCAGCTTGAGGACCATCCTGATAAGTAATATCACTTGTTAATACGCAATTTCATTTGCATCATCACATAACATAACAGTAAGAGGTCCATAACAAGCTAATCAAAGGTATGAACAGTAAAAAAGAAAAAAAGAATTAGCACAGGTTGTGTGACATAGTATATATGTGATATTTTCCACAATGTTCATCAATCTCACAGTTTAGACATCCAAATAGGACACTTCTATTTGCATAAATTTGGGCTACTGAGTATTGAAAGGATGAGCTCACTACAACAATAAAATTGAAGTGGTAGACCACACCTGAATAGCAAAGGTAAGCGAAGATGCTTTATGGTACTTCTCAAGACGTACGCCGACTTCCTTTGCAGTAACCCATAAGTCACTTGTCTCATCAGAACTTAGATCAGCGAATCTTTTCACTTCACGCTTGGGGCACACAAGAACATGTATGTACCGTCAAGGAAAAAATGATGCATATAGAATAACACATTTTTCTCAATATGTGATGTATCAAACTTTGAGCCAAATAAATTTATTCAGGTGGGATTATGAGTTATGACTAGGGATGGCAATCCGACCCAATGTGGGTGCCCACAGGTTTGGCACCCAATGGGTGCGGGTGTGGGTGTAAAATTTAGCCCATGGTGTGAAACCTGACCCGACCCGTATTGAGATGGTCGGGCACGGGTGTAAGATTTCACCCATGGGTGCCCATTTCTTAAGATCTTGGTCCCTAACCCTTGTCTAAGTATTGAACTAATACTAATGTATGTCCTTTGATGTTTAATTTTGATGTATCATGGGCCATAAGGTGAAAGTTTGAACTGCTACCTTGCTAGATTATAGTGAAGTTGAATTGTTGATGTATCATGTAATGTTAGACGAAAAAAGTTTGGCTTGGAAACATTGCTAGACTATTCTTTTTTTATCCAACATGAAAGTTTGGTTTCCTACTTCAGTATGTTGGCCAAATTGTATTTTGTGTGTCAAATTTGTACTATATTACTTGATCTTGTATGATCATGCTGGTATATTTTATAAAATTTTATTCCTTTGAACAGACCTAGTGGGTGCCCAACACCCAACGGGTGCCCTGTGGGTGCGGGTGTGGGTGCAAAAATCCACTCGTTAGACATTATGGGTGTGGGTGTAGATAAATGTGATGGGTCTCATTATGGGTGGGTTTTGCTCCACCCGCACCCGACCCGACCCATTGCCATCCCTATTATGACAGCTTTGCACTAAATGAGAACACAACAAAAATTGATTCACAACTCCAGTTCCAATAAAGTTTTCCTCTAATGAAGTCCACTCAAGTTGAAAACATACAGCTATACTGCTAGTGGATTTGTTGCATGATGAAGAAAAAAAATATCATGGTACAGAACTGCAGATCGTTTCTGAAGTCAGTGGCTCAACAAAACACAGTTAATCTCACTAAATAAATACCTATGGTAACTTGATCCCCTAGAGACTTGGTAATCAGGTCCAAAGAGAAGAGAACCAATGCAAAGGTTTGACCAAAAAATGTCACTGCTCAGTTTCTTTTATGTTTGTTTGAGTCCTTCTTATGAACTTTACTGGAGCAGAAGCCAGCAATTCAAGCAAGTCTAATCAGTGGCCCATAGAGAAACCAGCAGCACAGGCATGTGAGTGGGAAAACTGTAAAACTGCTGGAATCTAACTTCCAAGAGAGCACAGAAGCCGCTTTGCTGAAATAAAAGGATATGACCTGCATAAGAAAGATTTGTATGGTTAGGAAAAAAGCTGGAGAACACAAACAGGTAAAAATGATATGCAATGCAGTGGCATGGTTTTAAGCTTTACAAAGCTTGACTGCAACACCCGCAAGACCACAACAAAGCGTAGTCAGTAGTCAGATTGGATCAAGTAGCATCAGATTGCAGGGAACTTGGTTCAAATTCCCAGCCAAGCATAAGACATTGCCCATATTCCTTGCCTACCGAAACTACCCGGTGGTACACTGGTGCCTGGCTGAATTTATTATTACAGGAGAGCAATGGTTCTCAATACAAAAGCTTTACTGGGCATTTGGGACTCGCTGTTTGATCAATGTGACTTTCATCAGCCACATTTCCGCAAGAAATCTGGAAATTTTTCCCCCTTTCTCTCGCGATGACTAATGTTCTAGCAACAAGAAGCCAAAAAATGCTTGATATGGCGTAGTGACTCAGTGAGCAGATGCCGGAGTGGCGGCGGGTACAGCAGCCAAGCAAAGCATCGGCAAAGGCGAAGTGAAAAGAGAGAAGGGGATATTACCCGGGAGGAGGGGGCGGAGGTTGACCATGGCGTAGGAGAGGGGCGTGGCGTGGAAGACCTCCCTGGCGTCGATCTTGTAGGGCCCGAACTTGTAGGAGGAGACCTCCATCCCCGGCGGCGGCGGTGGGTAAAGCTGGGAAGAGGAAGAGGAGGAGACGGCGCGCGGGTGCGGCAGGCGGCGAAGGAAGCGAGGAGGCGGAGCGAGTGAGAGTGGGAGGACGGCACGCGAGCACAGCACGGAGAAACCACCAAGCAAGCATCCGGATGGAAGCGCTGTCACGGCGACGGAGCCGGCCGGAGAGGAAAGCAATGAAGGACAGGAGGGCACAGTTGTGGGCTTTGAAAAGGGTTGGGCCTCGACTTAGAGGCCCACTCGAGTGCTTTGCTGCTGGGCCTGCTGCAGTGCCCGCCTTTCAGCCCAGCATTGAGACGCACGCAGAGGAAGAGAGGAGCAGAAGCTGAAAAGGCGATACTACCATGAAACCGTTGACTGGCTGCTAGTACCATGCAAGCTCAAAAGTGATGAGCAGAGTGCGACGCAGAAGGTGGGAGAAGGAACCAGATTGACTTTGTGGTCGCAGCAAAGTCAATCTAGCTAGCAAGGGTAGGGATATGATGATGATTCATGAACATCCACTAACTGGAGGCAAAGCATGCATACTGAAGTGAAATCCCCACCAACCAAATATTCAGTGCAAGTGCGCAACGTTGTCCTCACACACTCGCATGCAAAGAAAGGCAAGCTTCACTAATCGTTTGTTAGGTTGACATTATCCAAGTTGCACGTATGTAATTGCACTCTTCTAGTACATGATGGTAGTGCATGCCACGTCAATTTTCCATTGAATCGTGGATTAATTTTGATATGACACATACGAGAAAGCACTATAGTTGCATGCATGGGATCATTATTATATTTATTTGGTCAAACAAAGTAATTAAAGAGTTGTGCAATGGAAGGCAAGTGTACGTCAGGTGAAGTAGTCAACAGCTAGCAGCAATCGATCAGGAACCAGCCCCAGCGCTGCGATAAAAAAAAAAAGATTATCCAAGTAAGCTTTTGTAGGCCCCTAGTCTAGCACTTGGATGCTCCAAAGGTTTTCTATTCCTTCTGGATAGATGAAACGTTGACCCAAATGCATCGCCCTTTTGGTGCTCTAAATATATAGTTTATTTGCAAATCAAAGCAAAAAAGGTAGCAGTACATGTACATGTCTCCTATACTGTTGCAGCAAGTGCAACGACCTTTTTTAGCTCCTCCCCAACTGTCTTCAGTCAGATGAAACAAACTTTAGAAGAAAATCATTGGTGCTGAATTTCAGATGTCATTTTCACGCGCACCAGGGGAAAAACTGCAACTTGGAGCATTTGGATTGGAGACTGGATTTCGTTATTGATGAAGCATGTTCAAATTGGAATGTCCTGTCAAAAGAAGCAGAGAACAGTATTGCACCATATTCAGAAAACTGTGGGCATTACAGTGCTGCAAATGGTGATACAGAGAAAATTAAATATCAAGCAAAACACAGATGCATACATTACGTCTTACTTAATGACCTGACACTTTTTTTTAAAAAAAAGTTAAAGGACCTGACACTTGTGGCGGCAATACGATAGAGAGGTGCATTGCAGGCGGGAATTATCATCAGAACTGAGCTATCGAGAAATTAAAAGCAGCTTAATTTGCTGTCTTATTACTTACCCGCTGGAATGGCCACGTGGCTTGTTTGGATGTTGCGCCGTGACACTGACAGCAGCGCCGTTGCCGTGGGCCGTGGCTAGCTACATCAGCTGCTCGAATTTTTTTTATTTTAACTTTTTTAATCTAAAATTTTATAAATAACCCCTATATTTCCAAAAACTAGTCATTTTGGTCACGACAAGCTCCGTGGTGCGACTAATAGTTGAGTCACGCCATTTAAGTCATGCCACATGCAATGGCGTGACCAATGTACACGGTGGTATTGGGAAAAAGTCAACTACGACGTAGGGTTGACGTGGCGGAGCTAATCACGCCAAGCTATCTGGCGTGAGAGCCTGGCGTGACTCTCCTGCTAGCTGGCTGGCCATGCTCCTAAGTCCTAAAGTGCACAAAAATGCATCTCATTTAACTATATTTTAATTTTTATTTTAATTAGTAAATAAGAGGAGTTTAACTTTCAATTGGGCGCTGCAACTCCTTTATCTAATATCTAACCAATAACACTTAGCCTATTTAGAAATTGGATTTCTCATTTTCACACTTTGATTTGGAGTGCAAATTCTTAAAATGAAACGCATGCACTCTATATATTATACACGTTGAGTTTGGTGAATTGAAGAGTTTATTTACTAATTAAAATCAAAATCAAAATATAGTTAAATGAGATGCATTTTTTGCACTTTAGGACTTAGCATGGCCAGCCAGCTAGCAGGAGAGTCACGCCAGGCTCTCTTGGTGTGACTGAGTCACGCTAGATGGTTTGGCGTGACTACCTCCACCATGTCAGCGCCACGTCGTAGTTGATTTTTTTTCAATACCACTGTGTATATTGGTCACGCTATTGCATGTGGCGTGATTCAAGTATTAGTCGTGTCATGGAGCTTGGCGTGACCAGAGTTAGTTTTTGGAAATATAGATTGTAAGCGGTTATTTATAAATTTTAGATTAAAAGGGTTAAAATAAAAAAAATCCAGCTGCTCCCTGCCAATTTTACATGCCGCGTGCCTGTCTCTATTGTTGTCCTACATGTGGGTGTCCGCCTGCAAAACATGCGAGATCAAACCATGTTTGCTTGCCAGGGAACAAAGGGTCACGGCAAGTGTGCGTGCGCCACCTGTGACAAATGAAGTAGCTAGCAGACAACGTAAATCGTGCTACTACTATACATCAGATCGAGGCAGCTTCTATTCGATGTACGTACGAGATAATGCATGCATGCACTGCACGGAAATGTGTAGCCACCCCAGGCTGGCCCCAGTCTCGATTCACGGATAGTACACATCTCGTTGTTGTTTATGCAACTAACGGCGCAGAGTATCATCGAGTACTCCCCCCAACTCTGCTAGTCTCAAGTTGCAGTGCGAGGGAGCTGCACTGCACGCACATGCATGCCCTTACAACTTTAGATTTTCCATGGGCTTACAACATAATATTGTAACAAATAATAAGGCAATTACGTACTCAATCAAAATTTTGTTTCAGAAATCTTAACTTCTAAGTACATGCATGCATGTTTACAATGAATTTCTACCATATCAAAGAAAAAACTTCATCATATTTATTTTCATGAGAGTTGCATTGCACCCAAAATTTGTTCCAAGTGCCACATAGGAGCAGCATCAGAATGTCTATCTCCAGGGATTTATCCTTGAACAGTATAATACTCTTATCTGAATCGTAGCAGTTAGGCTAGCAAGAGCTTTTCTGTGGCTGATTGGTTTGCTCATCAAACATTCTTTAAAAACACCGGATAATATTTTTAGCTAAGACCAACATGCGCATCCATATCCAGAGAAGAAAGTAGAGCAGAGGGCTCCACCAATTAGTCATGTAACGGATCTAAAAGTAATAATGGAAGTTTAAAAACGACCATTAATCATTGTAGATCAAAGCCCTTTCCTTCCAGGTGCAACGCACGCCCTGATGCCCATGTCTTCAGTTGCTACGCATCATCACAAAAATAGGGATGTCCACCAATATATAGGTAATATTGGTCCAGGCCACCGGATCTCAGCAGGGGACTATTCAAACATGAATGCATCATGCATGACAGACTAGCTGTATACTGCACAAGTTGTACCCAGATGGACCTAGCTGGGTGCATATTCATGCAAGCTGATGAGCGAAAAGCTATCCAAGAAAAAATAAAGGAAAATAAAAAAAAACAGAGAGGGAATTAGAATGAAACTATAGCGTTTCCAGCTACTATATGTGATGGTAGCAGGAGCCAAATAACGGACGACTCTTGATAATCGTACACGCGTCACCAAAGACTCGGGAGAAATTAAAGCTCAAAGTAGCATCAATTTTCCCTGACCAAATTAAAAGCTAATACAGGGGATGATCTGCGAGTGCTACAAAACAAAAGGGATCGAGTTGCCACCTTGAACACATTTTTCTTATCTTTCCTGGACTCCAGCCCCTTGCTATATACAGGAGATACCGAATTCTCATGTTCTTAGCCACATGCATCATAGCATGTAGTAGATGTTAGGATACCTTTTCTATTCCATCATCATCTAAAAAAGGATAATCAATTTATTTCTAACTAATACCACTCTAGAAAACCAACATGTATGGATATTATACATACTCTCGTAGGGGGTAAATTGTGTAAAAGAAATAGGGGTGGGCATTCGGTTTTAACCGACTATTCGGTTCGGTTTTTTGATGTTTACGGTGTACCAGAAAACCAAAAACTAACGTGTTCGGTATCAGTAATGTAACTCAGTTAGAATAAATAATAATTATTGGGATAAAATCATAAAGATCACAAACTGATTTACCTTCTTCAAGCTTGGCCGATTCTTCGGTGTTCTCTTCAATACTAATATATTCAGGCTCACGGTCACTTGCACAAATGAGTCTCTCAACCATTGTTGATGTGAGGGAGCTTCTGATGTCATCAAGAATCCGTCCATCGGAACTAAACACCGACTCTGATGCAACTATGGAGATAGGGATAACTAAGAGATCCCGAGCCATGTGAGATAGAATTGTAAATCTATTTTCATTGTCCTTCCAGTACTTAAGAATGTCAAACCTTTCTTATCCTCCTCATTATCTTCCGAGAAGTACTTCTCAATTTCAGACTTGACTGTGACATTTCCACCACCATTGCTGCTCATCTGTTGATCAATGATAGACCTCATCAAGCTTTTGCTCTTTGATTCTGGTTCTTGAGAATCATTAGGTGCCTGTACCTCATCACTTGAAGCATACATATTTCTGTACTCTTCGAACAAGGAGGAAAAAAATGTTCACTGTTTCCCACAACTTCTCTCCAATTTCATCACCAAACATCACCATAGTAGCCATCTTTATGTAATTTGAATGTTTATACTTTGGATCAACAGCCACACAGAAGAAGATAACCAAGTTAACCAACTGATCCCCCTTATCTTTCTCACCTCTCTTCTCTCTGTCAGACCGTTTCTCTTCATACTTCTCCCCAAAATACTTGTAATACTTCACTAGCATCCTCTTACCTATTTCCTAACACAATCTATCTTCAATATGACACCAATTTCACAGCAAGATCAAAACATCCACAATCTTATGGAAGAAGGTGTTAACGCAAAGAGTAAGCTCATAGAAATGCTTAAGTAGGATATCTTCCTAACTTTCTCCTAATCTTATTTTACATGAACTCCAGGACCTTCACTTTTTAATTCTAGCTATAGTATGGGTCCTCATCACTGTACCTTTGAAATGCCTTTTCATACTTCTGTGCAGCATTTAACATAAGGTACGTTGAGTTCCATCGAGTGCAAACATCTAGGTTTAAAAAATCTTTGGTCTGAATTTTTGCTAATTCAGCATATTTCTTCAAATATACTAGCCTAGATGTTCCACCCTTGATGAACTTAACAGCAGCACAGACAAGAGTAATAGAAGTATCAATTTCCTTTAACCCTTCAGTCATAATCAAGTTGAGAATATATGCAACGCATCTCATATGTAAGTATTCCCCTTCAGCAAAGGTACCATTGATTCATTCAAGATCCTCCTCATATAATTTATTACATTGTTATTTGCACTAGTATTGTCTACTGCTATAGTAAAGACTTTATCAATCCCTCGGGAAGCCAAGCAACTCTCTAAGTGTTTTCCAATGTCTTCCCTTCCATGGCCCCTTGAGGGGAAAAAACCAATGATTTTCTTATGCAGGTTCCAATTTTTATCAATAAAATGTGCTGTCACGCACGTGTAGTTTTGCTTGGTGTTAGCTGTCCATGTATCAGTTGTGAGGCTAACTCTTTCACAGTGTTATTCGAAAAAATTCTGGAGCTTTTCTTTCTGGACATCATACACTTTCACACAATTTCTAGTGGTTGTTCTTCTAGAGGGCATAACAAATTTTGGGCACGCTTTGGCCATAAACTTTCTAAGACCAGAGTGTTCATATGCGGCAAAAGGCTGCTCATCTTCAATTAACATCTCCGCAAAACTAATTTTCAGTTCATCAAGATCAAATTTTCATATAGATACAGTACCAATACTACTATTTCCAGGACTACATATCAGTTGCAAAGTGCCTTATTTATCAACTACTTTCTTGTTTAGATTCTTTTTGCAGACTCTTAAGTGGGCATTCAGAAAGAACGTACCATTTGTCTTTGCATCGCACTCCATAGTACTTGCACTTGGCCTTCTCCTCCCCACTTGCAACCTTAACCTTGGTAAAGTGGTTCTAGGCATCTGATCTTGGAACCATGGCTTTCCTTTTTTTGCTTTCTTTCTATGCATCCCCTTCCCTGGCTACTGCTCCTCCTCCTCCTTGTCTACCTCTATCACTTCTTTCACTTGATTTGCCACGGTTTCTTCAATATCCCCCATCTACAAATGAAAAGCATGGGGATTCATAGATCAATCACTGAATCAGCAACAATGAAGATAGCCAAGCTGGATAGGAGAAGTTGAACAGGAGGAGACGAAGAGTACATAACATACGTTGGAGGATTCCTCTGTTGTTGCCGCTGTTGTACCGGTCGATGTGGGTTGTGGTGCCACCCGCCGGCCCGCCGCAATCCTCCTGCCGGCTCACCGCCCGCCGCAGATCCTCCCACCTGCGTTGCGTGCGTGTGCCTGCTAGGCCACTGCGCCATTGAGGTGTGCTCGCGTGGAGGGGAGCCGCCACCGTGGTCCGTGGTCCGTCAAGCCGAGCAGTGCTGGAGTCGCCGCCGCATGTCCGGCCTGGCGCGTGGGCTTGGAAGATAGAATAGCGTTAGGGTTTGCGCCGAGCAGTGCTGGAGTCGCCGCCGCATGGCCAGCCTGGCGCGTGGGCTTGGAAGATAGAATAGCGTTAGGGTTTGCTGGTGGAGTGTGTAGAGTGTGGGATATTTGCTTGTCAGTTTGGGCTGAGGTGGGCCAAAATACTCAAGCTATCGGCCTACTTGGGCAGCTGGGTTGTGGCCTGCGTGCTGGATCAGCTAAGGTTCGGTTGTTCAGTTTGTTCGGTTCGGTACAGTACTAAAACCGAAACCGAAACCGAACTCTGCTGGATTTGAAACCGACACCGAACCGAACAAACCGAAAACCAACATTTTAGTTCGGTTGAGTATTTTTTTCGGTTCGGTTTTAAAAGTGCCCAGCCCTAAAAAGAAACATTTAGCAAGATTAACTGAGTATACGAAATATTGGAAAACTGACATGCAAGCTTGGAAATATTGGAAAAAAACAAATTACACACAAGTCAACACATGAACTTTTTGAGTTTTCATGCTTTTGCGTGGTGCTAGACTACGGCACATTGACACATCTTTCGCCTAAACTCCTGTGCAAGGTCTACATATATCACAATCACATCCGTACCATATCTTCAAATTTGTCGGCTGTCGGCTCAGTCTCTTATATCTTGTAGACACTTTTAAAGGTAAAATATATACGTGCGCATTCATATCGGTGAACGTACATGCGAGTACGAAAGCGTCCGTGTTTGTGCTATGTTTCGCAAAAGAAGGAAGGAACCTAAAAAGTCATAAGCTATGCGATCATGAAAAAAGAAAAAGCAAAAGTACTGTATCACTGCACAAGCAGTACATGTGACGCCCCTAAGAAGATGACCCTTCATGACCGTGTTGTTGATTTGTCTGTCAACAACTTTTACGCTCTCCGTACCATTTCCGCTATCCCAAACTTTCTTTGTTGCTTTATTATTTGCCGACCATTGTCAATGGAGGGAGAATAACTTTGCATTGCAGCTTCAGTGACGGAAGTGGATTAACAGGTCGGAATGAAGTGTTGGGCGGCGAGGAATAAGTTCTTCCACCGAAAATGCTGCACGCCTAGCTATGAATTGGCTCTAGCTAGCTTACGAATATCCTGATTCCTGCACCGAGACTACACGCCTAACGAATTCCGTCCATGAAAACCGGTTTGGAAAATTGAAGAGTGGATGAACAAATATTCATATTTCGATCACATGCAGCAGCTTGACGAGTTCCGGTGCCCCCATGCGCTGAGGTCGTCAGCAAAGATCACTTTTTTGAAGGCAGGGGAGGTCTCCCGGACAGAGCAGAGCAGAGGCCAGCACATGCGATGCGATCCGCGCTCATTTCTCGCCGTCTCCTCCGCGTCCGCAGCCGCCCAGCCAATTCACAGCCCCCACTTCCCCAGCCGGTATAAATTCCCCACCCCTCTCGTTGCCCTCCTCCCCACCTCCAATCCCAATTCCGAAGCTCCAAGCGCAGCAAGCAGAGTAGAAACCAAAGCCATCTCAGCTCACAACTGAAAGAGAAACAGAGGAGCAGCCATGGGCAAGGTGCATCCCAACGCCGTCGCGCCAGAGCCCGCCACAACCACCGTCAGACGATCGGCCGAGGAGGAGGCGCCGGCGGTGCTGACGGTGTGGCGCAAGTCCCTGCTCTTCAACTGCGACGGCTTCACCGTCTTCGACGCCAAGGGCGACCTCGCCTTCCGCGTCGACTGCTATGGCTCCAGCCGCCGCCGCGCCGAGGTCGTCCTCATGGACGTCGCGGGGAAGCCGCTCCTCACCGTCCGCCGCAAGAGGCTCAGCCTCCTCGGGGAGCACTGGGTCATCTACGACGGCGACGCCGCCGACGCAGCAGCAGGCAAAGCCAAGCCGCTCCTCTCCGTCCGGCGCCACGTCAGCCTCAAAGCTTCCAGCAAGACGCTAGCGCACGTCACGCCCATGGCCTCTGCTGCTACCTCCGCGGCGTTCGTGGTGGAGGGCTCGTACGGGCGGCGTGCCTGCGCGGTGCGCGACGCGCGCGGGGACGCGGTGGCGGAGGTGCGCCGGAAGGAGTCGGTGGGCGACGACGTGTTCCGGCTGGTGGCGGACCCCCGCCTGGGCGCGCCGCTGGCCATGGGGCTCGTCATCGCCCTCGACGAGATGTTCGCCGGCGGCCGTGGCTCGGCGCGGTCCCTGCTGCGCAGGACATGGTCGGCGTAGCTAGCTACTAGAAACGCCGACGCCAATGGTTGGCCAGGGCCACTTCTCCATCTGACGCAATATGTACAGACCCGATCGATTGTTAGCGGCATGCAGCAGAGTTTTAGCGTGCTGGCTGCTAGTACTGCGGAGGGCCTATAGCTATAGCTAGTGTGCCACATCACATCCATTCATCGGTTAGCTACTTTTGTTTTTGCTTCGTCGTTCTTCCGAAGTAAACTCAAAAGTGGTGACAAGAATGCGATGAACTGAAGAAGGTGAAAGAAGCAAGAAGAAGAACAGTGCCAGTGAACGGGAGAGGTGAAGTACAAAATCTCTGGATTGTTGAATTGAGATCTCTCGAAGGAGACTCTGGAGAATTAATGGTAGACTGAAATAAATAGTTAACTTGTTCCAGACTACATATAGCATCTCCCATACTATTGTTCTGCTCATCATCTACTAGAATACGAGAGACGACAAGTCATGGTCACGGTAGTAGTGGATGCTGCGTGGGTTTTCCATTCCATGGACAGTAGTAACCCATCGAGCACTAGTAGCTTGGATTTGATATGGCAAATGCTACTTGCTGTGCATCAAGAGTCAACAGGTGCTTTGCAACCGATTACGATCATCACCAACCCCAACCCGTGATAAAAAAGAAAAGAAAAGGATTTTAGGTGCCACTGGCAGATTTATTTAATTATTAGCATGGAATTGGATGCCCTAGGGGTTCTTATTTCGGTTCATGGATGAAAGAGAAACGACAATGCGACGGAATGCAAGAAGAAGATGGATTCAGAGATGCATGTGTCATACTTGCGTCCAACATCTGCAGTGACCACATACATGCTTGCTTCATTGGATCGATGGTGCGCTGCTGCTGTATGTGACTAGATGGTGGAGTGCGGCATTCGGCTGGCTGTCCCCTGCAAAGCTTACATGCATGCTGCGTGCCCTGTCCATTGCTTCTCCCATGCACCATAGCAAGCGTATGGCTACAGCTACAGGGCACATGCGAACACATAGCGCCGGCCGGCCAACTGAGGCCTTATCTTAGTTCCCAATTTGGGAGTGACAAAATTGGCATTTTGCCATAAATGCGCAACGGTAGTATTTCGTTTGTATTTGTAAATTATTGTCCAAACATTGACTAATTAGGCTCAAAAGATTCGTCTCGCAAAGTATAACAAAACTGTGCAATTAGTTTTTGATTTCATCTACATTTAGTACTCCATACATGTACCGCAAGTTTGATGTGATGGGGAATCTTCTTTTTGCATAGTGTTAAAGTTGGAGTTTGGAGGGAACTAAACATAGCCTGACATCTGTATGGTCAGTCTGCTACAGTGTACCTGATATATATTTTCGCCACCTGTTGATGGGCTTGGCGGCCCATCGAATGTACAAGATGACAAGAGACACTGTCGACTATACTCCAGGTTTGCATGGGCGGAAGGGGAACAGAACCGCGTGCAACTATAATGAATCGCTTAACTTGCTACAGCTAGCCTTGTGTTTGTTTGGTAGCCACTGCTCAAGGACATGTGTCACTCGAAGCCATCTCGAGGCGCGTTGCGATGCAATGCAAAACCCTAATATATATATGATCGTATCGACCCGTCCAGGTTCTGAGCACTCCAATCCTCCTCTACGTCCAGTGTATATCGATGATTGATCAATTCGTCTCTGGGATACACTTGTCCCTTAGCTCGCGTGCGGTGTGGGGCGGGGTGCAAATTATTAACAAGTTCCTCTGTTGCTCGTGTTTCGTCCATGGTCCCGCCGCGTGTTCCTTCTCATTGTATATGTCCATTAACACGGAGCCTCCTCTGAACTATGGTGACTTCGTTAATCTCAAGGTTTACTACTGACTAAGTCTTACGAGTACAGATGAGTGTGTGTGCATGTGAGTGTGTCTGTAGTGCATAGTATATAGGAATACTATCCCATTGCTTTTAATTATCCTCGACAACATATAATGATAACAACACAGAGGGCATGTGAAGAATGTCTTCATAAAGGATATCTCCTCTGAAGAGTTCCATGGCTATCAGAATCAAATTATTAGCTCGCTACCAAGTATATGCCTAGCTCGCTACCAAGTATATGCCGGCGGAGCAGATCGGTGCAGCATTTGTTCCATGTCAACCTTGCACCTTCATCCAAATTTAGTGCTGCATCTTAGCCAAAATAACTAGGACCAGCATATATGCAACTAGATCATGCAAGTTGGATCCATACATGTGGAGATCAAGAATAATTTTGCTTGTGCGCACATATGGGGTTATTAGATTAGAGATCTATATATATTGATCAATTCAATCAATAATCATTTCATACCATAACAAAAATTATCTTGTAAATAAAATAGATAGAAGTAGGTAGCAGCTTGTACCCTGTAGCAACAACTTTTCTATACCAGATTGCTTTGTTCAATTTTTTTTAGCTGTGGATAATAGGCTAAAATCGGCGTGCATGTTGTGCATCCATATCTGGAGAAGGAAGTATAATTTTGAGGGTTTCCACCAATCACTCATGGATCACAGAAGCAACCAACCATCATTCTTGGAAGATGTGCCTTCTCTTCTTCTACGTACGTGCAATTAATTCATATGCCCATGTCTTCAGTTGTTAGATAATAACCCACAAAAATCATCATCCACCACACGAAACAAAAGTGTTTAATTTAATTACACGCTCAGTCACAGATAGCTGCAAAATTTTAGCACAAAATGTACTCGGTGGAGGCTACCCTTTTCACTCTCTTCTGAAAAATGTCTTTTGATGTCCATCTGTTGCAATTTACAACTTCTATGCTAATTTTACTCGAGATATAGCGCAAACCATGTCCTATGACACCTTTTACCACCAAATAGGCAGCTATAAACAATGCCATATTGGAATAGACCAATAACCATGGAAACGGTTCGAATCTGAATGTATGATTGACTACATAATCCATGCATGGTTGTTTGATCAACAGGTAAAATGAAACCAGTCATGGATAGAGATAGAAGACAAGAAAGGACGACTACTCACAGATCGAATCCAAGTACGTTCCGCCATTTTCGATGGATCCATACCATACACGGGTTAGGAAATAATGGAGAGAAAGCTCGAAGCATCATCCATGTCCCTTGACCAGATTAAAAGATGCTACAGGCTAGGGAATACACCCCTTGTACTTCACCCCCAACTCCCAACTTTAACACTATGCAAAAAGAAGATTCCCCATCACATCAAACTTGCGGTACATGCATGGAGTACTAAATGTAGACGAAATTAAAAACTAATTGCACAGTTTTGTTATACTTTGCGAGACGAATCTTTTAAGCCTAATTAGTCAATATTTGGATAATAATTCACAAATACAAACGAAACGCTACAGTGTGCTACAGTGCTGTAACAGTAATTTGGCACCTTCCAATTTTGCCAACTAAACAAGGCCAATCTGCGAATGGTTCCAACAAAAAGGGAATTGCACATGGCACCCTGACACACATTTTCCTTTCTTATCTGGACTCCGCCACTGACCTTGACCTCTGATGCTATTAATAGTACCGTCGGGAGGCATGATATACCAAATTCTCTCGTGGTATTATTTAAAAAAAATCTCTCGTGGTTATTGTTGTAATTTTGGTTAGTTACAAGATGACAATTTTTCTCTAAAATTTCTCATGAAATATACCAAACTCCAAGGTGTATGTGCAGAGTTTGTCGACCTCAAAATATATAGGTGGTCACGAGGGTAGGATGAAGTGCATAAATTGTTCGTAGCAATATAGGTTCTAGCGAGAGTGAGTGTCCATGTAATCATGTATGTTTTGGGAAAAAAATACAAGCATTATCCATAATTTTATTTGGGAGATGTGCCGTTAAGGTGGTGTTTGGATCCTCGGGCTAAACTTTAGCCCCTGTCACATCGAATGTTTGACACTAATTAGGAGTATTAAACATAGGCTAATTACGAAACCAATTTCACAACCCCTAGGCTAAATCGCGAGACGAATCCATCAAGCCTAATTAGTCCATGATTTGACAATATGGTGCTACAGTAAACATTCGCTAATGATGGATTAATTAGGTTTAATAGATTCGTCTCGCGATTTAGCCCAGGAGTTCTGCAATTAATTTTGTAATTACCTCATATTTAGTCCTCCTAATTAGCATCTGAATATCCGATGTGACGTGAACTAAACTTTAGCTCCGGGATTCAAACACCCTTTCAAACACCCTATAAGTGTTTCGTGTGCGTGGATACGTAGCAGAGCATCACTGCATGGTACACTGTAGAAGCAGTACACGTGCGACGGTCTGTTGCTTTGGAGGCAACTTTTAAAATCTTGTCGATCTGTAGCCATTCCTCGTTATCTCAAACCTTCCTGCCGGCCGTCTAGGTGCTAGGAGTGTTTGATACACCTCCTAAAATTTTAAAGTTTTAGTACATGTCATGTCATTTCGGATCTTAAATATAGTCTAGTTATGAAATAAATTTCACAGATGGAGTCTAATTCGCCGAGACGAATCTATTAAGCATAATTAGTTCATGATTTGATAATGTGATGCTACACTAACCATCTGTTAATAATAGATTAATTAGATTTAATAGATTCATCTCACGAATTAGCACGGGATCTACAATTAATTTTATAATTAGCTCATATTTAATTATAATCCCAACATTCAACGTGACACTGTTAAAAGTTTAAATCCAGAATCACTTTGCATGTTCAGTACTGTGACGAAAGTGGATGGGATCAATCGGCCTGCCTGCGTGTCCATCCATGCAGGGCTGGACAGCGTGTGAGGTCAGAGAGCCCGGCGGTCACTTGTCGCATCGATCCCTTGGGCACGCCAGGCCGGGGGGTGGGATGGGATGGGATGGGATGGTCTCCCGAAACCACCCCTCCACCGCCCGCGTCAGCCGCCGTCTCGATCGTCTCGTCCGCAGCCGCCCACGCACTCACCCACCAAGACAATCCCGGCCAGTATATAAATTCCCCACACCTCTCGTCCTCTTCCACCTCCGCCAACTCGGATCCGGCACCTCCCCAAGCTGCCTCCACAGTCCACACCCAGAGCAGAGCACACATGCCTTTGCCTTTCTCTCCTCTATTCTATCGATCGCCGGACAAGAAAATGGCCAAGGTGCACCCCAACGCCGCCGACCCAGCTGAGCCGCCCTCGCCGGCGCCAGAGGTGGAGGAGCCGCCCACGGTGCTGACGGTGTGGCGCAAGTCGCTGCTCTTCAACTGCGACGGCTTCACCGTCTTCGACGCCAAGGGCGACCTCGCCTTCCGCGTCGACTGCTACGGCTCCGGCCGGCGCCGCGCCGAGGTCGTGCTCATGGACGTCGCGGGCAAGCCGCTCCTCACCGTCCGCCGCAAGAGGCTCAGCTTCCTAGCGGAGCACTGGGTCATCTACGACGGCGACGCCGCGGAAGACGAATCCTCCAGGCCGCTCCTCTCCGTCCGACGCCACGTCAGCCTCCGCGCCTCCAAGGCGCTGGCGCACGTCACGCCCCACGCCGCCTCTGCTACCTCCGCGACGTACGTGGTGGAGGGGTCGTACGGGCGGCGGGCCTGCGCGGTGCGCGACGCGCGCGGGGACGCGGTGGCCGAGGTGCGCCGGAAGGAGTCGGTGGGCGACGACGTGTTCCGGCTGGTGGCGGATCCCCACCTGGGCGCACCGCTCGCCATGGGCCTCGTCATCGCCCTCGACGAGATGTTCGCCGGCGGCCGTGGCAGGTCGGCGCGGTCGTCCCTGCTGCGCAGGACATGGTCGGCGTAGCAGCATAAACGCGGCTGCCAAGGACACCACATGTACAGAACGCCTCTACAGAGATCCCAGCTTGTGAGCAGCGGTGGAGATTAGCGATTAGCATTTAGCAGGCAGGCTCTGTTTCTTGTAGTCAGCCGCAGCTACCTGCATTCTGTCTCTTGTACAAACACACTACCTCCTCAATTCTTTTTGGTTGCCTACAATTCCTTGGTCGTCATAGTCTTGTTCCTCCAGGATTAATGTTTTGAGCTTCATTTTGTTGATTCATCTTTTAGATTCAGAGTTTGATACAGATACTAAGAAACAGTACAACAAAACAGTTGGGAACTCTGAGCTTGCCTTGTACAGTACTGTACACACTGCAGTGCGTCTCTAGCTAGTGTCCGTCCTATATACAGTATGATTCAAGACAACATGCTAGTAGATGCTAAAGGGAACAAAACATTTGCCCGTCTTATTATCTCTTCGATCGCCTAACCCAAAGAACAGAAGCAGCAACTTGTGAACTATTTTGCTGAATAGAATAATTCATTCCCCATCAGCATTCGTTTCCCGTGGGCTGCTCGATCATGCTTGCTTCTCTGAATCTCTGGGAGGGAGGCCGTTAACATCGTGCAAGCACAAGCAGAACAGACGGAGACCTGCCCAGAGGCCGTTAATGGAATGTGTGCTCTCAATCAATCTCTCCTACTAGGCTAGCCAATTCTCATTTGGCGAAGAAATACGAGGATTATTCTTTGTTCTCAGCCAGATTGTCATTTTCATGTGCTCAACTTTTCCTCTTTTTTCTAGCCGAAATGGAACAACTTTTTCAGGAACGTGTGTGCACTTTTGTTGACTAGCATTCTCCTGCATGCATGTTCTTGTGTTTACGATTAGAAGCAAGGATGCATCTTGTTAATTAGATTGCACAAATTAAACTCTGTGCATATTTTCATTTTCATATCGAGGACGCCGCTGCTGGTGTGCTTTTACACTTCTCTGTCTTCAATGCGGTATTATTCTATTTGTTTATGTATTTTTGAACATTTATTTTTCACTTTAGCACTTTGACCTTATTAAAGTGGTACCTGAACTGACATCATAATAAAAAAAATGAGGCTTATCAATGTTCAGAGTCTACTTGTTCGTGGACATCTGGGAATTTATTTGTGTGCTAAGACTCATGTTTTATATTCTTTTTTCCCTATCAAATTCAGGATTGTAAGATATCATAACAAATGAGCTCCATTAGTGTTATGTGCCTACCAGCTAACCACTTCCTATATATGCATTTATTTTTTCTTAATGAAGGTATCATAAGTTATTCAAAGATTTTTTTCAATCATTCAATATGTTGTCCTTTAATTTAAGGCTCTTATTTAGTGTTGTTCCAAAGGCTATTGGATGCTCGAGCTTTTCTTTAGAACAACTCGATGGTTCTCATACGCTATAAATACACACTACACGTAAGAGCTATAGTTATCTTTGCAGTCAAGTATTGTATAGGAGTACTTGGTGTTAGCACCTCCAACACAAAAAGCTTGCTCATGATATGGCAAGCATTAAACTTCAACTCATGGTCCTTGTTGGTGTAGTTTTTAATCATGTTTACATCACATCAAGATTGGGGTGAGCAAGATTGTTATGATGATAAGAAAACTATTAAGAGGGTATGCATCGATACCATCGAAATTATAACAATTCGTACAATCAAGAGATAGTAATAACAATGCATCGAGAGATTAGTTTGAAACAGAGGGAATATTAATTAGTATATGAACAAATAACAAAGATCAAATATAATAAGCTCTTTTATTAGCCGTGGGATTACAAAGTATCTATATATAATAAGAAATTTTAGTTAGCTGTGGGCTTACAAAGTTATAGGATGTAGATCGATAGATGGAGATGCCCTGAAAACCATTAGCTGAATTGTCAGTTTTCATCATAGATGATGCCGAACGGAATGTGTGCTCCCGATCTCTTTTTCTCTCTTAGTACGACGACTATAGCTAGGTTAGCCAAATCTCATTTTGCAAAGAAATACGAGGAGTTATGTTGACTGAGCAGCGTAGTTTCTTTGTGCAGAGAGCCACATTGTCAGCTTTCAGGTGGTGAACTTTTGCACTTTTTTTCTAGCCGAAATGGGAGAAGTTTTCCAGGAAAAATGCGGGTACTTTTGTTGCCTAATATTCTCCTGCATGCAAGTCCTTGTGTCCATCAATAGAAGGAAGGATGCAGTGTATTCTCGCGTGCCTTGTCCGTCCTTGATTGAGCATGGGGTATGTATGGGGATGGGCTTATGACCCGAAGCTCGCTAGCAGCTGCTTTATTTCCTGTCAACTTTTGCCAAGTTCACAAGCAGGTAGTACGTACGTGGGCAGCTAAAACAAACGTGTGTGTGTGAGTGTGTCCAAGGACCACATAGCATCGATGGCTGCTGCATGCAGGTCGAGTCAGCATCGAAGAGCGCATGCATGTCAAGTCAACACAAAGCTCTAGTAGTAGCCTAGCCTGTCTCGAGAAGACGAACGAAAAAATTGATTTGTACGTTGCACGCCCTTCAAGCAATATATTTGCAATGTATTAATTAGGAGTATTAAATAAAAATTATTTACAAAATTAACTAATTAATTTTATAATTAATTCATATTTAGTTCTCCTAATTAACTTCCAAATATTCGATGTGACACGGATTAAAATTTAGCTCGAGGAACCAAACGTCCCATAGAGATCACGGAGATGTGATTGGTTACAGTTCAAGAAGAGGTAGAGGATGGTGACGATATTAGGCTCATAATGTTCAGCACAGAAGCGTAGGATGGATAGAATTGTTGATCGGTAAGGCTGGGGGAATCTGAGCCCAACCTGCACCGCGCGGATCCGGATGGTGCGAGCTGGGCTACCAATCACCCCCACAGTGAAGAGATAACATGCAATGCATAGTTTCTCGTGCATCCAAAAGTCGTAGAATGTGTGTCATGCCATGCGTAGTAGGAGCATGATTATATACTATCCAGATTCCAGGCTGCCTAATGGAAAGATAATGACAAATATGATTTGTGTCTCGATATAGTTGTTGACCATTTTGTACATATTTTGCTTTCCTTTCCTCATGGACGACAACAGAAAGTGCAAAGATCGAAGTAGTGTGATCGAGGATGACTACACTACTAGTAATAATGCAGAATGAACCATCATTTTCAGGCGTTGAACTTTTGGCCTTTTCTAGACGGAATGGTGGGCGAACTTCTCCTGGAATTTTTGCTGCCTAATATTCTCCTGTCCTGTCCAGTCCAGGCCAGTCATCCTTGCATGCACGATAGATGAATTGGATGCAAGGAGGCAAACGTACAATGCTGGAGTTAGTTTGATTTACCAGGATCGATATGCAGATAGAGACGCCATGAAAACCACGACCTGAATTTCTTTGCTGGGCTTGCAGGTTTTTTTTTTCTTTCTTTCGAAAGACCGAGTCTGCAGGTTGTCATTTTCATGGAGTATATGCCAGGTGGTTCGTCATCACTTCATGTGACTTCTGGAGATGGAACAAGTCTCGACTCTGGTGCACTTTTTTTTTTTGCAGTTTTTTGCCATTTAACCAGCAGGATCGATATGATAGAGACGCCCTGATGAAAACCATTAGCTGGATTTCTTTGCTGAGGCTGCATGTCGTCATTTTCATGTGCCAGGTGGTTCATGTGACATGTGGAGCGCTTTTGCGCTTTCCTAACCGAGATTGGACAAGTCTTCTTGAAGGAAAAAAAATCTCTTTGGTGCACTTTTTTTTGGCAGTTTTTCAACCTGAAATTATAGAAGCGTTGTACAGAATCTCTGTAATTATATATACTGGCTCCTATATTCTGTACTAGGTTGTGATGGTAGGTACTGATCGGGATGAGCCTTATTTTCTGCATGCTATGTTTGATTTATTTGTGATTTTATATGGAGTGATTTTAATTTCACGAACAACATATTCTCTTTAATTTGTGTACTTCTTGCCTGATTGAAAAGATATATGGAGTGATTTTATATTATTCTCTTTGATACTTGATGATCCATCCTTCTTCGTTGATTCCCCCCGATGCCGGGGTCGAGCCCATCAAAATCTCGTGATTTACAGGCCGAAATGCATATAGGGCCGCTGACACTGGGGGCCTCTTCTTTAGCCCGGTAAGCAGAATGGCCCAACAACAATAGTAACTGGCGCGTCTACCCCACTCATTAATAGCCCTACCTGTCAGTGTGCCTACTTCTTCAAGTGCGAAAGACACGCGGGCCGTTCGAAATTTGAAACCTCCCTCCCCTCGTACAGTATTCTCTCTCTTCGGCGTCTTCGCTACCCTCCAACGTCTCTCTCTCTTGCTCAGTCACGCAGGCAGGCCACTACGCTCCCAAATCTCGCCACCTCAACATCCCTTCCATCCGATTCTTCCACCTCCCCAACTCCAGGTCCAAGTTCCAGGAGCAGAGAGCCATGGCGACGCTCGCGCCGGGTGTTCTGCTCAAGCTCCTGCAGTCCATGCACACCGACGAGCGCGTCGCCGGCGAGCACCGCTCCCCGGTGCTCCAGGTCACCGCCGTCGTCCCGGCCCTCACCGCCTCCACCTCCGACTCCCTCCTCGTCCCCTCCAACGGCTTCCTCCTCAACCTCTCCGACGGCCTCCACTCCACCTACGTCCAGCTGCCCCCCGCCGACGCCGACGCGCTCCTCCTCGCCGCGCGCCCGCACCTCGTCGGCCACCTCGTCCACCTCGACCGCCTCCGGTTCGCGCGACCCGTGCCCCGCGCCGTCGGACTCCGCACCGTCCCGTCCTCGCGCTCCCTCCCCTGCGTCGGCAACCCCGAGCCGCTCGTCGCGCGCCCCGCTGCCTGCGCACGCGGATACGTCATCCAGCCCGCCGCGTCCCCATCCGACGCCGCGCCGCCGCTCATGCCCTCATCCGGGTCGAACACAAACGGCGCCGACGATGGCGTCAAAAGGACCGTCCTTGGGCCCAAGAACGCCGTCGCCGAGCCCGCGCCGCCGCCGGCCGGCTCGGCCGTCAAGCGCCGGTTCTCGTCCCCGGCGCCGTCCAAGCAGCAGCGAGATCCGTCGCCCTCGGCCAAAGGCGCCTTATCTCGGGCCTCGTCTCCCATGGTTGTGAAAGCCGCATCCCGGGCCTCCTCGCCCGCGGTAAGGGGCACGCCCAGGGCGACGTCGCCGGCGCCGTCCAAGTGCGTCGTGCCCAGCCTCGTTGCGGCCAAGGAGGAGAACCGCAGGGCGGCCAGGGAGCCGGCGATTGTCGTGCCGTCGAGGTACAGGCAACCTTCACCGGCGGGAGGGAGAAGGGGAGCGGCGTCTCCGGCGGTAGGCGGGAGGCGAGCATCCCTGTCCCCTAGTTCGCGGCGGCTCTCCGGAGAAGGGACTGGCAAGAAGAAGGTTGGAGTGCTAGTGGCTGGGATCTCCAAGATGTCAGATTTGGGAAATGGGTCGGCCATGAAGCCGGGGAGGAAGAGCTGGGACGATCCAACAATGGCCCTTGCAGCAGCAAAGGCAGGTTCCGTGATGAAATCAAAGGTCAAGGTGGACAAGGATACCATCCTCAGGACTCAGGTCAGGATCCTGTTAGGCTACATTGTGTTTACATCTTTAAAATTGTGCCTGTTACTTTCTTTTGCTAGCCTTATTGCTGCCCATAATACTAGTGTCTTTTCTTCTCAAGATAACCACGGGGATTAATACTCCATTCAAGAACACTCCTGTATTGTGACCAGAACAGTAGTAACAGAATTAATTTCTGAAGTTTGGTTGAGACCATGCTAAATTGAAAGTGAGCATGAACTTGAAAGTATATATGGTAGACATATGGCTGTGCTGTATCGCTATACAAATCAAAGATTTTGCAAGGCACATTCAGATGGGATTAGAAATGGATAACTGCCATCATACAGGGGAACGATCATCCCTAGTGTTGGTCAGAATTTGGCTATGCAAATTGAATACTGACATATTCACTTAAGTGGAGTCGGAATAGATAAGAGACAAAAACATAAAATTGGAAAAAAATGAACATAATGCTTGATTAATAGGACCGTAACTATGGTCAACTGTAATAGCCATAGTGAATGTATATTGTGAACTGTTCTAGGCAACGTTTTTTATTTGTAAATTTGATATGTGGATATGAACATGATGATGGCAACAAGATGTACATAAAACTATAAAAGAAAAACTCCAACCACACACTTTTGAAATTTCAAACATATTGATACATACATATACAATATTGAGGTCATGCTTATTCCAAGCACATGTTGTATCATATTGACGCTCAGAGCTGGTATTTATTCTGCATTTGATAGGATAGCATTCCAAGATTTGTCTGAGTACAGTTCGGAGTAAACAGAGTACACTAGAATTTTGTATTTGTATGCCTGTGCAGTAAATATTTTTATCTGCTTCTGTATCAACAGGAAGCAATGTCAAGACGATTAAGTGATGCTACAACAGAACAATCCAGTAATGATGATTCCTCTGTTGATGAGCGGCCAAAGCCTCGTAAGAAGATTGACTCTACTACGGTAAAGGCAAAAAACGTAGTTCCAAAGATTACACTTCATGATCCTAAATGGACTGATGGAAGCATTCCATTGGATGCACTTTCTGATAAACTCTCAAAGATCGGAAGGGTAAGCACCAAGCACTCTAGTTTGTCAGCTAACAGTCCCATTTGCTGTTCTTGAATTGAGTCTCCAACATAATTTCCTAACTGAATTTGCAGGAAGCTATTGAACGGAGAGATGCAGCAGCAGCAACTGCTGCTAGTGCTCTGCAAGAGGCGATGGTCACTGAATCAGTTGTCAGGAACCTAAGGTATTTAAAGATATCGTTTTTCATCCACCTGAAGACAAAACATATGTATTGTATTCATCAGAAAGTGATGTGGTTATATCGTGTCTATTTCTCTCTACAGCAAGTTCTCAAACATTTGCTCGTTGTCAAAGACCTCCAATCCACTCCCAACAGTCGATCTTTTCCTTGCTGTATATGAAGATACTCTCAAGTGGAAGACAATTGCTGAGTCTATGGTGACTATTGAGGCTGATATGGCATTCTTGGAGAAATCATCTCATGATTGGGTTCATGCTGCCTTAGCCACTGATCTAGAAGTCCTCAAGCTACTGAACGGTGCCACTGAATCCATCTCTCGGATGAAGAGCATCAATAGGCCAAAGGTGCCTTCAGTGGAACCACCAAGAGCAAGCCTGTCCAGGAAGCAGTCACTTGGAGCTTCTGCAAAGGTCCAATCTAAGGTCTCACCGAGCTCTCCAGTGAGCTGCACATGGAATAACACTGAGAGCATGTACGAGATAGTTGAGCTTTCTAAGACCTTGTGGCGTGAGATGCACATGTGGTTCCTGAATTTTGTGGATGAGGCATTGGATGTGGGCTTCCACTTGTTTGAAGATCAAAATGTTGCAAGTAGGGGAAAGCACAGCAACAGCATAACGATGGTTCTATCACAGTTCAAGAAGATCAGCGACTGGTTGGATCAAGTTGGTAAGATTGCTGAGGAAGAGGGAACCAAGGAGAAGATTGAGTGCTTGAAACGGAAGATATACGGGTTTGTCATTAGCCACATGGGGTCTGCATTGGAGAGCTCCGTCTCAGTTTCCTCTAGGAGTTGAGGGACGCTTCATGCTCTGAAGCTCACTTCTATTGTCTTTTTTCTTTTGGTTTGGATTAAGGTTATCCAATTCAACAGTGAAGAAGTGTGGGCTACAATTCTTGTAGTGGCGTATTTTTTTGTGTGTTTCTAGTTTATGACTTATGTTTCGCGCTGTGAATAGGCATTGTTTTGCGCTACCTTCAAACGGCTTGTATATTTATCAGTTGTGAAGCCGTTACCTTTTCATGGTTAAAGTTTGCATTTTGTTTGTCTTGGCCGTTACCTTATGTTCCACCAAAATACCACGGCTGCCTATCCCGTTTTCTTGTTCCACAGTTCTATTTCGGTCCATCTTCTTAATATGGATTCAGTACAAACTAGTGAAATATAAAGCACTAACAAAAGGTGAACTGTAGACGCTTTTTGAGAAACTGTTGCCTGAAAACCAAAATGGACACCCTAAAAACTTGTATGAAATTTGAATTGAAGCGTGTACTTGGTTGATGGCTTCATCGTTCATGAGTCGCAGAGTTCAATAGCGATGAAACACCAATACCACCATTGCAAGGAAAATAAATGTTTTTTCTAAGATGAGGAAGACAAGTGTTTAGGAACGTGCAGCGCCGATTAGTTTCTGATCATCACTCCGTCGGGAGCTCCTGCTGAGATTTTATTAGGAGGAAGAACCGAAGAAGACCAAACCCAGTTGCAGCCGGCGCACATGGGCTTTTGCAGAGTGGGCCCGAGCGCAAAGCCGCCTCCGCCACGACGCGCCGATCCGACCGTTTGGCCACCCAACCGGCCCATTTCCCACTCGCCGCTCCCCTTCTTCCTCCTCCTCCTCACATTCTCCCCTCGTCAGCGTTTCCCTCTACCCCCAATTTCAAAATCCACCTCCTCCCCTGCTAGGGTTTGCCTTTGCGGCGCTGCCCCTCTTCTCGCGATCCGGGGAAGGAGGCGATGGAGATCAACATCGTGGACAAGTACGAGAAGCTGGAGAAGGTGGGCGAGGGCACCTACGGCAAGGTGTACAAGGCGCAGGACAAGGCCACGGGCCAGCTGGTGGCGCTCAAGAAGACCCGCCTCGAGATGGACGAGGAGGGCATCCCGCCCACCGCGCTCCGCGAGATCTCCCTCCTCAACCTCCTCTCCCACTCCATCTATGTCGTCCGCCTCCTCGCCGTCGAGCAGGCCGCCAAGAACGGCAAGCCCATCCTCTACCTCGTCTTCGAGTTCCTCGACACCGACCTCAAGAAGTACCTCGACGTCTACCGAAGGGGCCCCAACGCAAGGCCGCTACCCACGCACCTCGTCAAGGTAACCAAAACTCTACTGATTCTCCAAGCGATCTGAGCAATTGAGCGCTTCGTGATCAGAGATTCAGAACCAAGTAGTCTGTGCATTACAAATCGCATTTTTAATCCTGACGATGGTACGATCCTGATCAGACTGAAAAAACAACAATTTATCTACTATATATATACTGATTCTCCAACCGATCTGAGCAATTGATCACTTAGTGATCAGAGAAAATTAGCCTGCCCATTTTGAATGGTATTTTCAGTTTCTGACAAAAAAGTGCAATCCTAATTGGGCTGTAAAATGAAAAGATTGGGCCATATAAATGTCAATCAAATGTAAAATCGAAGCACTTAACTGTGGAATTAAATGTGGATCTTATATCTTAAGTTGTGCTGATTCTGCACTGAACACAGGTGCAGTAAGTTATACAGATGATGTGACAGTCTATGCTTAAAATTTCCCAATTTTATGCCAAGAAAGTTAAATACTGGAAGCAATTATCTAGTGCTGCTTATCGATATTTGCGAGGACCCGGATTGATCCCCAGTCCCCTTTATTTGGCATTCTGTGCTTGCAATTCAAGAAAGTTCCATAGAACATATTTGACTAGTGAAGTATAGAGTACATCATGGATGAGTCTTCATTTTCTTGACTACTTGCTTATTTTTATAACCATAGTCAATAAGTCAACTCATGGTCATTAGATACCAAGCTTTAGAAATTCAGTCTCCTTTGGTTGCTTTTGGACTAATGTAATTTCATTATTCCCTTCTAGAATTTTTTGTATCAGTTATGCAAAGGAGTTGCACACTGCCACGGTCATGGCGTCCTTCACCGGTTGGATTTTCTTGTCTGATTTATGTTGTTAAACTCATCAGAAAAATACAACAGCATTTTGTTTAATGTTGTTCATGTTCAAGTTTTACAGGGATTTGAAGCCTCAAAACCTGCTGGTTGACAAGGAGAAGGGGATACTGAAGATTGCAGACCTTGGGCTTGGTAGAGCTTTCACTGTGCCAATGAAAAGCTACACCCATGAGGTACTGGTTACCATCTGCCAGTTGGATGGTCCAATACAAATTTAACATTATAACAGAGTTTCTGAGCATGATCCAGTAAGCTCTTTCGTTTGCTGTTTTTGTGTAGATTGTGACACTTTGGTATAGAGCCCCTGAAGTTTTGCTTGGAGCAACGCATTACTCAACTGGTGTTGATATGTGGTCCGTTGGATGTATCTTTGGTACGCCAATTCTCCTTTTGAGTATTGAACTCTTGATTCCCAATTCCTAATTGTACCGAAAATTTGATGCATTATATGTAAAATATCTGGAGTTAAAAATGCAGTAACCAATGCCCTTGTACAAGGAACTTAATTCCCATAATTCGCATTGTCCACATCATCTTTAACTTTATGGCCAACTAAATAGCATATTCTGCTTAGACTTAATTAAGAGATGATGTATTTAAAGGATTGCACACTTAAAACTTTTACCCTGTTGTGTTGTTCATAACTTTTCAATGCAGCTGAAATGGTCAGAAGACAAGCTCTCTTTCCTGGTGACTCTGAGTTGCAACAGTTGCTTCACATTTTCAGGTCTTTTTCCCCCTTCTGCATTCAGGCGTTGGTGCCATAATATGAGTAATACCTTGCTTATTTGCTGGGATAGTGTCATTCTTTTGGTCGTGAATTTATTGTTCTCTTATCAAGTTGAAGGAATGCTGCATTAAATTAGTTCTTGCTTGGCATAATCTGAAATGTGCTATTTTATGTGATGACAGTTTGATTTTCCTCACTCTTCTCTGTTAGACACAAATAGCCAATTGTGCATATATAAACGACATTCTACCTCAGTCTTGTTTCCTTCTCAGTTGTACTATGGATTGACCGAAATTTGCTTCTGGAAAAGGCTGTTGGGAACACCTTCTGAGGAGCAGTGGCCTGGAGTGAGTGCTTTGAGGGACTGGCACGAGTTTCCACAGTGGAAACCCCAGAGTTTGGCCCGTGCTGTCCCAACGCTGGAACCTGAAGGCATTGACCTTCTATCAGTAAGTTCTCTGCACTTGAAAGGGTTATTCCACCACCTATCTAAGAGGCCTTTCTTCAATTATCCAACCTGAATTTGATGCACTTCCTTTCTGATATTTGGAATGGGTCTGTCGTATCTGCATTTTCTTTTGGTCTTACCCTGTATGTGACTTCATGATTGTTGAGCGCATATATTCTTAACATGCTTCATATCAGTTTGTTCATTCGTTTATCAGTGGTAACATTGGCTAAATTGTCACTTCAGAGCTAAATCAATATCTGATTATGCCCTGAAAGAGAAAAGTCTGCTTATGGCTTTATTAGGATGTTTTATCCAAAAGAAAGAAAGAAAGAAATTGAGCTGATGGTTTTTGTGATTGACGTGTTGCAGAAAATGCTTCAGCTTGATCCTTCAAACAGGATATCAGCTATCGCAGCGATGGAGCATCCCTACTTCGACAGCCTTGACAAATCCCAGTTCTAGTCCTTGTACCATGCGATTCCGAAGATGCTACTCTCAAGAAGTGAGCTTTCCGCTGGAGCTATGAATTTCACTTGCCACCTAGGCAACTGGTCCATGCATATTACCGAGTGTAAAATTGCCGTGTATGGCTGAATAAACTATTGCTTTCTTGTACCAAGTTGCTGTCCCTACGCTGGGATGCAAGGAATTGACCTCCTATCAGTGAATTGATATTACAAATCACAGTTAGCAGAGCAAAAGCTGTCATTTTCATTCCACAATGATTCACTGTTCCGTTTTTGGTTAGGTGATGACCCGCCTTGTTGATATCTGAAAGGAGTTTTGTTCATGTTTTCCTCAGTGTAGCTTGATACGTTATCGTTGTAATACTTCTGCGTAACATGCTTCCCTTGTGTGTTTGTCCGTTTCGTTTGTCATGGCGACATGAATGGATTAGCTTGTCAGTACAGAGCTGGAAAATACTTCTGACTTTGGGATGTTGCGCTAGTGATCCGTGAAACAGAGATGGAGCATGCTTCCATCTCTCTTGGATGGACAAGTCCAAGTTGTAGGCCTGTGTGAAAGGGTCCCCGCTCTCTTGGATGTGAAGGAGCGTGGAAACAAACAGAACACGGGTTCAGTTAGTGTTTGATGGGGACATGCAACGGAACGCGAGGACTATAGGGGTTGCCGCTGTGGCAAGCCGGGAACGATGCCGCTCTGGCCCAGCGAGACGGCAGCACCCACCGCCCATCTCGGCCTCTCCTCCCTCGCCAACCAATCCGACACCAAGCCTCCGCCGGAACATGAATCAGTAATGAATTCCGGTGAGAGAGATGAGTCGCCTCCCCAACCTCCCCCCGCCCGTCCTCCTCCTCATTAACTCCCGCCCCGCCGGACAGCGCCACCTTTTCTTCCCGTAACCACCTCCATCTGCTTCCTTATTTCAGTTGCAATCTCCCGATTCCCAAAACCCACCACCAACAATGGCCTCCTCCGCCGCCGGGAACAACGGCCTCCCCACGCACACCGCCCCTTCCGCCCCCGCCTGGCCCTCCTACAAGCCGCCCCCACCCAAGCACAACCCTCGCCGCCGGCGCTGCCTGTGCGCGTGCCTCCTCGTCACCCTCGCCGTCCTCCTCGCTCTCGCCATCACCCTGCTCGTCCTCTTCCTCACCGTCCTCAAGGTCCGGGACCCCACCACCCGCCTCGTCTCCACGCGCCTGGCGGGGGTCGCCCCGCGCCTCACCTTCCCGGCCATCTCCCTCCAGCTCAACGTCACGCTGCTGCTCACCGTGGCCGTGCACAACCCGAACCCGGCCTCCTTCGCCTACGACTCCGGGGGCCACACGGACCTGACCTACCGCGGCGCGCACGTCGGGGACGCCGAGATCGACCCGGGCCGGATCCCCAGCAAGGGCGACGGGGAGGTGAAGCTGGCGCTCACGGTGCAGGCGGACCGCCTCGCGGAAGACCTGGCGCAGCTGGTGGCGGACGTCGAGAGCGGGTCGGTGGCCATGGAGGCCAGCACCAGGATCCCGGGGAGGGTCACGATCCTGGGGCTCTTCAAGCGGCACGCCGTGGCCTACTCCGACTGCAGCTTCGTCTTCGGCATCGCGGAGATGCGGGTGCGGAGCCAGCAGTGCCACGACCGGACAAAGCTATGATCGCCCGTGTTGTTCGGTGCGGGGTCACGTCACGTCACGTGGTGCCTGGCAACCGGTCTTTGCTTCCCCGTCACCCCCGTCGCCGTCGGCGTCGGCGTCGGCACCGGCCACGCACCCACATGCTGTCTCGCTCATATGGAGTCGCGTCGGCATATTCTTCGTCTCATCATACGTTCCAGTAGAGCACGAGAGAGATAGATCATTCTGTATTTTCTGTTAGAGAGCCACACGCAGAGATGCCTAGATAGATTAGGAACTCTAGTTCCTTGTTACCGGGTGTTAATATTGATGTATTGTATGATGATGGGCTTGATCATTGCTTCTGTACATAAACAGGTCGCATTACATTATGGTGACACGCTTTTCTTTTTCACGACCTTTTCTTCTTCTCTACTACTGGTGCCGCATTTGATTGCAACTAGTGGTATCTTTAGGAGAGTTGTAGCTTCAGGGGGAAAAAAGAGAAACTTTTTATTTTTCACGCGCTACCGGGATACTGGTGCCATCAGGCATGCAACTTTTAAAGTTTGCATTCCTTTCGTGCGCTCTTGCTTGGAGATGAGATAATGCTGATATTCTTATTCCTAGCTTCTTGACTTTATTATCTAGGAATAAGAATATCATGGAGATGAGATAATCATGCCTTAGAATAGCATAGTAAAGCGTATCAAGGATGTATGGGCGCATTTGCATTTCGACAAAGTTGGTCTTCACTAATAATTTTTTGCCGGGCAAAAATTGTAGTTTTTCACTTGCATATAATAATCGAATATTAAAAAAATACTTAAAAAAATAACAACAAATTGAGCTCTGTCAGAAGTGGGATTTGAACCCACGCCCTCGTTAGAGGACCAGAACTTGAGTCTGGCGCCTTAGACCACTCGGCCATCCTGACCTCACATGAATAAAACCTGTTAATCTTTTACTTAACAACAAAATACTGAATAGCACCAGTACAATCTACCCAATTGTCTGATGCAGACATGTGACAGCAAATCATTCACAATTACGCAATTGTCACTTATGTATACCATTGTAACAAGTAACTAAATTGACGTTCCAACAATTATCCCCTAAGATGTACAGACTAGCCTTTGCACTAAATTCTATTATACAGTATACAGTGTACACTGACACGAGTCATGGTTTAATATAGCTTCTTAAGAATCAAAGGCACGCCATTCCCAGGCTCAATGGTCAGTCTGAACGCTGGGCAATGCACGTACTTTGGCGAAAGAGCAAACTCGAACCTTGACAGCAGGAGTGACAGGATAACCTTGAGCTCAACCATGGCCAGGTTCTGGCCAGCGCAGGTGCGGGTACCGACACCAAAGGGCATGTACATATGAGGGGGCTTGCAGGCGCCTGCTATGCCATTGGCAAACCTGCCCGGATCAAACCTGTCCGAGTTGGGACCCCATATGGCAGGATCCCGGTGAACCAATGCTATTGGGATCCTGATGTTTGTTCCTTCCGGAATGTTGAGGCTACCAAGCTTTATATCGTTCAGAGCTTCTCGTGTCACGAAAGCTGCCGGTGGGTAGAGGCGAAGGGTTTCCTGGACCACCATTGTTAGCTGCACAAGGATGATTGCAATTGTATAGTTAAAGCTTTCATCGGTGATGTGTTTGTCAGGTAAGGACAAATACTCGGTTGAGTGTACACACCATTTTCAACTTCCGAAGCATGTCAAATTCTATCGGTTTCCCTTGACAGACATCCAATAGCTCAGTCCGAGCACGGGACTGCCATTCAGGGTGCGACGCAAGAAGCATCAAGCACCAAGCAGCTGTCGTTGAGGTTGTTTCATGCCCTGCAAAATAGATGTTCTTGCAGTTGTCGATGATGAAACCCTCAGGCGTCTGTGAAGCGAAGTGGCGGGCTTTAGCACCCTCAATTATAGAGTGCAGGAGATCCTTATCAGTCGATAAGGCGACTGAATCCTGCTCGTGCTTCATTGCTACGTTTAAAATGAGGCGACGAATGCTGCGGTCTAGACTCCAGATTTCTCTATTGGATTTTGTTGGCAAGTATCTGGATTGATGTCATCATTTGAATTAGGAAAGGAAAAAAAATGAGCAGTGTTAGACATCTATGTACTGAACACAGAAGAAGGTAAATACAGGTGCAGAATGACTCACAGAGCTTATACATGATGTTTATTTTCGAGCGATAGGAATAGGAGGGATGTAAAAGATAATAAACAAAAATGGAACCATCATTAGATGAAAACGAATATAGAGTCAAGCTTGACGTCTACTGTACTAAAACTATCTTTTTTCCCCATCCAAAAAAAGAACTTATCGTTCCTCTACTTCAAGGAACAGGCAAAGGCTTTGGTATATATTTTCTAACCTTAGAAGTAACCGCTCATAGTACTATATAGGCTGCTACAAGAGATGTGTTCCAAACAATTCCTACAGCAATTCTCGCATGAGGGAAATGCTATGCCCTCATGCACCATTAAGATGTAAGCGACTTTGCTTGAGATAAACCAAATTTAAAAAAGTGCAGCCCATGTATTTTTCAATATATATTTAATTCCTCAGTTGCAATGGAAGTGCTTAGCTCATGCCACCAATTTGAAAAATTGAGGGACTAAGCAAACAGAGTAATGCAAGGTAGTCATTCGCAAATGCTAATTACAACCTTCCAGAGCTAATTTGCAGCATAATTAACTTGCTCTGAATATTACCATCTGCATTTCAAAATTCAATGTTTGAGTTTCTAATATGAGCGCTAGAGCAGCATTTGTGCGGTGAGCATGAGCAGTAAGCAGACAAATACTAAGCCTTTCAGATATGAAACTGTTACAAAAGATCGATTTCTTCAACATACCTTGCTCCGGGAACACCAAGTATGCTTTGCTTTGCCATTGCAATCTGAAGTTGCCGAATCTTGTTGAATATCTCTTTACCTGCAGCAAAATTGCTTCCAAATGAAGTCCTCGATATGACATCAGCTGAAAAGTTTCTCAAGGACTCATCCACCACAATCTCTGCACTGCCCCCTTCCCTTCCAAATATTTTTTCCCATGAAGTCAACATTGGCATTGCAGCTTCGACCATGACGTGCAACATGCCCTGTAAATATTTCCAGGAAACAAGTAGATAACAGTCTGAAATCATTGCCTCATGTACCACAAACATGATTATAGGACAATTTCATGACAAACTCGAGGGATTCACAACACACAGGTATCAAAGCAGATTTTTAAGGCTTTCATTTACCTTAACCTTCTCCATGAAGAACTCTGGTGCAATCACCTTTCTTTGATGTTCCCAGAGTTCACCATTTGAAGTCAATATTCCCATACCAAGAAGAGCTCCACGCTCTTTTTGCAAGAAGGAAGGCTTTCCAAGATCCAAAGACTTGCAATTGGCTAGCTCCTTCACCATGTCAGGATCTGTTATATTCAGAGCTTGTATGCTCCCAGTTGAATACAAGTAGATGGATCCTGACATAGTATGAAACATATATTTCTCACCAAGTCGTATCCAATTGAATTGTGCAGTCAATATTAACTTCACAGTAATGCACTAGTTTAGTAGCTCAAAAGTGGATAAATTCATACATGTGAGAGCCTGATTGACGTGGAAAAACAAATACTAGACTCACAAAAGTGCACCTGAACAAACATTAGAGTCCAGGAGACACCGTGAAGGCGTGAACTATGTATCAACAATCTTCAACCTAAAAGAGTTTAACAAGAAAAAAGAAAAAAAAAGAAGCTGGCTGAAATAACTGAGGACAAGTCGTGACATTTCACATACCATAAATTCTGCTCCAATGAAGGAAGTAGGGGAATATGGTGGCTGTATAATCCGAGGAGAACTTATCAGTATTCTTTGCTTCCAGTTCTTGGACAGGCACGGCCAGTTCCTTCTGAATTCTCCTCATCTCTGCAATGTTTCCAAAGAGGAAAGAAGGCTTGGGGCCCTTCACTCCCTGGCTCCTCAGTTTCTGCCTGAGTCTCTCCGGTCTCAGCCATAGGATGGTGTAGAGGTAGGAGAGGAGAAGACAGAGCAACACCAGAGGTGGCAGTATCAGCCATTGGTGTGACGAGAAGACAAGTTCCATGTTTGTGTGAGAAAGGGAAGCCTTGCTCCATGTTCGTACCAGAGATATTTGTTGTGCCGCTGGGAGCAGAAAAGGTTGGATAGCTACAGAAAAGCTCACGCACTCTGAGCAGTTAGCACATAAGACAAGGCCAATTTCCAACACAATAAGAAGACAGAAAAAGAAACGGTAGTGGGGACAAAACAAACATTAGTTTTACAAAGAACCTTTGTCTGCTTGCTATGATGAAACTAGTCCACGTCACAAAAAAAAGTGATCTAAAATAACATATAGTGAGCAGGGGATTAGGAGATGCGACCCCTTAGGCAATATACTAGTAACAAACTGCTTTGCAAGTTTTTCAAACAACTGGGACTAGTAATTAAATGTAGCCGGCAAGAAGGTGTATTTTTCTTTTACCAGAGTGACAAAAGATGCAGAACAAATCTAGGCAATCATCCATACTCAAATATAGTTATCAGTGAACATGACTGACTAATATCACTGGACAAGGTAACTGAACCCTAACAACTGAGAAGACCTAAATTCAAATTTAACATCTGAAGTTAACATTAGACCCCTTTAAGAAATTCCTGGAACCTGGGAATCATCTAGAACCACTCCTGATTTTCTGAGTTAGAGAAACATGAAGAATTTTAGTCCAGACGCATGGAGCCAGTCAACATGGAATTGCTTCTAGAATTGAAAAAATGGACAGGAGTCAGAAGACAATCTGGTATGTGGAGGAGTCGTTTTACCAGTTGGGAAATGAAGACAACCCCATATTATCCTATCTGCATATGCATATACTCGCTCACATACTAGATTATTTTTACTATGCTCGAATAACAACTTTTTTCTGTGACTAAACATTACGCAGTTTTCTTTTTCCCCAAAGGCTGAGACGTGGAGTTTCAAAATCTCGAGGAAAAACTGTCACAAATTCCAGATTACTGACATGGGAACACACAATAAAAGGCATTTTCTTTTGGCAAAGACTAGATGCTTCTATTAAGACTGTTATAATTAACAGACATTCTGTATACCTACCATTTTTCAAGCAGCTAAAATTACTTCAAGCAACGGGGCCTTTCAACACAAGACCTCCCTCCAAAGGCAAACTGTGGCTAAAACACTATCTCATTACACATGGACATGGAGAGATCCAGCTCTCCAATGATCCTAAGCTCAAAACAACAGAACTAATTATCTCTATATCTTCAACATATCCTCTCCCTCACGACCTCTGAGGGACCGCCATAATCTGTAGACAAGAAACAAGGGGACTTCCCCCCCAAAAAGTATCTATATCTCATCAAGTCTCAGCGTCCCTTCTTTCTTTCATTCTTCCTTTTCTTATTCTTTCTCATCCTTTTTTTCCTAGTCAAATGCGGGTGTGAAATTTCAGTTACAGAAGCACATGCTGCATTGCAGCAGACATGACAGGCCACTGGAGTGAGGATGAAATGACAGGATGTACAATATGGTGTTTGCCATTGCTGCTATGGGTGCACACATTCATCAGTGTTTCCTCTTAGCCTGTGCTGCCTCTCAGGGTAGCGGTGGAAAGTCACCACTGTCCTTGAGGCTGTATGGCTGAGCATTCCTGTAAATTTTACAATTTCGGGTCAGCCATTGTAAACTCTGAAAACTGAGTGCAAAGTCTACAGGGTGAATGTGGCACATGAGGGAAAAGGAGTACATTTTCAAGCTGAACTAGCATGCTTTCTACCTTGAAAACAAGTGTGGTTAGAGCATATCAAAAGTAGGTTCTTTTTATAAAGAAAAGTAGTTTTTTAAATTAGCATAACTGTATGGTGTAGGACATGTCCCATGTGTTTGAGAAATGCACATCAATATCCCCAAACATGGTCTAAATGTATGGCAGTAGCAAAATTAGAGTAAGCCAGTAAAATTTGCCCAAACACATCTGAAAAGCCTCATCCAAATCCAAGGATACCACTTAATTTGTAGATTTTACATGATAATAATCATGCGGCCAATGGCAAATTAGATCGCCTGGCATTATTTGCAACTATGAATTAAAAAAGACTGAACCTCAACTGGCCCAATTATACAAGTTTAGGGGGTACACGTGCACAGTTCTCAAGACCAAGGACCTCAGTAAGACATTCTTGAAAGTTTAGGGGCCTAGGTTGTAATTTAATACAAATATTAATGCCCAACAGTGAACATCACAAAAGGATCTAAATAACGTTGCATAAACACCAAACCAACAAAGAGCTAAAACATCTCATTATTGTAACATGGAAATGGGCACTAAATTACATGTCCATCCCATCAAATACTTACCTCATTCCATTCAAACCTGCTACGGTGTTTTTTGTGGCAGGCATGCGGCTCACAGACTCAGAAACTTGATTGCTGGAGGCAGAATCTGATCTGTTAGCATGGTCCTTGGAGGTAACTTCCAAAGGCACTGTCCCCAAGGTCCCAAACTCAAGTTTACTGTCTTGCGGGACCATGAAACCATTGCCATGAAAATTATCCCTTCGAACCTGGGAAGATGGAGAATGAGCTGGTACCTTCAATGGATCCCTTGGAGACTGGGAAGATGGAGATGGCATTGGCATATTCATTGGAGATGGTATTGCATGATCATTTGCACCAGGAACATATATCTGCAGTGGTACATCATGCCGTGATTCCTGAAGAGGTACCATATCGATAGGCATATCTGTTCTGACATGGTGATGAAACTTTTGATAATTATTTGAAGAGAAATGATTCCTTCCTCTCTCCCTGTGTCCAACAGGTGGCCTGTCCTTGCGCAAATTCTACAATATCAAACAAGGCAGACCAAATTAGCATGCCCACTAGATAAAGCTGTCCAAATAATACAAAATTGACACCTAACCTAGCAAAACTAATGCTATTCTGCAGTAAAAACATAAGCATAATGGGGGCATCTTCTAGGTTATTGCATAAAAAGAATAGGAACCCAATAACATAATAAATGAATTATAAGAACATTAGTGTGTGCATTCGCATGTATATCATGTGGAACAAAGATGAGCAAGAGACAGATAGAGCTTATTCAAAAGTGATGATTTAAGTTTTACAAGCACAAGATGAATGTCCAAGAAGGGAACATACTGGGTCAGGAAAGTAGGTGCCTGTTCCATGGCCCCTCATAGGAATATGATCATCTGTTTGATAAACTGGCCTCCACACAACATAGCCAGGTGGATAAGGGGGACTAGGGATTGCTCCATTCATGCCAGTGTATCCATATGAATTTTTTCTGCCAAGACCATTTGAAGGGCGCATGTTCTGATATTGCAGGGGTGTTGGAGGCATTGGATAGTAATAATGATGTACTGGATTACCTTGCTGGCAACCTTGAGCAAACAGAAGATTATTGAAATTTGTTAATAAATCTCCAGTGAGATCTGGCACAATGTCATTGATGGTACCACCAGGTTGTGAATTTTCAGGTGTAAACATTGAATTAGATGTGGCCAGACCATTGACTAAGCCAGCAGGAGAGTAAGCATTATGCTCAAGGGGTGCTGGAAAGCTTCTTGAAAACACATTGTGATACTTAGCACCTTCAAAAGAGTGGTAAGATTTGCCTGTAAACTGATTTGCTGGCATCCCATGGTGTGGCAGATCTGTGTCATCTCTAACATCAACATCCTTACCATTTTCTGATTGGTAAAATTGATGTGGGGCACAGCGTCTCCCAGATGGCAAGGTACAGGTTTCACTAGCTATTTGTGAAGCTTCATAGAAGTCACAACCATTCCTCTCAGTTCCTGAATCAGTAGTTGCATAATCTGTGGCATTGGTACCTATCAACCCACCAGAAACGGACACTATCTCCTTGTGCCCAGCCACAGAGTTACATTGTTTTTGCTTTATTGAGCCATGGTTGTTGGAATCTGAAGTGTCGATGTGACTAAACTGAGAAGACAGATTGCCACAGGAATTGCTGTATAAAGGTGAACTGCCCTTGATACTTTCCACATTCAAGCTCAGTGATAAGGAATCATTGGTAGCATGATCAGACAGCAGATCATCATCAGAAGAGCTCACTAAAACATCTAGTCTTAACCCGGTACAATTTCTCTTTAACGTGTTCCGGAAAAACTGATTCACTTCATTGACAGTAGAACAGGCAGGCACTTGAAGAATCTTCCCAAGCTTACGAGCACCAAAATCAAATGCACTGCGTATTCTGTAAAAATTTCCTATGCATGGAACAGTACAATTAAGCTAGAAATCCTGCTACGGTGCTACCACAGTTCAGATCTAGAGGCAAGAAACAAACCTTTGCTGACACTGCGTCCAAGATTGTTATTCTGCTTCAGTGGGTCAACTATATTAAAAAATTTTCGAGAGAATACTTGTGCATCTTTCTCAGAGTTTTTATTGGGGACACTAAAAGCCTCAGCACATTCTTTGAGAAACTCCTCCCGTGGAAGAAAACCATCATCATGAGTATCAGGCGGGTCGGCTGTTCAACAAAAACCATGTCAATGGCCAATAATTTCAGTCACAAAAATAGCCAACATACGGCATAATTAAGAGTTCATTAACTTACTAACTAGATCAGGTAGTGAAGATAATGAAACAGGACCAAACAAGCTGATTCCCTTATTATCCCAATCAAATTTGCTATAATAGTCAAGAAACCGATAGAGGACCTGCAGAAGGGCAGATAGTCATCTCACCTCTGGGAAGTTATGTATCTTGAAGAACTTTGATAAGGTGACAAAGAAAACTTATACATGCAGCAGCAAAAGTTATGCCGAAACTTACAGCTAATGGACCATCCAGAGACTTGTGGAAGATATGGAAAATGTATAGCACTAATGTCTCCAAGGCATAGGTAGAAATTAAACCATGGTGAGCACCAAGAATGCGGCTTTCATAATAACACCAGTCTTTGATTAGCATTATGCTTCTTTTGAAGAGGTGTTTTTTTCCAAAATTTTGATCAACCTACAAACAAAATTGGTATCGATGAGCTTAACACTGCAGTCTGGCATAAGTAACTCCAAAAGAGGCAGGAATCCTCACAAGTCCAAGCTCAAGTAGGTAGATAAGAGAACATGCTATTAAGAGTATCAGATCTGAGGTTTAAGGAAAAGACAACGGAAACAACGAAGCAACTTTTGAAGTATTACCTTCTCAAGAAAACAAAGTGTACAGAGCCCACCAATCTGATTAACTGAGATGTCTACAACAATGTTTTGCACCAAACATTTCACCAGCTTGACCTGCCATCAGGAAGATCTATCATCGGATAACAATATAAGGAAAAAAAGTCACATGTAGAAATATTGGTACATTCATATGTTCCACTTATATCATAGGCAAAACGGAGGGAGTTGCATTCAAGTACACAGAACGGGAAATTCTCACTTTTTTACATAATGTACAGAAATGAGCACTGGCATGTAGAGTGCAAGAAATTAAAAGGGAACTAGGGAAGTTAAAAGTATGCTCACTGGACAAGTGGTGTACATATGAAATAAACACCTCCACTGAAGTGAAAAATCTCAAAGATGATAAATTGATGTTTGACCTCAAATTGCATATATATTCGAAACGAAGAGCAATATGGTAAACTGAAATACCTCAGTGGCATGGATATACTGGACATCCTTGACCTCAAATTCAGAATCTTTCCTCCGCCCTTCTGATTTTAGAATAGCACATACTTCATTTGCTAGATTCTCATCGGAAATTGCAGGGCCGAATGCAGTCAAGTCAATATCTCCATCAGGAAGATATGTTTTCAATGGAACAGATCCAAATGGAAAGACCTATGTTTTACAAGAATAAAAGGTTAAGTTTGCAGTACCAGAGTAGCACAAACTTTGGTAAAATAGCGATATCTCACTCAGATGAATGCACAGAAGTGACAATACTAGTTAAATGTGTACATGTGAAATGCCATCTAGTAGAAGCAAACAAGTACCGCATTGACAAGCACCTCAGTGGCTTTCTCATTCCATTAGATGATTAAACTCATCCCTATAAATCTTGTAGCCAATTTATCTTAAGTTGTGACATATGTTTGCCAGATCTTATGTGTGCTATATGATGACGAACAATCCCAAATAACCTAAAAATCCACACAGCCAAATCAAAGACTTGATTCAAGCCTCAATGTATTACATCAATCCTAGATTTATTGTTGAGTCACTCATAGATTGGACCTTAATTTGGTCCGATCATCACAATTATATAATTGCAGCAGAAGTTTGGTACAACCATCATGGCGACTTACATATGATCCTTACCCAATTCAACCAATCCTAGTAACCATTTATGAGTAATTATGTAGAAATGCTGTTTCAATCCCGATGTTCCACCTTTTACACATTCACATATTTAATTACTTGTATGGACAACAAAAGGTCATTAAATTGTAGTACAGTTCACATGCTTCTAACACACAATTTAAGAAATGTATGATAAATGAATACATGGTGTATTTTAATATTATCAGGCAGGTAGGATCATAAATTCTATGATTCAATCCTACAATTAGATCCTAACAGACTATTTCCAGTTGAATACAAGATGTTTTGACTGCCTTGACTGGGGCATAACAAAAAAAGAAGTAGCTGTTCCTTCTCAAGTAACATGAGCAATGTATGAAAGGCCACATCACAAAAAAAAAAAGACATAAGATAAATGGTATGCCCAGCCCTCCAATCCACGCCAAAAAAAATTCACGGTGTTTAATGCGGTACACTGACACGTGTAAACCGCCAGTTCGCACTCCCATTAAACGGCCCTCCCTGCCAAATCACGTGGAGACTCAAGTGCGCAACCGACAAAGTACATCAATATGATTATGCATCTGTATTCATCACCAATAAACACTTGACACCTCAAGGACCCAGCAACAAACGACAAGGATTTCAAAAACAAAACCCTGTATATATACTGGTTTCGCGGCAACCGCTAGGGTTAGGAAAATCACATGCCAGCCATTACAGTAGAGCTAAATGGAATAGCAAGCATGTCAACTACCAACTCTTCAGAAGGAACACGCCTAGCATGTTTATCCTACTTCAATTCCACAACGGCACAACCTAAAATATGAACAGTGGTGCTGAGACTCTAATGATTCCTCCTGAAGCACCCAAACTGCCATTGGCATAATCTATAGAATGTGGTGGCACAACAGACACTGATTAAAAACCTAGGTGTATCGCCTGTGCTATTGATGCATAAAGCCCCAGCCTTTAAGATGCAGAACAATAAGACCGAACAACAATCGTAACAGGGAAGGTAAGCTGAGTACCTGATAGCCGGCGTGGAACCTGAAGAGGCGCTGGACGTAGTCGATAATGGCGGCGCGGATATTCTCGGAGGAGACGGTGGGCTGGATCTTGTGCACCACAGAGAGCGTGGCGCTCTCGAAGCGCCGCCAGGCGTCCGGGGAGATCGAGGAGGGGTCCGGGTTTGCCGGCGCGGGCTCGGGCACCGGCGAGCACTCGTCGATGTCCACCATGGGCGCTGGAGCCCGAAGCCCCGCACGAGAACCTCTTCCCCGGCGGCGTCGAGCAACCAACCGCTGAAGGAGGCGATTTCAGGCGACGCCGGAAACAGCGACAATCCAAGGGACGTGCGTTGGGGGCCGGGACCTCCCTCGTGGGAGGATGGGAGGAGGTGATCGGCGCGGGCAGGGTCGCGATCTGGGCGCCGCCGGCGAGCGGGATGGAATAGGGAGGTGCAGGATTAGGGAGCACGGGAGCGACTGGAGTGGAGCCGTGTCGAGGAGAGAAGGTTGCAGGAAAGCCCTGCCAGGGAGCCCTGCAAGGGGGCGTCGACACGGTTCTGCCGGCAGACTCATCACCACGCGCGCCGACAGGTGGGCCCCACTCCCTCCACGGTTCGCGCTCGCCCCTTCGGTCCTCCGCGCGGCGGGCGGCGGCGCGGCGGGGCGGGTCGCGAACATGGAAGGCGAGGGTTATGCCTCCGTGAGCCTCGCCGCGCTGGAGTACATCCACGTGCACAAGACGGCGCGGCTCGTGGAGGCCGCAGTGGCGTCGGGCGCCATCGCGGGGGCAGCGGGGTTGCCGAGGTGGAGCGCGTCTCCTGGTTTTCTTCCCCTTCCCCACCCGCGGCTAGCGAGGACGTGGGGGCGCGGCGACCCGCGGCCCGGTGGAGGGGCGGTGCGCCGTGGTCTTGCTGGCGGCCCGCCCCGGCCGTCGACACCAGGCGCGGGCCGAAGTTGCGCCGCCCACCCTTCGCTGCCGCAGCAGGCCCAGGCACCCCGCTGCCCGTCTCCGCAGCGCCCTCGGCCTCCCGCTCCACCCCGCCCACCTGCCCTCCGCCGGGGGCGGCCGCGCGTTTCGCGAGGTGAATGCAGGGGTCGGGACAGGCGCAGCGGGCGCGGTAGGAGCGGTCGGGGGGCCGTCGGCGACTAGCGTGCCCGAGCTGCTTGAGTGCCCTGTCTGCACCTGCTCCATGTTCCCGCCCATCCATCAGGTGGGTGCCTCGCTTCCGCTTCTTCGATTTCAGATGGGATTTCAGATGGGGTTGCGTGCAGATTTGGGGATCTCGGTGGTGAGTTCCCATCCTTGGAGGTGTTGAATCAAATATTTGTAGTTCATGATTTCAAGTGCCCGATTGAGAAATTAGCATCTGTCGGGTGAACAGTTTAACCAAAGATATCAAACGAATTCTAATTTGGTTAACTCTGCAGATGGGCTATGCAAAAATTGATGGCTTCTAATGCCAGCACATTGAATAACCAGATTTCCAGCCAAGCATGCAAAAACTTCTTTATCATGTACCCCTCTCCTATCTGGATCTCAAGCAAACCATGGATGTAAGGATGTATCATTCTGTGCATTGTTTCTAGGAGCAGCCCTGTGCTCTGCTGTGGTTCCGCTTGATTTAGTTCAATCTAGTTCAATCGGCTGTCACTATCTTCTGCCTGTGCTGCTCGGTTTTTAGCCACTGCCTTTGGGTTACTGCAGCTCTTCAACAATGATTTGGTTCTGTTCTGCTGTCACTACCAATTGCAGCCTAAGCTCCTTGATTAACTGCTTGGCAGCGGCAGCCACTCGTCCACTTTCATTTTTCTTTGTGGTTCAATTTTCGCTTCTCGTCTGATTTGAATTTCTCTACTTGCTGGTCAGCAACAGTAGCAACCTAGTGGCTTTGACGTTCTGTACCATTTTGATTGCAGCAACAGCTTGGCTTTTCTCTCTCTGATTTTCAGCCACGGTATCAGGTTGACCACGGCAAGCATGTTCAGCTATCAGCTTGTGCATGTAAGTAGCACAGAAGCAGGGAGCGGCGAGGTTTCAAGTCTCAGGTAATGTCATTTGTGAAGTGTCATTTTCCTGCAGCAGTGTATATGGTAGTCTTTGTCTGCTTGTTATTCTCTCTATGTAATTCCTTGGTTGATCTTTTGATGGATGATTGGTTTAATAAATTTTAGTGAATGTTTGGTTTAATCAATTTACGTTATTATTTCTTCCTTGCATGTTAATCCCTTTGCTTGGTCATTATAACTTGGTTTAATTTGATATGCAGTGGCAATCAGTTCTTCCTGGATGTATAATTCATATTCATGTTGATTGCCAGTGAGTTATACTACTGCATCAGCTCTCCGATTTAAGATAATTTGAGATGCTAACTTATTGTATCTGCCCGGAGCAATCTGTTTGCCTCTTGCTTTACTTATGATTGGGATTTGGAGATGGTGCAAGGTGGAACCTTGGGAAGAGTTCATGACTTTCTGGGGAGTCGATGCTAATGTGTTGTGTTATAGCTGTGATTTTAAAGCGTTTGCGGGTTTAATTTTTACAGGCAAAAATATGCTTGCATTCATTCATCCTGGATGGGGAAACAACGTACTTGCATGCTTGGTTAATAAAGGAGCTTGTTCTTGAACACAGATAGTTGTTCCGCCGGCCGCTGGGTTTAGGAAGGCGCAAATTTGGCAGATTGGTCAACTAAAAGCCAGCAGTCAACACTACATACAGACATATCTCTTGTGGTTTCAGGTACCAAAGGTATAATGTGAATTTTGGAATATATAGCTATGCTGACTGCTTGCAGTTGAACTCTGTGCAAAGTTGTAGCTTAGCTCTCAAATGGAAATTTAGGTGCCTTGCCTTTGTTTACATTTTAGCTCCTGATTCGGCAAAGTCATTGCTTGCAACTGAACTTATTTGAACTGACGTGCATATGATAATTCATAGAGGTAGAACCAATCTACTGAGCACAATTATTTGACCCTGTGCACGCTGGGGGGTGCTCATCTCTACTTCTCTATCTCTATCCGAGTTCTGAATTTGATCAGTAAAGTATCTTCTATTTGACAACGCATGCAGTACTGTGATAATTATTTAGAAACTGTGATCGTACCAGGGTTATGAAAAGCAAAACACTGAGTAGTTGGATAGGATTTCTTGTAGTGGGAACTAGACCATGGTGTTTGTTCAATTGTCCTGTAGTAAAATTCTTTTGAAAGGAAATTTGTTTTGCTTCTAAGTTGAGGCACGTTGTAATACGAAGTTGTAGCTCCATTTTTTTGGTATATTTCAATCCATGAGCATATTTAGTTTTTCATTTGCAAAGCAAAAAAAAAATGCATGTGCTCATTCCCTTGCCCTTCCATTGTCTGCGGCTATACTTCTGCTCCTTTGTGTTTGTTTCTCAAAGGACAGTGACAAATTTAACCTGCATTCAACTTATTCTCACTTAACTTGCCATCCTTGTTCCTGTTATTCTAAGCTGATACTACCTGTGTCTGGATTGTTTTGTAAGGGTATCTGTGGACAAATCTGCACATACTTGGCTTCTGCTCCTGTAATAGTCCTCGAATGTTTGTAGCATGATATTGTCTGAAGGAAAATCAATAGTTTTCTTCCAGGATTTTTCTTGCTTTGGAGTTTGCAAGTTGCTGGCTACATTTTCAGTCTCCTTTAGTGATAGATAGTGTGCTTATCTGGTCTTTTTCTTTGCTAGGAATATATGTATTGTTTACAAAGTATAACTGTTTGGTTATCTATCTTCCTCCTAGAACCCAGGCTGACATGTTAAAATGGGCCATTTGCATGTTCGTACATATGCCTGATGCTCTAGGATTCTCACCACTTACATGTTTGTTTCTGGAACTAATGAGCTCATAATTTTAAGTTTGCAGAGAATGGGTGTCATCCTTCAGGACTTCAGCTTTGAAGCTAACTGAACTTAACTCGAGCGCTTTGGCTAGCACAGTCCCTAACTTTCAGAAGAGCGTTGGTATCAAAAAAAAAAAAACTTTCAGAAGAGCGTGAAGGAAACACCGAATCCCAAATTGCTAAGCGCCGGATAGCAGGACCGATGAAGACAGGTAGCAGCCGAAGCAGAGAGCAGCTCGCCGTGTCAACAATGCGCGAATGGCTCTTTTGATTCCAAACTCACGTTACAATGACGCGTTAGCTGCAAGTCAGCAAGTGATTAGTATTATACGTCGAGTGATAATTCGAGGCACGGTGACAGTTGTTTTTGAATGACAGCGTAGCTTTAGGCTTACGGTCAACATCTTGCATTTGCATTTGAATTGAATTCACCATGAACTATTCATAAAGTGCTTTGCATGATATTTTTTAAAATAATAATTGACATTTTTTCAAATTTTGTGTGCCCGTGGCAAAGCACGGGCTATTACCTAGTACAATACTAATCAGGAAACTCCGGATCCAGTCTGAATGCACTGATAATCTGATACAGGCTGATCCTTGCTTCTTCCAAGCAGATCACTAATAACACCAACAGAATATGTATATAGAGATTATAGAATATGCATTGTACTTGCTTCTTGCAAGCAGATCACTAATAGTAACAAGCTCATCTTCTATCTGGTTACAGCAGGAGCAGGGTCTTCTATCTTGCTACCAAAATGTATCGCTGATTAACTTTGCAACCAAAGACGCATCCAATAAGCTATAAGCACTGCGACATTGATAGACACAGGCCACACGCGAACCATGCTCTGATCATCACAGCCTTGTCACCACCAGGGGCATGCCGAAGCCAGGCTCAATGGTCAGCCGGAATACCGGCGCATGCCGATACCTGGGCGACGGCACGAAGGCGAACCTGCTCAGCAGTCGCGCCAGCACCACCTTCAGCTCAACCATCGCCAGGTTCTGCCCGATGCAGGTCCGGGGCCCGTGTCCGAACGGCATGTACATGTGTGCCGGCCTGCACGCCGCAGCCACGCCGTTGGCGAACCGGTCTGGATGGAACTCGGCGGCGTCCGGACCCCAGGCATCCTTGTCCTGGTGCAGCATCGATCTGGCCACCTGGATAATTGTTCCGCCGGGGACGTCCAGGCCACCAATCTTGACGTCCGTCAGGGCTTCGCGCATCATCAGCGACGCCGGAGGATACAGCCGGAGAGTCTCCTGGATCACCATCGTGATCTGCATTTGTAACTCGTAGTGTTAGGCGGTTCATATGCAATGCAATGGATGGATAGAGAACGGATGAACGCTCACAATTTTGAGTCGGCGGAGAGCGTCCACATCAAGCGTTGCTCCTCCCTGGCAGACCTCTACTGCCTCAGCTCGGGCGTGTTCCTGCCATTCAGGGTGTGTGGACAGTAACATCAGGCACCAAATGAGGGTGACTGCTGTGGTCCCATGCCCAGCAAAGTACATGCCCTTGCAGTTGCCGATGATGAAGTCCTCGGCATCATGCCCTTGCAGTTGCCGACCTTCTGCGCCATCAATAATGACGCGAAGAAGGTCGTTGTCCACGCTGTTATTGTGTTCCTTTATGACATCCAGGATCAGTAAGCGAACTTCCTCCTCCAACTTTCTTATTTCTCGGTTAGCGCTGGTAGGTAGGTACTTCCTGTAACAGTGTTAACGATATACTACATCAATTTCAAAATTCTTTCTTCTTGCTGCGACAAATTATGTACTTACCAAAACGCAGAGAGTCCCACCAGGGCATCTTGCTGAGAAACTGCCTTTTGAAGCTGCCTAAGCTTGCAAAATATCTCTTCTCCTCTTGTGAAACTACTCCCAAAACAAACCCTGGCGATTACATCTGCTGACAACTTCCGCAAGTAATCATCAACAACTATCTCCCTACTCCCTCCTACATTGTTGAGCAAACTCTCCCATGATTCCAACAACGGAGCAGTAGCATCCTCAACCAGCTCTATCATACCCTGCACATATACAGCATTCTTGGCACTCCATGTTTTTCAGCTCAAGATAATAAGCAATTGTACTGCAGTACCTTAATCTTATCCATGAAGAACTCCGGCGCAATGAGCTTCCTCTGATAGGCCCAGTCATCACCATTCAATGTAAACAAACCTCCACCAAATAAGGCTTTGCGAGATCTTTTTAGATAATTAGGCTTCCCCAGCTCTGATGGCGTGCGGTGACCAATGTCCTTCACCATTTCTGGATCAGAAACATGCAGTATCTCTAGAGCTCCTGTTGAGTATACGAACACCGGGCCTGTTCAAAATTAACCATTCACTTGCATCATTGTGAGAAGAATTGACACAAATAATCCAGAAAATAGATATGGATGTGGAAAAGAACCAGAATAGATATGATTCTTTTTAAATGGGATGTTTATCAAACTTTGGGTGTTCTATAATTCTCATTAACATAGCAGATCTTGCGCATCAACTAGCTAGGAAAAGCACAATCTCCCCACAGGAAACACAACATACAGAATCAGTGCGGAAATTTTAATCCGCAAGTCAACTGATGTCCCTTTCAAAGAAAGAGATCCTATTATATTTTAAGAGGACCCTAGATACCAAGTAAAACTATATTGTTAACCAGATAGACTTTGTTTCCAGTGGAAATTTCTTAGGAAGGTGCATGTAAGCCCAAATGGCCAACACTGTATATTTTAGAATGACCTGACATTCCAAGTAACACTATATTGTTAAACAGATAGACTTGTCTAATCAAATCCAGTTATTTCCGGTGAAATTCCTAGGAAGGTGCATGTAAACACCCCAAAAAATCTATTCACAGAGTTATCGCTACCAATGACTTTCAGCACAACATTTGTTTCGTCCTTAGAAGAGCATCATGCTACCATTTCCCTCACATGTTTAGTTTAAAGAATTTCCCATTTATTCACACCTGAGGTAAACTAAAAGAAGAGAAAGAAAAGGCTGTTTTAATTTATTGATGATTCATTCTTGTTTTTCATAGGAAAAAGGAGTCAACATAAGGTGAATTGCCCAGTTAAAATTTCATTCCTCAAGAGATTGTTGTCAACCCATGCTTCTGTTAACTAGATGTTTATAGTGATGACATTCTGGAACTTATTCTGCATGGTAATTCACATTTCAACAGTTCACAGTTGTACAGGTCTCCCCAATATGTGGTTGTTCAAAAGACATAATTCAATATCATCAGTCTGATTGAACAGAAAACCAAATCACAATTAAAACACTTGCAGGCATCAGACGTACCATAAGTTTCCCTCCAGAGAAGGAGGTAAGGGAATACGGAGGACAAGTAGTTGTTGGCGTCTTGCGTCTGCACAATCTTTAGCCCTTCCTTGATCCTCTTCATCTCTCTGGTGTTGCCATAGAGCACAGTAGGCTCGGGACCCTTTATGCCTTGCCGCTTCAGCTTCTTCCTTATGTTCTCTGATCTTAGACATACCTGGTGTAACAAGTATGACAGAGCCAAGCTAAGAATAAGAAGAGCAATAGTAAGTGCAGGCAACTCCTCCATGAGGCATAGGAAGAGAGGAAGAAAGTAATCTGTGGAAATATTCAGATATAAGGCAATGCCAGATATGCTAGAGTACACTAGGTCTTCAAGAAACCACCTTTATATTTCTTTAAGATCCCGAGCATTCGAGTCTTGTTTGACCTTTGCACTTTTTTTTATAGGCTGCTTCTAAACCTTGGCAACCATTAACAATCAATTGACCAGATGACTTTTGTATGATATCATCAAATAATTGATGGCTACTTACCATTGGTTTCTGCCAATCTACTCGAAATATGCCCTCCATGTTTCCCCTGACAAAAATATAAGAGCCAGTCTTCAGTTCCACTCCAGACATGCTGTATTCTGCAAGACACTAATTTAGCTCCAGAGCTTTAAAAAATAAAAAAGAAACTAAAAGGCACATGCAGCAGTTTAAAAGGAATAGGAAAATAATTACCTCAGCAGTCAGACAGCCACCAATGGATGCTACCCTGTCTGAAAAGGACGCAAGCTGGAGGCACCTTGAATCTTTACGTGTATAAGCATTGCACAATTGAGAAATAGAAGGTATCAAATACCATTACATACTTTCCGGAGCTCAGAAAACTGTAGGAAAAATATGTGATTCAATTCATCACAAGAAGTCATGAAGGCACTATAGAATAAAACAAGAGGAACTTTAAATAAACAGTGGCAGAGCCAGGCATCATTGAGGATGCATTAGGTGGTGATGGTGGGATGTTGCAGGCTTGTGATCACTTCCACTGCAGCACAGTTGACGAGCCCCAAGGCACCAAAAGGGTAAGTCTCCCTGAATTAACAGGAGCCACTGCTGTATAAGTTTAGTTCACATAGAGGAAGCACTTTGTCATCAGGAAAACAGAGATCATGGCAGCCTTGTTACTGTGAGGGTCATGCCGAACTCAGGCTCAATGGCCAACCGAAATGACGGTGTGTGTTGATACCCGGGTGACATTGAGAATGAGAATTTGGTCAGCAGGCATGCAAGAACCACCTTCAACTCTGCCATTACCAGGTTTTGTCCAGTACAGTCTGGGTCCATATCCAAGGCAATCACTACTGGTATGGTGCTCTAGCTTAAAATACTTGGTAATGAACATATGAGTGATGGCTTGTCCTTTTCCTGACCTACTGACCTTTTCTCATTGTTTAGATTGCTTTCAGATCCTGGGTGCAGGGCAGAGACCACCTTGAAAATGTGGCAAGTATTCATCAGTAAACTTGTAGCTCCTTGATTTCTGGCACTCTGCTTGCAAATTTACCCTTCCTGTTTTACCTCGTGAAAACATACAGCCTCCACACAATAGTATATAATTCTGCATTCTATAATTGGCATGATACAAGAGACTAGATTTGTAGTGGCAAGAGGTACACCGGAAAGAAAAAGGAACAAAGTTACAAAAAAACACTATGCATGAGCTTCAAATAAAAAATGAAGAATTATCAGCATTGGAGATTGGTATCCTTTTTAACACGAGGCAAACATCAGAAAAACAACAATAGATTTTTTAATCACGGATTAAACTTTAAAGTGGAGAGTTAAGCAATAAGTATAGTTTAGAAGAATGAAGCATAGGAATTTACAGAGTTACAGTCATATGTATGAGTCAAACCATAGCAAGTATCATGCACATCAAGTCTTCAAGACAACGGATCTTTTTAGGCACTTGCTGAAGAATGCGTGGGCAAACTTTCAGGCAGAGTGTTAGTTACATACTTACAGTCTTCTAAGCAACCGGATATAAGAAAACTACCAAACACAAGGTAACAGTTGAACAGCAGCAAGAACCAGTATGTGCTTTTTGCTGAACTGAGCAAGGTTGGGGAGGGGGGATTATGTTCCTGAACTTGGTTACAAGAACCCCTTGATGGATCACGTCAGCAAACACAAAGTTTGAACTTCAAATTAAACTTGAATTTTTTCGCAAAAAAGTAACACAACACTGGCAACAATCACACGTCATCAAACAGCAATTTGGATCAACAGGTATGTACTGGATAATTAGAACATAGACCACCAACTTCTTCTTGTATCTACACGTGTTGTAGTTGTACTCTGGGATCTATGGTAAAGTTGCCTTCTAACATTGCCAGCAGGGTTGGTGAAGCATAGAACTAGAGCTAAACTGACAAGACTTACAACTGGAGCTGCTGCAATAAACAGCCATCTATGGCGCCCATTTGCTCCATTTGGCTCCTGTGCAGAATAAACAGCATGTTCATGTGCATTAGTCTCTTCAATTGTATCACCAGCTGTATTAGAAATTCCTTCAATCTCAAGTTCATAAGAAGTTTCTTCAACAGTTTCCTGCAGATGGTTATGCTCCACCCCATGGACACCTCCCTCATTGGCTGTTGCACGCTTGGACCTCTCATATTCCATGTCATCTGTAGGAAGCTCATATCGACAAACTGGGCATGTATTCCTAGAACTAAGCCATGGCAAAATACACGATGAATGATATAGATGCATGCACGGTAGCTGTTTTGCTACAGTTTTGATAGGCATCTCATCTTTGCAGACTGGACACATTAAATTACCGTTTATCTCATTGCTGGTGGAGATGACCACAGATGCAAGATTTTCAACAGAAGATGTCGCTGCAGGTGGAGGTCCTCTTGTGGTATTGTTATCCTCAGCAAACTGTTCTAGAAGCATTTCAAACTGTCTTGCATCAACATAATCACCAGGATTCCCAGTAAAATGTCTCCTGATTTCTCGCCCTTCTGTGTCTGCATTCAAATTAGTCCCATTTATTCCTTGGTTTCCAGCTATTCTCCAGGTCCACACAGTATCTTCAGATTCCTGCTCATTCAATTCACTTGGGGCGATATCATGCCATGGCTGCCAGCGCTCCTGCATGGCGTTGCCTGCTTCATCCAAATCAGATTCTTCTGACTGCTCATCTTCATCATCTTCTGGATCATCTGAATCCCACTGGTCCAGTCCAGCATTCATGGGATCAATATCTGTATCTGTGTTCATGTAGCTCTCACTGTCAAGTTGAATGACAATCTCCCTTCCCATTGTGGTTTGGTGCTCAAGAGAAGCATCTGATTCCCCACCATCATCACCAAAACTGATATTTGATTCAATTTCACCAAACACAGAATCAGCATAACTGAAACCATCACTCTCATCATCTGAACCGTGCCATCTTTGGGGTCGGTTTGGCGTAGAACTATATGATGCATGCTGACGTGCGACTGTTGGAGAATCAACATCTGCTTCATGACCTTGTCTAGCTAAGTTGATCAACTGGGAGAACTGCTGTGAGAAAGCGTCCTCTATGGGTTCATGCCTTGAAACCCTGGATCTTTGCCTTCGCCATCTTGTTTGTCGATTAGTTCTGGTAGGCTCATCCCTGTTGTTGTCACTAAGCACAGTCATCTTGCACTCCCTGCATATGGCTAAAGCTTCAAAGCTATCGGCAATCTCAGTATCCAGAGTAAAAGGTCTTGTGCAAACTAGGCATTGCACATCCGGCTGAGTGTTGAGGAGTCCATAGCTGCTGGAGTGGCTTTGCTGATCAGACATTGAAAAGCTGGTTCTGTCAAATCTCAAATGTGAGGCACTTCTTGAGACATGAACTGGACTCAAGGAAAGCAGGAAACCACTCTCGATCTGCTGGATAACTGGATCAGGTGTTCATGATATTGATATCCATCACTAAACACATGGCAATAGTTTGGCTTCGATGTGAACCTGCCAAAGGAACGGAAGTGATTGGTTCAGTTATCAAGCAAAGAAAGAAGGTATTGAAATGTTTCATGACAGACGCACTAAGCCAGATGGTCATGACAAGCGTAGAATGAAATCAGATTCATACGCACATATACAACCAAGTTATCAAACAGAATGGAATCAAACATTTCATTTCATTCAGACATCAGATTTGGAGACAGTCCAGCGTAATAGTGTTTGCCTGCCTGATGACCTCAGATTGAACAGTAAAAAACTATCGAGCTTCACAAAACAGCTCGGGGTTGTTCGATTCCACACATCGCTGAGGCTTTATAAGATGGGACATAAGACAGTTCCATTTCGTGAAGAACAGGCAGCATGATATACATGCGACTTAATGGACCTAGCAGGTGCAGTGACGGGGGCATTTTAGTAAGCCGCGGGCAGCACACTGATCAGATAAGGTAAGAAATGGACAAAGAATTGATTAGGGAGGGGAAGATTTGAGAAAAATTGGTAAAGAAAAAAAAACCTAGGGCAATAGGGGAACTTCCTCACCTTGAGCGGCGACATCGATGAGACAGAAACCCAAATCAAATTCAGGCGAATCTGCTGCGAAGACGACGGAGGAAGCCTCCCTGTATTGGATTGGTTGGATTGGGGATTGGGAGGAGGATGTGGCTGTGTTCTTCAGCCTCTGTGCCTGCCTCTCGCTCGATCCGCTCTTCCTCATCCCGCGAGGGGGAAGAGAACTTGGGCCATGCCCCGCGCTCGACTAGTAAACTTGGGCCCATCCCGTTGGTGTTGGCCCATCTGCCCAAACACCAGCCCAGCCCAGGCTTTCTGCACTGGTCGTCGTCGTCGAAAGGTTGCGTTGGTGTGTAATGGTGGTGGGGGCGAAGTTATGCACAGCCTCGCTGTCACCAGCCTTCCACCTTTTTTTTCTCCTTTTCCCTGGAGGAGGGAGAATCAAGAGTCGCCAGGCCATCACCACCACCACGGCCACGACGGATCGCCGATTTCATCAAAAGTCGGTTGCTTGATTGATTCTCTTCTCTGGCGGCGTGGCTTGCTGTGCTGTGTGAAAGCCTCCCCGATCCCCATGGCCTATCGCCGGAAGCAGGGCGCCGCCGACGATCACCGGAGCTCCTATCCTCAGGCACGCACTCCTCTCTCCCCTTGCCTCCCCCTCTGCCCTGTTTGCTTGCTAGTTGGCTTCCTTGTAGCGTACCGTACCATTTCTTGATTGCCGATTCCAAAGTGTTGCTACAGTCAAATCTAAGTCTGATCGAGCTCCGCTCTTTCATCTTGCGCTGTCTTGATTGCACGAACAGAAATAGGACCAAAAGAAAATTGCTTCATCAAAGGCCATCTCCTTATTTCAGCTCATTCTTGAATACTGTGGATTGTTGAGTTCCTGATTATTAGATTAGATGTCCTGAATCATGACGCATATGCCCTGTCGGTGATCTGATATGCACAATCGGCTTGTTTCTGTCACAGCACCAACGGTAGCCAGATGGCGTAATGTGTCGATTTGCCTTTAATTTGTAGGAATCTGCTTCATCATACAGTTACACATCGTTCAAAACCATAAACGAGCCCAAGCTTGGATTGTGGCAAACTTTGGCAAGCAAAGCCAAGGGAATTCTCGACGAGGACGCCTTGGCGCATAAGTTTGAGGACTTCAGGAAAGAACGGCCCCGCAGCAACTCCGGTTCATCCAGTGGAGATCAGGTAAGGCATCAAGTGTACCTGAATATCTCAACATACAGACAGTCACAAGTGAACTTCTCGAGTATGGCATCGTCTCTCTTTTCAGTAATATAATGTTCGGAGCTGGCATTCTGCTTACATCTCTTGTAACTTTCTGTAATTTTAGGCCCCTCAGTCTCGCTGGTCATTTGAAAACCACTGGAAGACAGGAGAGGCTGCAGCTCGAATCAGGCCAGAGGCTCTTTCTGCTTCTGTCAACCAGCTTGGTGGAAGAATAAAAAATGCCTTGGAAGTAATCACTTTTACTTACCTCTGTACAGCTATTTTCCTTCAGCCCTATAACCCTCTGGAGAATTAACAGTTGTTGCTTCCTTGGTTTAACAGGAGGGACTCACAATTGTGGATAATAAGACATCCAGTATCATTGAGGAAACAAAGAAAATTCAAATTAGAAGGAAGCCTACCAGTTCCAGTTCTTATGTGTCGAATTCAGCAGTACATACAATCAGCACTCCTAATCTCTCATTGGATCAAGATAAATCTGCAGCTGAGGAGACTCAATTGAAAGCTTCCCGCGACGTAAGGTGCCACATGCTTATATCTTGATGAAAAATATGTTATTGTGCCCTGTAATTATACCAAAAACTCAATGCAGAGAAAGTATATTTTCTTTTACATGGGAAAAAACTGCAAAATTTAGTGTTCCTTCTATTCAGTTGAATTCCTATGTAATGGGTTAATTTTATGAATCGTTTGCATATTAGTTCTCAGTATAAATAAAGGAAAAAAAATGGGTATTTGTTTTTCTGCTGAGAGATATGTCTACTTCATTGCCCTTTACTAAGTCTTAAGCTCTTGGTTATGGACTAATGGTTATTAGTGTGGATGAGAATTAATAATAATGGCTGCTTAAGTTGCCTAATGTTGTCTTATTTGATTTCTAGAGTAATCTAATATAAGTACTGTGACCATCTAATTGCCACCGTAAGGGCTTTTCTCTGGTCACAATGAACGACCAGAATAAGCAATCTTCCACCTTTCGCCATGGTTATGTCTATGGTTCAGGAAAGTAAATATATGATCTTTTTGTGTAACTTGCGGTGCTGATGTCTTTCTCTAATTCTCTTGCCTCCTAATTCTTTTTCAGGTTGCTAATGCAATGGCTGCTAAAGCAAAACTTCTACTCCGTGAACTGAAATCCGTTAAAGCTGATCTAGCTTTTGCAAAGCAGAGATGCGCCCAGCTAGAAGAAGAGAACAAGCTGTTGCGAGAAACAAAGCAGAAAGGGAGCAAAACTGAAGAGGACGATGAATTGGTAATATTTTTGTGATCAAACTTATTTGTTTTCTTGTTGAATTTCTTCTCGTGAATTACATACATCTCGATTTTCTACTACACCAAGAATAGTGAATGGGTGGTAATTCATCACCAAATTGATAAATTACACTCTTACGATCCTTATGTGCATAAATTGATAATCCATCACCAAATTTCTGTTAATGTTCATTCCATTTCTGAACACTTTGCATGACATGGTCGAATTTTCAGTACATTGCCTCTTTTGAAAACTCAGAATTTTTTTGAAACCCGATGAAAACTCAGAATTGCATACATTTAGTGTGGTTGACCTCATTCATATGAAACTATATTGTACAGTGATGAGAGGTCAAGGCCGTTATCTCATTTCATATTAGCTATTAACTGCTGGTGCTGCCAGCTTGTTCTTAACTACATTTGTATAGAACATGTGAACATGGTTGTCTTTGATATTCTGAAATTTTCTCTCCGGACAACCCGTTGTTGAAATATTGAAACAGATTCGTGTGCAATTGGAGACCTTACTGGCCGAGAAATCAAGGCTGGCACAGGAAAACTCGACGTATGCCCGTGAAAATCGCTTCCTGCGTGAGATAGTAGATTTCCATCAGTTCAGCACCACGCAGGACGTTGTCTCCTTGGATGATGGCGACATGGAAGACGATGACCCAGAAGAGGACAGCAACCTCATGTACACTGAGAATCTGTTACCTGTAGTTGAAGAAAATTCAGGAGATGAAGAACTCTCCCCTGTGCCCTCGAGGCCTGAATCTCCGATGGTCGGCCCAGAGCAGCCATCATCCCCCATATCAAGCAACTCTCAGAATCCCTCAAAGCCAGATGCATCAGCATCTGACACAGCTTGACACATCTTGTTTGGGATTTCAAAGTGGTTTTGGTGGTGCTCTTGTGTGCATAAAATTTTGTCCATTCTTTGTCCATATTGGTTTGTTGTAGTTACAGATCTGTTCTCATGTTTAAAGTGTATAGTTTTGTTTGGTCGGTTTTTTAGTGAAAGCGGACTCGTGTGATTATGGGGAGACTGTAATGTGCATTGTTTGGTTCGTATGTACAGTGTACCGATTATTGGTTAATCTGACTGTTGAGAATATGCCAAATGAAGAGCATTTTGGTTGTTAGTACTTGCATGGTACTAATTGTGATGCCTTCATTAGTTCATTGCATCTATATGGGCGTACATCTTGCATGGCGAGTAAGAGTTGTAACTTGTAAGGACAGAGATATGAAGCCCGGTGTGTGTTGTGAGGCAGCCAGAGAACAAGTTGTTCAACGTTTCTGACTGACTCTCTGTTGGAGGAGTATAAGTGAATTGCCCACCTTTCCTTATCAGTTTAAGCTTTTGGGTTGAAGTGGTTGGTGCATGCAACTCAATACTCTCGATCTCCTTTCGACTCAGCCAATTTTAGGTTGACAAGGTAATCAGCAGCATAAGCTAGCAGAAGGCGTGATTGATATCATCTCAGCTCAGAATTAAGGAAATAAATGTTGCATTAAACCATGTGAATTCATGTCGGAGCGCTGCATTTCTGCATTAACGAGAGAGGGGGAATTAAAGAAAGAATGGTCCATTTTGCATGCTGCATGAGTTGATGCAATGCAAGCGACCGATCGTCCATGCTGGTGTCCACCAACCAGACAGTTCGTTGGTGAGGAGTTGACCACAGGGCACAGGCCACGACCATCCTGCATTCAGATGATACATGATCATATGAGTTCATGACACAGGCCAGAGCCAAGAGGCCATTCTCCAATTCATCCATGTTAGGTGAAGCAATGCAAGATCCAAGACGAAGACAAAAATACTTTGACAAGCAACAACTTTTCGATCTTGTTGTTTTGTGCCTCACATTTTCCAGTCCCGAATTGATGTTATAATTTGTCGCTGTCAACGCGGCTGGATCAGACAAAAAGGAAAAGAAACAGCTGCCAGCTGCAATGCTGCAGGTGCTTCCAGCTTCCATTCCACCCAACGAGTGCCTGCAGTGCAGGTCGATGATCTGATCTGAGGGCTAACTAGCTACTGTAACTAGCTAGAGCAGCTCCAACACCAGCTCCGTCTCATCAGTGCTCAGCACTGAAGAATTAATTCTGCCACGTGTTGCAATTGCATCTACGTGGATCGTCCAATCATGCATGCTTCAGCTGGCCCATGGTGGTAGTGTACAAGTAAAGATACCATTACCAGTTTGCTGCCGTTTCAGTATCTGCGCTTCATCTTTTTTGGTGGGGTGAGAGTTACTCGGGTTCCAAAATGATAATAACTTTTGTACAAAATCTAAAGGGACTAAATGCATTTTTTTAGAGAGAAAGGGGATGCATTTCTGACAGATGACATGAAACATGAAGAACGAGTAGACCAGAAGCGCTCTCCGAAGTCGATCTGAATTAATTTTCTTTTTTCTTGGTCTCCCCGGCCATGGTCCTTGCAGCAATCCCTTGGCCAAGAAGACAAACATAACATACAGATGATTGCATCCAATGGGGAGACAACATTGATGGCAGAAATTATGCCTCCATCAACCCTTCTTCTCACCCAAAGGACCACGCATATGCAGCATCACTTTCTACCCGTCTGCATTTTATACCCAAATTCACACTATAAACTTTAATCAGGATGTATAGTAGTTTTTGTGTACCATGAAAAATCTTGTTCATTTTATTTGTGCTTAATATATAAACTGTAACACATAAATAAATTCACGTATATATGCTGCCTCCACTCGTATATGTATCCATGATCCTTTTTGTTATTTGCAGATAAGGTATTCATTCAGGTTCACCAGAGTCGGCAAAAGTAGCACCTGGTGTTTTCCTTTTTGCGGCATGTGTGTGTGTGTGTATGACCAGCTCCTTTATTGGACTGTCACTATCACTATGATTTTTCTTCTTTAGTACAATGATATGGTGTTAAGATTAAATAGCAACAGTTGACCAGGTAAAGGACCATATATATATGAGATATCTTATTAATTGTCAAACTGCATTATTAATTATTGGTGGGAGAATACTGAAAAAAAATGATTAGAAGAGTGGTGAGACACTACAAAATCATACGCTGATGTATATGATTGTGGCCACTCTGGTTCCTGTTAGTTGTGGACTGGCCGCACTACGGGAAACTTTAAATTTGCCGAGTGTTTTATTTTTGCCGAGTGTTTTTTTTCGGACACTCGGCAAACAAAAAACACTCGGCAAAAAAAAACACTCGGCAAATAGTGGCTTTGCCGAGTGTCAAATAAAAAACACTCGGCAAATAGTGGCTTTGCCGAGTGTCAAATAAAAAACACTCGGTAAAGAGGGGGGTTTGCCGAGTGTCAAAAAAAACACTCGGCAAAGAGGAGGGTTTGCCGAGTGTCAAAAAAAACACTCGGCAAGGAGGGGGGTTTGCCCAGTGTTTTTTTTGACACTCGGCAAAAAAATAAATTTTTTTTCTCTTTTCACCATGAAATTTTTTCTACTCCCCACATACAACATTTGGTACTCCATGTTAAAATTTGGTATATTTTTGAATTTATTTGCTATATTTAATTAATTAATTGCATTTCAAGGGAATTTTTGGTATAAGTCAAATTTGAACTGCAAGTGATTCAAATTATGGAATAAAATGAGTAGAAAAATGATATTCATGTTATTTGGACCAATTTGAGACCTAACCCATGAAATGAAAAGAAATTTCGAACATCTTGTTCAGGAAACACGACCATGAACGTGTCGCAGTAGTATTTTTACATTGTAAAAAAAACAATCAAAGTCTGCAAATCTTAAGATTTGTCATGATGTGATGATATAATACGTGGAGGCTGTGGAAAAAAATTGAGAAGGTTTTGCACATTTCATCATGTATGATGATTACAAATCGAAGCATCTCAGAAGAAGAATAGTAACTTTAAGAAGGATTCAATAAAATTTAGAGTCGAAGTGACGGTCGAGTTCGGTTTGACTACAAAACTTTTTGTATAGTCAGTAGAAAACCTATATTGATTCGTGTGAAAATTTGGTATTTTTTTAAAACTGTTGGATATTTTTTAAATTTTTTTCAAAAAATGTTTGCCGAGTGTCCTACGATGGACACTCGGCAAAGAAACTCTTTATCGAGTGTCCACGAAGGACACTCGGCAAACCAAGTGCCCGGCCCCCTCATAAGTGCCTCCGCCGGCCCCCCTCTCTCACATCCCGGCCGGCCCCCCTCACTCCCTCCTCTCTCACTCCCCTCACTCCCTCCTCTCTCCCTCCTCTCTACCTCCCGCCGCCGCCCGAAGACCCCTGCCGCCGCGCGCCGCCCGGCGCCCCCCACCGCCGCCCGCCGCCCGGCATGCCGCCCGGCGCAGCCCGCCGACGCCCGGCGGCCCCGGCCCCGCCGCCGCCGCCCCAGCCCCCGGATCCGCCCGCCGCCCCCCCGGCGCCCGGCCCCCGGCCCCCGGATCCGCCGCCTGCCCGTCCCCTCCACCGGATCCGCCGGCGCCGGGGCCTGAAGAGAAGAGGAGAGGATGGTGGCGGCGGCGGTGGCGGCGGAGCAGTGGCGCCCGTGTATGATTTTTTTTTATTTTTTCAATAATTGTTCGCCGAGTGTTTTCTGGGCACTCGGCAAAGTCTTTGCTGAGTGCCCGACACAAGACACTCGGCGAACTATTGTTTGCCGACTCTCACAAGACACTCGGCGAACTATTGTTTGCCGACTCTATATTTGTCGTGTGCCGTTTGCCGAGTGTTACACTCGGCAAACGGTTCGTCGAGGGTATTCTGCCCTTCGCCGAGTGCCCCTGGCACTCGGCAATTTGACTGTGTCCCGTAGTGCCGGTTGCATTTGACCATCGATCATCATCCAACACTCGTGTAATCATGACTATCAAGCATAAACTTTCTGGTGACTGTGTAATGGTTCCTCGGTCATGGAATGCAAGTCAAATGGATCATGGTTCCCCGTCATGATCACTACTTACAGATATGCTCCTTCCATTTCTTCTAGATATAGCTGCTAGTGCTATGTGTCTTTTTATCCCTTGAAGGCTTGAGCACTAAGAGAGAGCTACTAATAATGATATTAAAAAGGCTATGCACAAACACATTACTATATATATGAAAGGAATGAAACAAAGCCTATGAAGTAGTAAGGGTCACCTACGTTGCGTACGTCACGGCCAAGACATCATCACGTCATCATGTGTAAAGGAGCTATGCAGAAGCTACCTTCACTCTTGAGCAAAATCAGATATGGTGGCCTAGCAGTGGCAAACAACGAACAGCACGGATTAGCAAGGTTCCAAGTGGAAATACAATGCAACTTGTGGTTGTGGGCCAGGATGGAACCTTGCGCTAGCTAAGATCCAGCAAGGACGTACAGTTATGCAACTTCAGCAACTCTCCTCATGTATAGTAGAAGTGGTGTACAAGTAAAGATACCACCATCACCAGTAACCAGTTCGTTGCTTTTTGTTTTTTTACGAGTAATCTCTGCTTTGTCCCTGTTTAAACTTTTAGATGAAATAACTTTTAGCCATATTTCATTTCACTGCACAACCTTCAATTCGAAACTGGTTTGTTACTAACTTGCACCACCTCCGAAGAGAGAGGAGATTATATATTTGTATTATTATTGTTCATTTTCACAGAGGAGATGCATGGGATCTGCTAGATCGACAATGAGCTAGACATTTTATTTCAAAAAAAAATGACGATGATCTATCCAGCAGAAATTAAAGCGTTCTACTACATTTGAATTCTCAATTTCCTTGCAAATTAAATTAAATTGCAATAGGCCAGCATGCCATCTCCAAGAAGACAAACAAAACATCTCCGATCCACTGGTGGATGCATGCATGCCAAATTGATGAGCGCAATAATGCCACCATCAAACATATAGGACCAGTACTAGATGCCATGCACGCACCCATCCATTAGGATCTTGACTTCTTTTATTTCTACCTACCTTTGTATTCCCTCCGTCCCAAATTACTATTCGTTTTGAACTTTTCTAGATGCATAGTTTTTGCTATGCACCTAGATATATATTATGTCTAGATAGTGCCTGTTTGGTTCATAAGTCCAAAGTTTAGTTCCTGTCATTAGTCCATGATTTGATAATGTGATGCTACAGTAATTATATGCTAATCATGGATTAATTAGGCTTAATAGATTCGTCTCGCGAATTAGTCTCCATCTGTGCAATTGGTTTTGTAATTAGTCTATGTTTAATACTCTTAATTAGTATCTAAACATTCAATGTGACATGGACTAAACTTTAGTCCGTGGAACCAAACACCCCCTTAGAAAAGCCAAAACGAATAGTAATTTGGGACGGAGGGAGTATGCATTTGACGATGACCAGTTCGATCCACACGAAAATCATAGGAGGGGAAACTTAGTACATAGTACCATAGCTACACCTTCATATAGTTACACCTTTTGTAGATATACAAGAAAAAGGCAGTTCCAATGACCTTCCTTTTATATGGATGCCATCTTTGAAGAAAACAGTCTTGCTTCTTCTCCCTCCGTTCCAAATTATAGGTCGTTTTGGCTTTTCTAGGTTAGAACCTATAAAAGCCAAAATGACCTACAATTTGGTTTGGAGGGAGTACTTGTTGCGTGTTTAACCTAATGCATACCACCTCTTTTTTCAATAGTGAGATATTAGGGTTTGCAAAGATTAATCCTAGATTTTTTTACTGATAATTAGTTAAATTACATGCATATTTAGTGTATAAATTTTGAATGCATCCATATATTCGTACTTCACACACACCTTTTAGGATGATAATTTTTGTTGCAATTGATAATGATATATTGCGAGCGAAATCAATGGCCAAAGTATACTCAGGAGATTTTTTAAAGAAAAATCTTAATACACTCTATAAAAAGAAAAGGAGAAAGTGTTACATAATTAAGTCACAACGTCTCCATCATGCACTATGCACATTTTATTATTTACATATCAGATTCAGCAGGACAAAAAGGCAGTACATGCTGTGTTTTGCATCTTGTGTGTTAGATGACCATTTCCTTTATTGGAATGTCACTTTCAGAACTGCTCTTGTGTTTTCCAAACAGACTATATATAATTGCTCTTGTTAAGAAAAATGATTTGGTACTTAAAATTGCATTGATTGACTAGGTGAAGGCAGATATTATTGTACACTATTGATTGTAATTGTCAAACATTATTATTGGGAAAATACTGATAAAATTAATGATCTAGCTATAGCACGATCTTCAAAACTAACATGAATCCATATGTTGTCATCTTGACACCTTTTAGCTAGTTGAGTTGGTATTGTTGGAGGCCCTCTAAGCATGGGTTTGGTTTTGGAACGACGTGGGTTAGGTTGGAACTGACCCACTTTTGTGAGTTGGAGTCGACCCATCTCGTGTTTGGACGAAAGGGATGGAGAGGGATGGGTTGGACCCAGTTTTTTGTTTGTTTGAGGGGTTGAGAGGGATGGGATGGATGCCATGTTAACACCGTTAGCAACGGGGTCCACCTGTCAACTGCGGGGCCTACCTATCATCCTCTTTTATTTTTTTCCATGTTATCTTCTTCCTCCCCGCACTGGCCCCCCGCCTCCTCCCCGCCCCAGCGCTGGCCACCTCCTCGCTGCCCCCGTGCCGACCCCCGCCTCTTCCCTACCTGCTCCCTCCTCCCCACCCCAGCGTCGGCCGCCGGCTCCTCCCTGTCGCCCCTGCGCAAGCCGGCTCCTCCCCGTCCTGCACGGACATGCTGCTCAAGGAAACGGAGCAACAACGCCGTCCATCTAGGTTGGAATGGTCCGCTCATTTTGGTGGAATCCATCCAATCCGAATCTAGAGAGTATATTCCCTTCTAGGTCCAACCCAACCCACATGCCTTTTAAACCAAACGCGGGATGATGTGGGTCGAACCCGTTCCGATCCAGTAACAAATACATGGTAACACACGTGTAATCACCGTTCACACTATATATCTGATGATTGTAAGGATTTCACGTTCACTGAATCCGCATGAGCCATGCGGCACTGACCATCACCGCGCTATGACCCAGGCACTTCTTTTAGATGATGCTCTTTTCATTCCTTGAGCTGTAAGAGGATATTAGTCATAAATAAGTACATAAGTACACATAATAATAAACCAAAATAAAATGCCCATTAGATCGCGTCATATCTAACGTCATTTTGTCATACTATATAACATTATACACTGGAAAAAACAATATTTTTACAGGCAGCTAAATGCCATTTGCAGAGGCAGCAAGCGTGCATCTACATCGCCCGCTTCGCCGCTTGTAGAAATTACTAGATTGGTGAAGAAAATATAGATAAACTGGAAAAACTGCACAAAATGTTTGAAGTTGTTTCTCAGTCGGAAACCCCCGTCTTTTTTATTTTCTAGTCATTTTTGCAAAAGATTCTCACAAATACGCTCCTGGCGGAATCAATTTCAAAAATGGACCCTTAGCTTGGCGCCATCCACGCTGGCGCCAAGCTTACATATCTCGGCGCCAGCCATCCTGGCGCCAAGGTCCATGCGCAGCTGCTGACGCGGATGCCAACGTGGTGGGGGCTTGGCACCATCCATGGCGTCAAGCCTTGGCGTCGTGGATCTTGACGCCGAGTAATTTACCCCATGCCTCCTGGTGTTTCGAACGAAACAAGTATAATTATTCCGAGGAGTGTGCAACAAACTATGCTCTAATTCAAATGGTTAGGACGTGCGCTTCTTATCCTAAAGACCTGAGTTCAAACCTCTAGGTTTGAACTAGCCGGTGGGGGCACAGCCGTGTAGTCCCACTTGGCAGGTGAAAGGCACTCCCATCTTGTGACTTGTGAGCCATGTCGACTTGTGAGCTTGTCGCATCGCATGAGTTGCTTGCTGGCAGGACGCTTGAGGAGCTGCCACGCACACGGGCCCACAAGTCAGAGGAGCTTGACTTGCAAAAAGGCCCCTGGCAAGAATCGAAACGTTAGGAAAGAGGACGTGACAGGACAAAAGCGGCAAAAGGCAATAGGCATGCTCCTCCCTCAGACACTGACAACGAAACCCATAATTCCTTGGGCCCACTTTTCAGCGACCGGAAACGGTCATCTCCACGCGGAGCAGCCGCCCAGGGGCAAACCGGTAACTCCGCGTGCCGCGCCAACTGTAAGCCCGTGTCTTTTATTCCCGGGAAAATAATAAATTTTCAGTAAAACCCCTGGAGAAAAGAAGGAATTCCCATCAAAACCCTTGGCTCTGTCTCGTGCCGCCTACAGGGAAATCTTCCCCAAGAGCCTCCTGTTTCTCTCTCTAGCTGCCCTGCAACCTCGCTCCCTCCTCGTCTTCAATCCCCAACCAAACCCCTCTCCACTCTCACTCTCGCCCGCGTCGCAATCATTCGTGGGGGCGCTGTGCTGCGGTGTGCTTTAATCCCTCCCCTTCCCAAATTTCTGTGGCGTCCAGTCTCTCTGCTTGGATTTCGCCAGGATTGAGTAATCGCCTCCCTCCTCTTCTCCTCCCAATTTCTCTCTTTTCCATCTGGGTCGCGTCTGCTTCTTCCCGATTTGGTGCCATCCCACCACCTCTTGTTGGACTCCGTCCTTCACACCTGTCCTCCTCGCTTCCATCGCCATTGCCGCTCTCCCTTTCTCTCTGCTAAAGCCGCCTGCTTTCTTGGACCGGCTCGGGTCGGGGCTCGACACGGCCGGGCGTAAATGCCCGTCCGTGCGGAGGATCCCAGCCTTCTCCGCTCCAAATCTTGTCCTTGTCCCCCCCCAATTAAGAGCAGGACAAGATTCTTCGACGCTCCCTAATCCTAGTAGCCAGAGATGACAAATTCGTCCTGACTACTCTTGCCCAGGCAGGCTCTCCGGCGGCGGCTCAGCTCTGGGAGCCGCCCCACTGCTATGGGCTTCTTGATCTGCGCCTGCCTCCTCCAGCTCCTGCTCTTGGCCACCTCTTCCGGGGTGGCGGCGCAGTCGCAGCCGCTCTCGCCTGCGAGGATCCTCGACGCGACGCTGCAGGACTACGCGTACCGGGCGTTCGTGCGCCCGCGCACCGGCATTGTCTACAACGCCACCCTCCCCGCCAACTCACAGGCATTGCGGTCTCCGCGGACCTCCTGAGCATCGGCAGCCTGCGCCGGAAGGGCTTCGCGGACTACCTCCAGTTCGGCATCCCCCCCGGCGTCGTCGTGCAGCGCACGTCGAGCGGGTGGTGCTCGTCTACCACAACCTCGGCAACTCGTCGGACCGCTACTACCCGCTCCCCGGGTACACTTACCTCGCGCCGGTGCTCGGGCTGCTGGTCTACGACGCGGCCAACCTGTCGGCCGTGGGTCTGCAGGAGCTCGACATTATCGCGTCAGGGAGTCCGATTTCTGTGACTTTCAGCGATGTCAGGTCGGTGCCGGCAGGCAGTGCGGCGCCACGGTGTGTGGTGTTCGATTTGAATGGCGTGCCGCAGTTCCGGGACCTGGAGGCAACCAATCTGTGCTCGACGTATCACCAAGGGCACATCTCAATTGTGGTGAACTCCAGTGAGATTGCTCCGGCTCCTGCTCCACCTGGCACAATTTCCCCTCCGATACCGACAGAGGGAGGTCATAAGAAGGGAAGCTCAAAGGCGTGGAAGATTGCCGTCAGTGTGGTTGGGGCTGCCGTAGCATTGGGGCTGTTGGCTGCGCTTTTGTTGTGTTTGGTCAGGTACAAAAGGGATAAGAAGTTGGAGGTTATGGAACGGAATGCGGAGGTTGGGGAGACATTGCGGATGGCTCAAGTTGGGCGGACGCAGGCACCTGTGGCCTTAGGGACACGGACACAACCGGTGATTGAGAACGATTATGCTGCATAGTATTCTTTTGAGCTTTTTGCAGAGTTCTAGTCTAGTAACAGAAAGGCTTGATAGTTATGGCTAGCAAGGGGGGCGTCCATCGGTTGGTTGGGGCAGCAAATTTTCCATATCCATGAAGGCGATGCTAACGGCTAATTTCAGAGCTCAGGTTCTGCTCCATGAGGGTTCAGCACATTTTTTTGGTGGGTTTGTTCAGAAGGTTACATTTTGGACTGCAAGCAATGGCTATTGTTCATGTTCATAGTTGCCATGTTCATATGTGGGGAGTTCCTTTCATCTCCAAGCAAGCAATGGAGGGGAAACGTTTGTCGTGTCAGATTTGGAAGCCTCAGATATTTTTTTTGGTTTGATGTATCCAAAAGAAAATGTGCTTGGCAATAAAGCTGAGGTAACATTCATTGCACATTGCATCGTGCTGTGTTGGAGAAATTCATTCATCCAGTTTCAATTTGACTTCATTTCTTTTCCTTCTCCATTTCATGTTTAGACAACTACTAAGATGATGTAGTGATGTACATGTTTACTTATCTAGTTTTGTGGTAATTGATCTGATTCTGATAATTTAGATTCCATGGTCATTTGTTTTTAGTGTATTTTCAGGCAAATTTCCATTGTTGTTTGGGAAGCAACTTAATTTCTAATTGTTTTTCTTTTCATGATCTAACATCGCTCTTGTTAATGCCAGTTTTGTCAAATTCCACTTTTAGTGGTTGAAATGTAGGAACTAGAAGATATGTTTAGTGTAAGCATAACCAGTTGGCAAAATAAATAGTACTTAAGCAGAGGAATTCAAGAATGCTCTGTTAAGAAAAATTCCTAAGCTCCTCTTTTTTTCTTCTCTCTGTTAGTATTCTGGTTTTGTCATCGATTGTCAAGTTAGTTATGAGTATTGCGAGTTTCATGTAGAGCTGTCAGTGGGGACCTAGATGATCAATGAAGAAAAGATGCGAGTAGGAGCAGTGTGCAAAATAATTAAATAAATATGAGTTGAACAGAAGGATTAAAAAATACTCTGTTAGAAAAGTTCCAAAGCTTATCTTTTTCTCTGGTAGTATTCAGGCTTGGTCGTCAATCGTCAAGTTGGTTAGAAATATTTTACTTATAATGTAGAGCTGTCAGTGGGGACCTAGACTATCAACAAAGAAAAGTAGATGCATACATTTATACATTGAGTCATTTTGAACTCGTTACAGAATTTTCTGTGTGAACACTGTTAATGATACTGAGTAATGAAAAGGAACCTTTACCTATGGAATTCCATGCTGTTTCTTTTGCTTTTGAAATTCTAGTCGGGGGCATGAATCTTCTGATTCTCTTAAAGTCTAGGTATCAATATGTGAGCTGGCCACAAGCTTTAAGCCGCTCACTTTCTGAGCACGCACCGTTTTTTTTTTGCGGGGGGGTGGGGGGTGGGGGGGGGGGGCACTTTGTTGTTGCATGTTCAGTTTCATTTTAGAAATCATGGGAGCATGAGGAAACTGAGATATGGCTTGTATGTGTAGATTGTAGTTTGGGACTTATTATGGCTGGGAATATGATTGGCACTTCGAATTTGGTACACATGCTGTGGTGTCTCAAAGTTTGAGTTCCTTTATTCTTTATTTAAAGGAACATGATATAGTGCTGAAATTTTAAGCAACCTTGAGTAGCACTAGTAAATTAGTAGCACTTGCTGCAATCACAAGCGTGTGTATGCATCTAGCGAGTGATGATACCTAGCTGGACAGGTGATGCCAAGGATGGCAGCCAGAATGGATTTTGTAGTATATGTAGTATCTCTCAGCTGTAGGCAGAACAGACAGAGTGCTGGTTGTGGGCATCATGGGGAAGGGGAAACCAAGTGTCGTATGGTTGTTTGGCTGGAGAAAACAGCAGCTGCGGTGCCTGGGCTTTGCCGTTGTTTGTTTCTTCACATCACAGTCACAGGTTGTTCCATGATGGAGACGGAAGAAGCTAGTGGCATGAGGAGCTGGGGAAACGGGGTAAAAAGTTTTGGTTGTTTTGTGTGAAGGCTTTTGGAGATTGCTGGCAGCATTGCATTGTAGTGGAATCTTTGCTGTCAATTATGAGACTGTCACTTTAAAAGTAAACACGCAAACAGTGTAAATCTTTTGAATTCATATTTAGATTGGGTAAGCACATGAGGATAGTCACTATGTGATGGACATAGTGTAGATCCTGCGGTAGTATTGGGATACTAGCTTGTGTATGGCCAATCTGAAAGATGAATCATGGCAATCACCTGTAGGTGTAGACCCTTTTACAGTTCACATTCAAAACTAGATACACACATTTAGGATCAAATCCCATGGTAGTACTGTGGTACACCTTGTTTATGGCCAATTTTGAAAAATGAACAAAAGTTGTCACTGTGAAGGTGAAGGTCATTTGTTGTAAAACTTGATATTGGATACGCACGTTGAGGATAATCACTATGGAGGATAATCACTATGTATACCACAGTGTAGATCCCGCAGTAGTACTATGGTACTACCTTGTGTATGACCAATATGCAGAGTTTTAGAAAAATTTACATAAATTATGAGGTAATCACATAAAATATTGCATGAAGATGAATTAAGCACTTGGAGCTTAGTATATATAAGCTAATGGGCTTAATTAAAAGTGCAAAAATAAATTGCATAGAAAAATAAGGTGAAATATATTGTTACTGGGAATGTCATATGACAACACTTTGAACAATATATTCAACACTTAGGTCCTGTTTGGATACTCCGGCTAAAGTTTAGCACCTGTCACATCGAATGTTTGGATAATAATTAGAAGTATTAAACATAGACTAATTACAAAACTAATTGCACAGATGGAGTCTAATTCGCGAGATGAATCTATTAAGCCTAATTAGTCCATGATTTGATAATGTTGTGCTACAGTAACTATTTGCTAATGATGGATTAATTAGGTTTAATAGATTCGTCTCGCGAATTAGCACAGGGTTCTGCAATTAGTTTTATAATTAGCTCATGTTTAGTCCTCCTAATTAGCATCCGTATCTGATATGACACTACTAAAGTTTAGCACCTAGAATCCAAACAGCCCCTTAGTGTACATGTTATTGCGAATTGAAACACTTTGAACGATGTAACCATGGTAGTCTGTGTTATTGAATGCCACGGAGCAAACTCTTTGAATGGGTGTTGATACCACCCGCTAAAGTTTAGCACCTATCATATTGGGTGTTTGGATACTAATTAGGAGTATTAAACATAGGCTAATTACAAAACTAATTGCACAGATGGAGTCTAATTCGCGAGACGAATCTATTAAGCCTAATTAGTTCATGATTTGACAATATAGTGCTACAGTAACCATTTGCTAATGATGGAATAATTAGACTTAATAGATTCGTCTCGCGAATTAGCCCAGGAGTTCTGCAATTAGTTTTATAATTAGCTCATGTTTAGTCCTTCTAATTAGCATCCGAACATCCGATGTGACACTGCTAAAATTTAGCACCTAGTATCCAAACACCCCCTGCAACTAGCAGAAAATATAGGAATCGGAATGTGTGAGAATTTACTGTGGTAAGCTTATCTGCAACAGTACATATTATGATGCAATTTCTGATGACGCATGGTCTCAAAAATATTTATTTACATAAGGTAAATATTGTCCATCATAATTTACTTAAACACGGAGTTTAAATCTAACATTTACATGAGGTAAATGTAATACATTGCAGTAGTATACTTACGTTAAAACCTAAGGGTGAAGACAGTAAGTATCAGTAATTCAAAGAAAAGATAAGGATCCTTGTGCAAAATTGCATAATCCATTCAATTCCTTCCCACGGACGGTTTCGTTCTCTCGGAAGCGTCGCTTGGTCACGGGCGTGCGGTTCGCCGGCCATCGCCACCGACGGGGCGACGGGGGCCAGGGCGCTGGGGCCGACCACCACAGCCGCCGCTGCCGGGCACTCTGCCGTCATGCCGGGTGGACGGGCGCTGCCGGCGCAGGCAAGGCACGGCGCGCGTGCAGCAACCTTCGGCCAGGCTCGTGCGAGCGTCGCCGCAGGCCAGGAAACGGGTCTGCCTCCGTAGGCAGAGCTCGGACGCGCTGGCGCCGCCGGCGTGGGCAGGGCGAGCGTCGTCGCCGCAGGCCAGGAAGTGGGTGTGCCGCTGCTGCCGTAGGCCAGGCTGTGAAGCGCGGGTGCCGGCAGCCACAGGCACAGGCCGCGGGCACGAAGCCGCTTAGGAGCCGCAGGCCACGGGCGCCTCCGCCGGGAAAAACTGGCCGCGTGCTTCGGCCGCCAGGGGCAGCCAGCCACGGGCGTGGAGCCACCACCGCGGGCGCGGAGGTCGCGCGGGCTGCCTGCCGCGAGCGCTAGCTTTGCGGGCAACCGCTGCCGTGGGATGGGCGCGGAGGCGCCCCCGCCGCCGCGGTTGCCAACGTCGTTGACGCGTGGGCATGGCAAGCTCCGGTAACAATTCGCTCCAGAGCAGTCAAACGAGTAAGAACCTTTTTAATGGAAAAACTCCACATTTGTTCTTACCGTGAACATTCGTTCTCTGAAGATGTGCTTGCCTGAGATGGAGGACCCGTCCCGTCTCAATGGTGTTCTTGGATCGACACGGCTTGCGAGTTCTCCTTTCTGGCGTTCTTGTCGAACTTGTGACGAAGATGGCTTGGCGAACATCAACCATGCTCTTCTTGTTCTTCGCTGGAACGGCCTCTGCTTCTTCCCTTTCGAGAGATTGCAGAGAAGAGCATCGTGCTGATGACGTGTTTAATGTAAAGTGCTTTGATGTAAAGCAAGGGACTCAGGAGACGAATGAGAATGAAAACTGTTGTAATTTTATTGATCCATGATTATATATATATAACTATACTATATACTATATGGTATCCTGGTACGGAATGAGCTATTCCGTAACCCGATCCCACCCGCCGGACCACGCTCGCACCTCTCCTCCCGCTGGTTTTTTTCTCACCCCGCATCCCTGATCTTTTTTTTCGAGCTTTTTTTCCCCGAACGTGGGTCGTCAGTTCCCCGTTAAGTCTCCCTTCCGTTCTCGCCGCCACTCCCCATCCGCACCCGCCGCCGCCGCCGCCGCCACTCGCCATCCGCTGCCGCCGCCGCCTGCTGGTGCTTGCTCGCTCCCTGCCCGAGCTGCTCGCCTGGGACGGACGCGGAGCCCCTGTTCTTCTCTTTACTTCGTTTCCAGTTATTTGCGGAGTACCATGCTTAGACGTTCGGAGTGACTTATAAGATTTTTCCTCCTAACAAGAGCTCACACTTGCTCTTGCTAATATCCTGATTACTACTACTATTTTGGATCCATATTTAAGTTGATGGCTGTTTGGTTGGTTTCTTCTTAAGTACATTCTGAGTTCTAGCCGATTTCATCTGTGGGTTCTTCCATCCAGTAATATACAATGCTTTGCACAAGCTTGATTTGGTTCAGTCACCCTACATGCCCATCCGTTGGTGGAAGTTAAATCTATTTTGAGTAAGGTCTCAGCTAGATGTTGGCCCCGTTCATTTTGCAACTTCAAGCTAAAGGTGCACAGACTACATTTGCAGACTTCCTTCTAATATCTACATTTCCAACCTGACTAATTTATCTTGCAAACTTCATATTTTTGAAATAATTGTGAATGTTTCTCCATATTTAACATAGCGGTACATATCTTTGTTTACGGTCTAATTAATAATGTCCTTCATTAGGATCTGTACTAACGTAATATGGTTCCTGATTTGGTATAACCTTTAGTCCCCCTTACTGATTCATTTCTGTCTCAAATTCCAGTTATAATCTAGATTGATCTCAAATTCCAAGCTGCATTCTCTTATTTAGTTTTGTTGGTAATCATGCTATTGATCTCCTGTAGTCAAGCTTCTTCACTGCACCGTCTATGCCCTCATCTTTATTTTATGCAGACTCAGAGATTAGTCCTTCCTCCTTCTGAACCTTGATCTGCAACTCCCTCATTTTGGACTTCCATCTGGTGCATTCCCATTTTTTTTTGGATCAAAACCAAGAAAAGATGGTGCTTCTTTTGTTCTTGCTAATAGAGAAAATCTGAACTGACGTTGTTTATCTGAACAATTATTGTTGGAACTGGAGCTTCTTTCTGTTTGCTTGCTGTTTGGTCATTTCTGTGGCAGAGCAAGTGTCAAGATTAGATCTCTAGTATCTGCATTGAATTAGCTACCTCGTAAATATCGGCACAACCAACATGTTTAGCATTTGAATATGTTTCCTTTATAGTTTGCTTTCTTTTTATAATTGATTGCAAGAGTTCTTAATATCCTTATTATATTTATCTCACCCCTCTCGGCTTACATTAGAATCTGCAGTTGTGAGGGTTGTCATCCATATGCACAGCCTTTAATTGTTTAGGAGTCATCTCTGTTTTCGCTTCACGCTGTATTCATGAAATTTATTTTTCAGATCATATATCATCGTCTTCTAGATTGCCTGACAGCAACCATGATATGCATAGAATCAACAATCTCATTGATGCCATCTATTGTGAAGAAAAATCAAATCCTATGCATACTCTACCCGCATCAGGCACTAGCCAATCTGAAGACCTGGCCAATACTGTAAGTTACATTGCTGAGGTCGTTATTGTTCAGTTCGCGAATTTTTGTACATTGTCTTCAGATTCTAAACTACGCTATTCAGTTCATAAGCTGCCAAAAAAAGATTAAAACTGCTATTTTGGTTGTTTGTTTGACTTCAAGAATGACGCAGATCAGCAGAACCATAGGACCAAACTTGACGTCAGGCGAGTGATCTGGATGTCTTTGCCCAGTGACAACGAACTAGCCCTAGCAGGTACCTCCGTGCGCACCATTCTCATCTGGATGGTGTGCTCTGGTCCTAAATTTAATCTATATAAATAGAGCCATTAGTATGTAAAATGTTAACCGAGAATGCCTGAAAATTCTGCTTGAATTTTGTAGTCCTGATTTCTTGTCTAGACGACCATTTAATTGTTTACTCATTCACTTATTTATGTTTCCATGTTGTCACAGCAGAATAAGCTCTACAAAGATCCTAGGGAAGTAAGAGGACATATTCTCTTGTGGACGTGTGCTTAGTATGGTTGGTACGTACAAGTACAGCATTTCCTCGCTGAAAGGCAATTGAGGCTTGGGGCAACTTTCTTTGTGCTTGTGCATGAACTGTGAGGTTCGTGCAACCAAGCATGTTTCACTGTTTAGACATCTCAGCGACAGGCGACACCATGATTCTTGCTTCACTTTACGCTCGGCCGTTTTTGGATCCTTTTATTTGGATGAATTGAAATAGTAGTGGTCCTCAAAATTCATACAAGCTGAAATTGCTATTCTGATTTTTACAATGAAGCTGTGTGTTATCGCAAAATCTTAGTTCACTTTAGGTTCAGCTTTTTAAATAGATCTTAGGTTTTCAGAACTTTGTTAATGCATCCTTGAAAACTGCCACTTTTTCCATATTAATACAATGTCCTGTAATGCACCCAAGGGCCCTGTTTCCAAACCTCGGTAAACTCCTGCAAGCCATTCAAAATTGACTCCGTTGGTTCCTTGACCATAGAAATGGTCAAGATAAGGCGAGTTCTGCATTGAGCTTTCCAAGCAATGGTGTATGCTTATCTATGTTTTGTTTCTGCAATGAGATCCTAATTTGCATAGGACAATGCTAGTGCTAATGAATCTTTCTATTTGTATTTCATCAATGCTTTCTGATCACATTCTCTATATGATTTCATTTTATTTTACTAATACTGTTAGGCTTTGCTCCTGCTTCTGCTCATTCCACGTTGCAAGCTGGTCATTCCAAATTGCTGCTCACCACATTGGAGGAAATCATTCAGCTTCAAATCAAAGGTATAAAATTGAAATCTGGTGTTTCTGAATGTGGTAGGTTTGGACTTTTTGCATGTTTTAAATCTATCATCTATATATGCTAATTTATTAAGTAGATTTCAGTTCCTCCAAATGAAATGATCCAAACGGCCCCTTAGGTTTATTTTTTATAATAGATAGATCTTTGGAGAAGAAATCTGCTACTTCTTCCATATTATACAGCTCTTTTCAAAGGGCTGCCATTCAATAATTTCTTTTAGTTCCTATCTTTGCGACTTTTTTGTGCAATCAGTATCGATGTTGCTGCTATTTCTTATCTGTTTATTGTTGATTCCTCAAAATAATCTGTTAGTTCCTAATCATTCTTTTAGAAGAAAATAATGTGTCTCAAAAGCCGAAGCAGATGGAGTGTCACTGTTGGGTGGGAAAGATATAGCCTGCCGTCTCCCGGAGACCTGCTCAAAGCAATCAGATTGCTGCAAGGATGCATAATTACTAATGAAAATGATGGTAGTAAGTATCTTTCTCTTTCAGTTTTCTTCACTGTTTTTCACCCATCCATATTTTCTCTAATTCTATTTTTAGGTTGTTGTTATAACTGTATTATTCATGCAGGCTATAAGGTGCAGGAGCTCCACCTACCTGGAGTGGTCTCCAAACACAAATCAGTTGCTTGAGAAATGTTCAAAGCATAAACAGGTCAATATGACAATCATTTTCATGCACTAGCTGTAACTAGATAAATCTTTGTTTTCTGTGTTTGGGTTGGTAACTATATTTCCTTTTCCTTCTGCAGAAGAGTGTAGAGTTGGAGTTTCCTTTCTCTCCTCTGAAGATGTATTCAGTTTTTCTGCTGCACCTTCTTAAATTCTAGTGGCTAACTCTTAGCACGCAATGGTTAGGGCCTTTCATATACTGTTTAGAATCCTAGCTGATGGTGGCCTAGCTAGACCTTTTTCTCTTAATCTTTCTGCTCTGTAATTCTCCGAATGCTTGGAAATGTAGAGAGTAACAGGAGATGTAGTTCTCATTTCTGATGTCCCCAGGAGCATAAGAACTGCTAGTAAACCATACAGTAGTTTAAAAGATCAACTAAGGGGGTGTTTGGATCTTTAGTCCGAACTAAAATTCATGTCACATTGAATATTTGGAAGCTAATTAGGAGGACTAAACATGAGCTAATTATAAAACTAATCACACAGATGGAGGCTAATTCCCGAGATGAATCAAGCCTAATTAATTCATCATTAGCATATGTTTACTGTAGCATTATATTGTCAAATCATGAACTAATTAGGCTTAATAGATTTGTCTCACAAATTAGCCTCTATTTGTGCAATTGGTTTTGTAATTAATTTATATTTAATACTCCTAATTAGTATTTAAACATTGTAAGTTCCTAAAGAACCAAACGGATCTAACTAATTTGCCATCTAGCACTCGTGGAATGTTTGGTTGCAGTTTACCAGGCGAACAGGGCTTTCTTGCATCTGATATAGGCCTGATATAGGCGCTGGAGCCGGGCTCGACCCGCCAGCAGCCATTCCGCGCGCGACGCGTGGGGGAATCAGATCGGCGTCGAGCGAGCCAGGCGGGAGCGCGTCGCCTATACCTGCCACGCGCCCGCAGACGCTGGGGCCAGGCGGGCCCGGCGCACTGGCGCGGGACGGAGACGCGTCGCGCGAACCAGGAGGCGGGAGCGCTTCCGCCTCTGCCATGCGCCCGCGGCATCTGATATTTGTATTTCTTGTGTTGCTTTGTCCAGGAGTACATGAACTGCTAATAGACCATGCCTTGCGTATTTGTATTTCTTCTGTTGCTTAATGTTCCCTGCCAAGGTATCTTTGACATCCTACGACTACTGCATCTACTATGTATCCACATCTGTATCTTGTGGCCTCCGCAAAAACTTCGCCATCTTCACATTGTCATCACAACCCTTCTCAGAAAAGAGTAAAACCCCTGCTGGCCGCCCTAATACAAAGAGGGGCTGTTCGTTTCATTTTATTGTGATGAAGCGCTGATTGTTGAGTCATATGTGGCTCTTGTCTATTGAGATCGAAAAGCAAGGAGGTCAATCAAACAAATACGATCTTGTTACTCACAGATATGCTTGTGAAAAGCAAGCGGGAAGGTCATCGCGCTCGTGATTGTCCTCAGGCAGCTCCTTCCCGCCCTGTTCGTTTGATGTTGAGACGGGAGGGATTGAAGAGGGTGGAGGAGGATTTTGACTTATACTCTCAATCCCTTCCACCCCCCATGGATTTGGGATCAAAGGGGTGACAAGCGGGGACGCTCCCCTTCGCGCCATGCGGGACGCCGCCGGGGTGCTCCGCGTCGTCAGTCTTCGGTGCCTCCTCGTGATGTGACTTGGATTCTGCGCGCTCGGTGTCTACTGGCCGTTCGCCCTCGGTGCCGCGTTGCTGCGCACCTCCGAGCCTGGCCCAACCGGTTTCCCCGCCGCCCGATCAGGCCTCTCCGCCGCCGGCCGCGCCGCCTCCTCCGCCTGTCGCTGCCGTCGCACCCCGGTCATCTTCCCGCGATGGCTCTGATGACGAGCGCCTGCTGGAGCTGGTTGTGGTCTCACGCTCCGTTGAGCTACAGGCCGCTGAGGATGCATTGTCGGTCGCCATGGTTGGGGGGACTAGGCCGGAGGTCTCGCCGGCCATGGTCCGTGATCATCTGCACCAGGCCTTTGGGATTGCTGCGGGCGCGGTGTCCGTACACCGCCACGTCCCGGAGGACTTCATCGTGCGCTTCAGAAGATTGGAGGACCTCGATCTGGTTCTCAGCACGCCGAATGCTGAGGGCATGCCTTTCTCCTTGATCTGGAGGAGATGGAGGCGTACGTCGCGGGCATCGGCGGGCTCCTTCAAGTTCAGAGTCCTTGTGGGAATGAAGGGGATACCTTCCCATGCACGCTCGGCTTCCACGGTGCAGCTCATCCTGGGGTCCTCATGTGCCAAGGTGGAAGTGGCCCCGGTCGCCGTCGACGATGACGACGAGCGTCAATTCTTTGTTGCGGCTTGGTGCGTCCACCCGCAGCTGATTCCGGACGGGAAGATCATGGCGGTGCCGGAGCCGCAGCCGCCGCATGTCGTCCAGCCGCCTCTCTTCCTGCGGGAAGAGGAGCCCATAATCTCTGAGCTGCCCGCTCTGCGGTATCTAGTTCGCCTGAGAATCATTGAGTTCCAGGACTGGCGGTCTCCGATCACGTCGTCGGACGACGGCCCGGGTGATGACGACGATGATAGTGGTGATAGTTGTCACTACAACGGTTACTGGCCGGGCGTTGATGATCGAGGCCGTTCGTCTTCGTGGCCGACGACGGTGCGCGTCGCCGGCGAGGGGGATCCAGGGTTCGGTTCGGGATGGGGCCCCACATTCCGAACCAGAGCGGCCTCCCATTGCTGGTGGGCCCCGCGTCGCATGTCGCAGGAAAAGAGGCACACGCGTCTGAGCTTTTGGCCATCGCAGCGGCGCGAGATGCGAGTGATGCCTTACGGGCAGCCCGCAGGAGAGTCGACGCCATTGTTGCCATGGCGGCGGAGGATAGGCGGATCTGTTGGTGTTCCTCTTTGGCAGATATATAGATAATCAATGAAGCTTCCTTGACCGACGTGTCTTATTTGGTTCAATCGGCAAAGGTCCTGCGCGCAGACACACCTTGCCGGATACGTATTCGAACATGGCACCTAGCCGGCCTTGTACATGCACGTACATGTATCTTTTGGATCATCTCAACAAGACGAGCGAATTGCTCGTCCACGGTTGACTTCCGTGTTCTTATGGGAAACGACAAGAAGTTGGTGTCGATGAGATCTTGTGGTGCCGTTTTCTCATCTTGTTCTTTTTGTGTTTTTGTTGAAGATTCGGCCTCCTAGTGCTCTTTTGCTTTTCCTGTGGTATGCTTAGGGTTTGGTGGATCAAGAGTGGACTAACCACCCCTCGTGCATTCTCCAGAGAAGATTCGGGTTGCCTCGGAATCTTCCCTGTATTATTAGCACGAATAGTAGCAGCGATCTGAGCAAATTGTGTTTCTATCATCTTATTAAAGCTCAATTAATTTTTAACAAAAGAAGTAAAACCGTCTATTTTTGAATTAATATTTTCTAGCATTTTGTCATTAGAAGCAAGTTTCTTTGTAAGATTTTCATTTATTTTAGCTTGGCCTAAAACTAAATCTTTAAGGGAAGGTTGATTCGAAAAATTTGAATTGTAATTTGAATTACCTCCCTGGTATTGTGGGCGCGACTAGTTGTTCCACCCTTGGCCTCCTTGTGGACGGTACCCATTGTTGTTGTTCATGTACAACACGTCTTCTCGGGTCTCGGGGCAGTCATTCCTTGAGTGTCCGGCATTGCCGCACACCTCGCACGTCATTTGCGAGTCAAGTGCTTGGACGATGCCGTACATTGCTTCTTTTTCAGCGGCACGCTCGCCCAGGCGCTTCGTGAGAAGGTCCAATTTAGCGGCTAGCATATCTATCTCTTTTATGGTATGCATACCTTTTTGCTTGGTTTGGAGCCTTTCTTCGCTCCAACCTTGGTTGGAGACCATCTTCTCAATTAGAGTTGTAGCTCCATTGATTGTGAGTGACAGGAAGGCTCCACCAGCAGCAACATCGACATGAGCTCTCGATATGGGTGTTAACCCATTGTAGAAGTTCTGAAGAATCAGCCAGATTTCCATCCCATGGCATATTGTGGGGGCTTGCAGGTTGTATTCTTGTAGCCTCTCCCATGCTTCAGGGATGGATTCATGTACATTTTGCTGGAAGTTTGAAATTCTTCCACGCAGGATATTGGTTTTGCCTGTGGGGAAGAACTTTGCAAGGAACGCTGTCAAACACTTGGTCCACGTGCTAACAGCAGTTCGGTCCTTGTAAAACCACTGTTTCGCACCACCCACCACCAGCGCCACCACCCACCAGTTTGTTTCTACGAACACGACGCATTCAGTGGAACGCCGGAACGGAACGACGGGGAAGAGGCAAAATGCCATCTTCAGGGTTTTCGCAGCCAAGTGAAAGTTGAACCGGTTGAAGGTTTTGGAAGGTTTTGGAAGGACTCACAAAACTGCTACTCTGAAAATGCTTTTGCTCCTCGAAGGGTCATCAGATGCACTCCTAATCTTTTGTGCTCCCTAGAAAGTCACAAGATTGAAGAAGTTTCTTGAGAAATTCATCAACAGTATTATGGTACAAGCAGAGTTCAAGTACTTGCAGTATTGACTGGAATGATTTGTTGTCATTAGTTGTTTCTTCAGCATTTGATGTTCTCAGGAGTGTATAGCAAAGGCAAAGTGGTGTATTGTTGTTAAAAACTCTATGCTTCAAGTTTACATATTGCCAATTCAAATACAGATCTTGCTGCCTGAAACTTTTGGAACATCGCCTGTTGTGCAGGATATTTTCAGATGTCGCGGAGGATGTAACGGTATCGGTGGAAGGACAAACTTTCCTACTACACAAGGTTTTGTTTTAATAGCTTTTCTTCTTATTCATCACCTTTATATACTGTTTCCTTTTTAATAGAACATTTATTTAATCTGTTTTTTCTAGTGAATCTAGTAACTTTAATTGTCAGCCTGTATAGCCTTGTTCGGTTGGGTGGTTGTATTTCTCTTCCCTAGCAATTGAATCCCAAGCTACACTTTTGGATAATAGATGTGCCAAACTTAATTCCAGATTGAACGGGCATGTCACTTCTCAGTAAATTGATGAAAGAACCAATGTGAGGTTTGAACTGAATGTTGGTTATCAATTAAGTACGTCAGAAATGTCTTGCCAAAAAAAAAAACAGAGTACATCAGAATTGGGTTTTCCTTGCAAATTTGGTAGTGATATAAGCAGAGTTCTTGAGCTTTTCTCTAATGGCTGAAAAGTAAACAATTAACAAAAACATCAGGGAATCCACCTTTTATATTTATTTTGTCAATTATGCTACAAATGCTTGTTGACCTTTCAAAATCTATGGAAATTTTTGTTGACAAATGCTTACGTTAACTGAAGCAAAGTTTATGCTTTTCATCATACTGAAGCCCCCGCATAGTCCATGTTGACTACCAGGGGGTGTTTGGATACCACCTGCTAAAGTTTAGCACCTATCACATCGGATGTTTGGATACTAATTAGGAGTATTAAACATATGTTAATTACAAAACTAATTGCACAGATGGAGTCTAATTCGCGAGACGAATCTATTAAGCCTAATTAGTTCATGATTTGACAATATGGTGCTACAGTAACCATTTGCTAATAATGGATTAATTAGACTTAAGAGATTCATCTCGCGAATTAGACTCCATCTATGTAATTAGTTTTATAATTAGCTCATATTTAGTCCTCCTAATTAGCATCTGAACATCCGATGTTGTCGTTGTCGAGATTAGCGGATCAAGACTACAGCTAGTAAATTTCTTTTATGCGCGTAAGGTTTCGGATGGTGGCGTGAGAGGACACGGGGTTAGACTGGTTCGGGCAAGGAAAGCCCTACGTCTAGTATGAGGAGCTGCTCGTGTTACTCACGCGTGGTCTGTAGTAGGGGTTACAAACAGGTAAGAGAGGGAGCCGGTCCCAAGTCTCTTGGGTATGCACTGATGCTTGTGAGGTGAGTGTGTGGGTTCTGTTGGCTCTTTTTTTCGGTCTCGGGGCCCCTGGTTCTCCTTTTATAGCACAAGGAGGGTACCGGGGTTACAGGTCAGCCAGGTGTGTGGAGAAGTAAAAAAGAGATAAGCTAAGTAAAGTAAAATACGAGGAGAAGGACCAAGTCCCCAGATCGCCGCCTCCTGCTCCGGCCTTCGGCTCCTGTCAGCGTGGCCATCGGAGGAGGGCGGCTGTCGCCGGATCCTGTCGACGATCCTTCGGGGGACCATCGCCGCCGAGCATGATGATGGTGTTCGGCCGTGGCCACTGTGCACGTTGGGGGAGACGGTTGACCCCTGTTGTCCTGCTTACGACCCGTGGAACACGGACGTCGCGTACCTATCGCCGGATAGGCCGAGCACGAGAACGGACGGCGCTCCCTCTTGTGCCGGGCGGCGCATGCAATGAGTGCCCTATGGCGAATCAGGGGGAGCCGCGACCACTGTAGCCTGTGCGGTCGTGGCTACAGTGTTCCGACCGGGTACTTGTGGCGGGTCACGTCGAGGGGCGCGGGCACCTTTCTCCGCGCCAGAGCCGCGGCGCATTTATGGCAAGATCGGTGGGGGCCCACGAGATCCGCGCCCTTGTCTGCCGGTCTGCGCCCGAGGCGGACCCTTGTCTTGTGGGCTCGGATGAGTCCAACCCCCTACGCCCGGGGTCGGACGAGGCGGAGCCTTGTGGCGAGGGGTCGGGTGTACCCGACCCTGGGACCGTGAGTCGGGCGAGACAGAGTTTTGCCATCGAGGGGTCGGGCGAGACGGAGTGAGGTGCTCCTTGCCCATGCCGGGTCGACGGTGATCGTCATTACCGCTGGTGGGCCTGGGTCTTCATAATTGTTGTTTTAAGGGACATAAGAAGGTCGTTAATATTTCCCCCAATAGATATGACACTACTAAAGTTTAGCACGTAGTATCCAAACACCCCTGCATAAACTGAAGCCCCTGCACATAATCGGTAACCGAGAATCTTGACGGCGACAACGAGATCAAAAGGGTTGAAGGCTGAAAGCAACCGGAGAGATTTGCATTCACATTGACTGCAAGAACTGTTCGTTGGGCGCGAGGGGGCGAGGAGATGCCGATCGATGGGCGATGGGGACAGCAAGGAGAAAATTAAAAGCGCGCCTCTTCTCCAGCACTCACTACCCTTTCTCGAGTTCTGTGCCGGGCCGTTGATCATGTCACGTTGCCTGCCCTTGATCATCATGTTATCCCTGCCCTTTCCTACCACCAGCAAAAGTCGTTGCGCATCGATGCTGATCAAAATGCAACGTACGGTTGACAAAAGCAGCTAACGCAAGTCGTCTAACGTTACCTCGTGGTCTACTACAACTATGGCAAGCAAAGCAAGCCATATGCCTACTCGTTATACAATGCTCAAGGATTCCCTCCGTTTCAAATTATACGGCATTTTATATGATATTTTGTAAATGGAATGATTACTCACGAGCACTGCACTATGCTCTTCCTCTAGCCAAACCGCAAAAGCTGATGAAAGGCACCTCACCTCTCGCGGGTGCTAGCTCTTGGTGATGGCAGGCCTGCTAAAGTGAAAGCGGAAAAGCGTACCACTGTCCTCTCACTCTCGGCCTCGATGGGTGGGCAAGCAGCCAGCCAACATGCTTCACCATCATTTCCTTTCTTCACCGACAGACAGCCAGCCTTCTACCCGACTCCATAGTCCCTAGCTACTCTCTAGCACAATATACTACTACTACCGCTACTTTATTTGTTTTGCATGCTTTCGTGGATTTAGTGCCAGCTATATTTATATTCTGGTGTTTGTTTCCGTATTCTTATATGCGAGAAATGACTGGTGATAAATTAAAACATTGGTTTTCTCAAATCAAATAAAAATTGCAGAGATCGAATACGGTATTCATTCAAAACTTGGACTTTGCGACTTTCTAACACACCACCCAACCTTATATTCGCTTTTGATTAGTGTCAAATATATATTTTTATTTAACCACTTTGAACCGATGGCATGACCGAGAACCGTGAGCCTCATTGTTCGATACTCGATCCCAATAAGGCGCACACGCATATCAAAATTCAAACTTTACAACCTTTTATTAATAGTTTGACTATTAAATTTTTATTTTTATAATGTAAATTTTATATAGTTGAATTTGTATTATAAGTTTATAGCCATAAATAATATAATATGAGATAAATGAATAGTCAAAGTGTTATTTGGAAAATCTTGCCAAATCATATTATGTCTCGTAAATATAGATGGAGGAAGTATATACCTTGTAAACATAGACGGAGGGAGTACAGTGGTAAGAAAGTGATTACACCAAACACTCTTCCTAAAGTGTATGATTCATTAGGAATCTCGGAGAATTTAAACAGTTTCTGCAGAACTACTGTGTTTCCATAATTCACGCGAAGCAAGCAGCCACACAAGATCTAGACCCCTTTGAAGGCTTCAATGATGAAGCAGCCACAAGCTGACAGTGGAGCAGGGGTTGTTCCCTAGTCACCCAACTATTCCTCCGTCGAGTCACTTTTCTCTGTTCCATCCTCAGCTAATCCACCCACATCAAGACACAGGAATGCTCTGTCGTGTCGTCTCACCTTGCTGCTTTCTTTTCTTTGAGAATTTGTTAATGCCACGCGCCGACGACCAGCCGACTATTCTTGCTCCTCGTCCTCTTCTCCTCCACATCGCTCACATTTCAGAGAGAGAGAGGGAGGGAGGGAGAGGAAGAGAAGGAAGAAGAATCGGCGGCAAAGCAATGGGGATGGGAAGCGACAACGCCGTGTTTCCCTTCGCTACCACCACGACGTCCCCGCGCTTCCGCAACCCCATCAGCCATAGGAGGTGAGGATTCCCATCTCCTGCTCCATTTTCCACTTTTTCCTTCCTGAGTTCAATCGGCTTTGCATGTTGATTGCAATGCCTTCATAGTCTTAGATCACCTCACCATTTGCGGCGGCGGCGGCTTTTCTTGTTTGAGATTTTTGGTTTTCGCTGCGATCGCTCAAGTCTGTATTCCATTCTGAAATCTCAACTGATTTGGACGCCGCCCTAGCGCCACCACCCACCAGTTTGTTTCTACGAACACGACGCATTCAGGGGAACGCCGGAACGGAACTACGGGGAGGAGGCAAAATGCCATCTTCAGGGTTGAACCGGTTGAAGGTTTTGGAAGGACTCACAAAACTGCTACTCTGAAAATGCTTTTGCTCCTCGAAGGGTCATCAGATGCATTCCTAATCTTTTGTGCTCCCTAGAAAGTCACAAGATTTAAGAAGTTTCTTGAGAAATTCATCAACAGTATTATGGTACAAGCAGAGTTCAAGTACTTGCAGCATTGACTGGAATGATTTGTTGTCATTAGTTGTTTCTTCAGCATTTGGTGTTCTCAGGAGTGTATAGCTAAGGCAAAGTGGTGTATTGTTGTTAAAAACTCTATGCTTCAAGTTTACATATTGCCAATTCAAATACAGATCTTGCTGCCTGAAACTTCTGGAACATTGCCTGTTGTGCAGGATATTTTCAGATGTCGCAGAGGATGTAACAGTATCGGTGGATGGACAAACTTTCCTACTACACAAGGTTTTGTTTTAATAGCTTTTCTTCTTATTCATCGCCTTTATATACTGTTTCCTTTTTAATAGAACATTTATTTAATCTGTTTTTTCTTGTGAATCTAGTTACTTTAATTGTCAGCCTGTATAGCCTTGTTCGGTTGGGTGGTTGTATTTCTCTTCCCTAGCAATTGAATCCCAAGCTACACTTTTGGATAATAGATGTGCCAAACTTAATTCCAGATTGAACGGGCATGTCACTTCTCAGTAAATTGATGAAAGAACCAATGTGAGGTTTGAACTGAATGTTGGTTATCAATTAAGTACGTCAGAAATGTCTTCCCCAAAAAAAAAACAGAGTACATCAGAATTGGGTTTTCCTTGCAAATTTGGTAGTGATATAAGCAGAGTTCTTGAGCTTTTCTCTAATGGCTGAAAAGTAAACAATTAACAAAAACATCAGGGAATCCACCTTTTATATTTATTTTTTCAATTATGTTACAAATGCTTGTTGACCTTTCAAAAACTATGGAAATTTTTGTTGACTAACGCTTACATTAACTGAAGCAAAGTTTTATGCTTTTCATCATACTGAAGACCCTGCATAGTCCATGTTGACTACTAGACTACATAAACTGAAGCCCCTGTACTTGTTTTGCAGTTTCCTTTAGTATCTCGGTGTGGACGAGTACGAAAAATGGTAGTAGACTCCAAGGATCCAGATCTCTTAAAGCTGGAGCTTGTAAATGTGCCAGGGGGAGCTTTTGCATTCGAACTTGCTGCCAAGTTCTGTTATGGTAGCAATTTTGAAATAACCACAGCAAATGTGGCTCATCTCCGATGCGTTGCAGAGTACTTGGAAATGACAGAGGACTTTCAACAGGAGAACCTCATTTTTAGGACAGAGACCTACTTAAACGAGATTGTGCTCAAGAACCTTGATAAATCCCTGGAAGTTCTTTGTAAATGTGATGGATTGGACCCGATGGTGGAGGAAGTTGGGCTTGTAGATAGGTGTGTTGATGCAATTGCGATGAATGCAAGCAAGGAGCAGCTGGTTTCAGGCTTGGCGCACTTGGAATGTAATGTGGGATCTGGAAAGTTGCGTATGCACTCCCAGGATTGGTGGGTTGAAGACCTTTCTGCACTGAGAATCGACCACTATCGGCGTGTGATTGCTGCAATGAGGAGAAATGGGGTGAGGCCAGAGAGTATTGGCACCTCTATTACACACTATGCCCAGACATTGCTAAAGGGTGTTGAAAGACGCCATGTATGGGACTCAGGTCCCTTTGTCGGAGATGATCAAAGAATGATAGTCGAAACACTCATCGATCTGTTGGCAGCTGAAAATATTACGACGGTTACCTTGTCATTCTTGTTTGGCATGCTGAGGATGGCAATTGAAGTTGATGCAAGTCTAGATTGTAGAATCGAAGTCGAGAAAAGGATTGGTCTCCAGCTTGAGATGGCATCACTAGACGATCTCCTGATCCCCTCGACGCAAACAAGCGACTCAATGTTTGACGTTGACACTGTGCATCGCATATTGGTGAACTTCTTGCAAAGGATCGACGAAGATGATTCAGGAGAGTTGTCACCTTGTGGATATGATTCAGATGGACTGAAGTCTCCAAGTCACAGTTCAGTCTTGAAGGTTGGAAGACTAATGGATGGCTATCTAGCAGAGATAGCTCCAGATCCATATCTGAAGCTGCAGAAGTTCATGGCTCTTATTGAACTATTGCCGGATTACGCACGCATTGTTGATGATGGACTATATCGTGCCATCGACATATACCTGAAGGTAATAAAGGGCATTAGATTAGAAATGTCACATTTTTGTAGTTGTTTCAGGAAATGCAGAGGTTTGAATGCATATTTGATATGGCAGCGCTCCTGCTAACTTTTCGAGAAAAAAAATAATGCATATTTGATTTTCCATATTGTGAGTAGACAGGTTTCCCCATCTAAGTAAATACTACCATATATAGACAGCATTATTCACTCTTGATGAAAATGTATCTGCAACAAAATAGAATGAACTCTAGGTAATCACGGGACTTTGATCTCTGTCCAATTAACATTGCTGGATCAATCTTTAAGTTTAAAGGCAAATTGCATAAAAAAAACTACTGCCGTTATCGTCAATGATGAAAAGTGCTATTTTTATACGATCAAAAAGAATAAATTTAGCTGATCACTAGAACATTGCTCTCTGAATGATTAAAACTTGCTTGGTCAATTTTTTTATACCTGACCATATCCTCTGTTTAGGCACACCCGTCTCTGACGGAATCGGAGTGCAAGAAGCTGTGCAAGCTGATCGACTGCCAGAAGCTGTCGCAGGACGCGTCGAGCCACGCGGCGCAGAACGACCGCCTCCCGATCCAGATGGTGGTGCGCGTGCTCTACTTCGAGCAGCTCCGGTTGAAGTCGTCCTTCTCGGGCGGCGGCTCCGGCGGATGCGGCGACGGCGGCTTGTCGCAGCGGTTCATCTGCAGCAGTGGCGTGCCGAGCTCGTGCGTGTCCCCGCAGCGTGACAACTACGCGTCGCTGCGGCGGGAGAACCGGGAGCTGAAGCTGGAGATCTCGCGGATGCGGGTGCGGCTGACGGAGCTGGAGCGGGAGCAGGGGCTGATGAAGCAGCAGGGGATCCGCGGCGGGGACGGGCGGCCCGGGGAGCACGGCAGGGCGTTCCTGGCGTCCCTGTCGAGAGGGTTTGGGCGGATAACAATGTTCGGTGGGCCGACGGCGGCGGAGAAGAGGAGGAAGAAGAGCTCCAGGAGCTCGCAGGGCTCGGAGGGGAAGAACCGGAGGCGGCAGAAGGCATCCTTCGCATACGATTGAAGAAGATTGGAATCAACACTGGTAGTAGCAGATAGCAGTGGCGGGGGCAGTACATGCCTGCTGGTTTTCAGTTGAGCACTCATAGTACGAAGGAAGGGCAGATCGAGATAAAGTTTAGGTGGTGAGCGAGATTTTAGCGGGAAATGCTGCAGGATCATGGCATGTAACATCACCTGTACGCATCTTCATACGAGTACTTGACTGTAATACTAGTAGCAGTAGTCTATGGGGGTATGCGTTTTCCCTTTGCCTGAATGCATTGCCAGGTACAGAATGAAGCTCGTTCACTGGAATTGCATGATTTTTCAGTTGCTCGGCATCGATCGGGACTCGGGGAGATATTGGCGAGATGTCCCTTTGGATGGTCGATTTATTATTTGGTAGTACGTCACAGATGACGCAGTTGAGTAGTGAGAGTGACTCCAGTGAAATCCTTAGAACAAAGGGTAGATGTTGATGAGGGTTAGAGTAAAATCCAGCAGCGGTCAATTAAAATTGATAGGAGCTCCTGCGGCTGGTGTAAATTCTCTACCACCAAGTGAAATTTCAGTGACCAAAATATCTGATCTGGTTTGAATGTGTGTGCCAATTCTTCTCTTTTCCTTTGCAAGACATACTGATAGTGTAAACTAGCCTACTTTTATCGGCAAAAAAGAGGGGGAAAAAAGATGAAAGAGGATTCCTACCCAAACCCAAATCATGAATATCTCCATGAGCCTTTTGCGTTGCCACCATTTCATGCACTGAAACACTCTACTGCTGTTTGTATCTCGTGTGCTTGTATCGTATTGCATACTTGCATGTCGATATTTTTGTTTGAGTCGCGATTGATCCTCCCAAACAAGGCCTTGAAGGTGAAGGGTGAACACTGAGATGCACTTAACCCGAAATATCGGTGTTTGCTATGTGCAAGTCGATTGTCCTTTTTTTTCCAGGAAAAAAAAAGGGAAGACGAACTGATCGAAAAGAGAACCCGATTCAGTGTCTGATTGCGCTGCCTCCAGCAAAAGAAAGAAGAAAGCTTTGATGGATGCGCAACATGTTTCCTTTTCGCTTATCGCATTGCACCCCGGGATGCCGCGGCTCCGACGTGGCGACCTCCCACTGGCGCAGCGTACGGAGGCCGGATTTTCGCGGGCCCGCGGCGTTATCCTCCGACGTGGCAAGCCGGAGTCCACGGGAGGGAAGAGTCTCCGGCGAGGTCTCGTCGGCGTAGGCCCGGAACGAAGCTGCGTTGCTTGTTTATTTGCGCGGCCGCCGGCGACTAAACGCATAATACAAAGATTTGCTTGCTAGGCACGTGATGAGCCTTGTACTCTTTCGCTGCCGAAAGCATGGAAGCTGTGGACGTATTCAGTTGTTTTGGGTGGATGAGATGGCATTTACAGGCTTGTGCTGTGATAGCACTGTTTGCATTAACTTTGGATGATGATGTTGCAGCTAAGCAAACAGCGTTCAAGAGAAGAACTTTCAGACGGCTTGTAGCCGCAGGATAAGGTATGGAGATTGATGAAGTCGACTGGCACGACTGAACATGGAGAAGCAGCCGTCAAGACGGAGGCCTGCCTGCTGACCTCGTCCAAGAGGCCGACTCACAGCAAGCAGTGACCACTAGTTTGAGCTGCCGGCCAGAATCGAGACGTCGATGAAGAAGACCAGGACGCCATTCCAAGCCTCAACTTGCAAGTGGATGCACGATTTTTAGCTCCTCATTGAGTCGACTAGGAGCTCGAATAAACACCAGCCATGCAAAATTCCTGGTAGGACCCAATCGGATCTTCGATCTTCTCCTTCCCAAATCCATTACTGGTACTAAAATAATATTGGAATCTCTATATATGAGATGCGATGAGATGAGATGAGATGGATCGAAAAGAGCTCGCGCACACCTTGCCTTAGCTCCAGCGTGAGCTCAGCAGCTCATGCTCTGACCTGCTCTCTGTTCCTCTCATACAAGCCGCCTCCATCAACAGCTGCTGCGGCATCTCTGCTTCCGCCATGGACAGGATTACCCAGTGGTATGTATGCATCAACACTCGCAATCTCATAAAATCATGCTACCTTGCTTCAGTATATAATCCGGGGTGATGCTTGTGTTTGAACGCGATCATGCTGATGCTTGTGTGTTTTGATGTGTTGCCTCTGCAGGGTTTCTTCCCAGGAGGTCCCCGCCGACCTTACCATCCGCATCGCCGACTCCAGCTTCCCCCTCCACAAGGTACTGTACTTACTACGCTGCTCTTCATATCACAAAATGAATTACCAGATTTCATGGCGGGAAACACACGAACCTCTAGTTTTACGATTCATCTCAACAAAAAGAAACGTTTCAAACGATTGAGCACGACACCTAGATGATCGTGCATGAAAGGGAAGGAATTAGAGCCTTCTGCTTCGAATTTTGATCGACACGACAATACTCTGTCTCAATGGAACACGATCAAGGACTGACGACTGACGGGAACGAACTCTGCTTTTTGGGTACTCCCAGGCGGTGATGGTGCCCAGGTGCGGCTACATCCGCCGGGCCATCGCGGCGGCCACCAAGGACCCCTCGGCCGCCGTCGAGCTCGACCTCTCCTCTCTGCCGGGCGGCGCCGACGCGTTCGAGAAGGCGGCGCGTTACTGCTACGGCGCCAACTTCGAGATCACCGCGCGCAACGCCGCCGCGCTACGCTGTGCCGCGGCGTTCCTCGACATGCAGCACCCGGCGGACCTGGCCCGCCGCGTCGACGAGTTCCTCGCGCAGGCCGGCCTCCGCGCGCTGCCGAGCGCGGTGACCGTGCTGCGCTCCTGCGAGGCGCTCCTCCCGGCCGCCGAGGAGCTCGGCGTCGTGCGCCGGGCCGCGGACGCCGTCGCCCTCAGGATCTGCAACGAGGCGCTGTTCCCGACCAGGTCGCCGCCGGGGTGGTGGACCGCCGAGCTCGCGGCGCTCTCGCCGGCGTCCTTCCAGAAGGTCGTCACGGCGCTGCGCTGCCGCCGCGCTGACCCCGAGGTGCTCGCCAACGCCGCGAGCGCCTACGCGGAGCTCACGCTGGCCGAGGTCCTCGCCGACCCCCGGGACAGGGAGGACCAGCGCGCGCTTCTCGAGTCCGTCGTGGACGTGCTCCCTTCCGCCGCCGACGCGCCCATCCCGGCCGCGTTCCTCTGCCGCCTCCTCCACGCCGCGGTCACCACCGAGGCCTCCGCCAAGACGTGCCGCGACCTGGAGCTCCGCGTCGCGGCGGTGCTGGACCAGGCCACCGTGGGGGACCTGCTCGGCGTCGCGCTCGATGGCGCCGGGGAGCACGTCCGGAACACCGACACCGTGCGTCGCGTCATCGCCGCGTTTGTGGAGCGGCAGGCGGCGGCGTCGGAGGGCGGGCGGAGCCGGCGGGCGTCACTGTCCGGCGGAGCGGAGCTCGATTCGGGCGCGGCGATGGAGAAGGTCGCCAAGACGGTGGATGAGCTGGCGGCGGAGATCGCGACGGAGGAGTCGCTGGCGATCTCCAAGTTCGTCGGTGTGGCCGGCGCGGTGCCCAAGGAGGCGCGGGCGTCGCATGACTGCCTGTACCGGGCCGTGGACATCTACCTGAAGACACACCCGGAGCTGGACGAGATCGAGAGGGAGAAGGTGTGCAGCGTCATGGACCCGCTCAAGCTCTCGTACCAGGCGCGCCTCCACGCGTCGCAGAACAAGCGGCTGCCGCTGCAGGCCGTGCTCAGCGCGCTCTACTACGACCAGCTCAAGCTCCGCAGTGCCGCCGGCGCCGGGGACGACGACACGCAGTCGGCCGCCGGGAAGGCCCGCGCGCAGGCGAGGGCGGACGCGTCGCTGGCGCGGGAGAACGAGGCGCTGCGGTCGGAGCTGGCGCGGATGCGGGCGTACTTGTCGGGGGTGCAGCCCAGCAAGGGGAGCGGGTCGTCGCCGTCGCCGGCGGCGAAGAAGACGAGCTTCTTGGGGTCGGTGTCGCGGACGCTGAGCCGGCTGAACCCGTTCAAAGGCGGGTGGGCCAAGGACACGGCCAGCGTCGCCGATGGACGTGACGGTAGGAAAGATATGCATGTTGTGAGGCCCAAGAGGAGGAGGTCCTCCATAAGCTAATCACATCTCATCATGTTGGTTTAGGACTTAGGAGAGTTTGGTTTGAAGTTTCACTATTACGTTTGTTTTTTATTTAATGTTGTGCTATACTAGTACAAGTCTATACCATATGTGCTTGCTTTAAGCAAAGCACAAAAATTGCATGTATATTGTATTAGTGTCATATAAGATCACATTTGTGAGTTTTTAGCCATTGATCTATCTCATCGAATTGTCATTGGAGAAGAAGACTAAGGAAGGACCTGTATAGATTGTTGTATTTTATTTCAGATTTTACTTTTGTAATTCCACCATTCACCTTGGAAAAAGGTTCATGATGCTTTTTTTTAAGGGAGTTCATGATGTTTTTGTTTGAGAGGAGGAGGAGGTTCTTTTGTGTGGGCTGTAATTTGTCTGGGCTTCGAAGCTCAATTACAGCTATGAGCCCAACCACCTCAGTTCCGTTCCATATCATCAGCCCAAGTTTTGCTTAATAAAAAAAAAGCCCAAGTGCCCAACTGCCCCATCGTCCCGACTACGGAACCCCCACCGTCCTGGAGTCCTGGACGCTTGCTTGCCTCTGCCGCCGCCACCACCACCCTGCCTCGCCTCTTCCCTGGCCCCCACCACCCTTCATTCACTTCGTAAGCCATCTCTGTGCCACGTCTGAAATCAGAACGGTTCTGCTATTTTAGTGGTCGGTGTCTCTTCGTCACATGCACCTAAAAATTTTCTTCCCGATTCCATTATATTATTGTTTTTTTCTTGTGCGCTTGCGATCTTTGAAGAAGATGCGTATGTGAGATTGATATTGCATCAAAAGGTGATGAACTATCATTTGTTATAGCTATTATAGACAGTTTAATTAAATGTTGGTTTGCTTCAACTCTATGCCCGTAAGTTTGTTTCTATGCTTACTTGCCTGTCTCCTTGTTTTCTTCGTCATCTGATCATGCCTTCCGTTTTCTGCAGGATGGCGCAAGTCCAAGGCTCACCGCCATGGCCTGACCTCCCTCCAAAGCTCCTCGGTCTGGTGTTCCTTCGCTTGCCTACCTGTGCTGATCGGGCCTTCTTTCCTGCCATTTGCCGCACGTGGTGCTCCGCGGTGCAGCAGTGCTGCCTGCCCTCGCCGTCACCAGTGCCATGGCTCGTGCTGCTAGGCGTCAACGTAATCAGCTTCCCTCACGGTGAAACCTTCTAGTTGCCGGAGGGTGTGCGGTACCACAACTCTTGTGGTGAGTGGCTTCTCTTGTCCTGCGATGACCACAATTGCTTCTTGATGAACCCATTCACCAAGGCCACCATGCCGCTTCCCAGCCTGTCTTCATATAGCTACTACGAAGACCCTGTGGAAGTCGCCGAAGATTGTATGGCTCAACAGGGTGACATGCCACTAGGCACGTGGTCGCAAAACAAGTATGTAGAAGAGATATCCGTATTATCACTAGTTGTGTGCTCCGCACGCCTCATTGCTGCTATAGTCGCTGTTGGGGCTCTCGGTACAATTGCACTATGCCACTCTGGGGCTACTGCATGGTCAGTGAGCGCACATGAGGAGTGCAGGTGGCTGACACACATGGTCTTCTTCCAAGGGAAACTCTATGCTCTTGACAGCAACACTGACCGTGAGGATCTTATTTCCATTGACATTGTGGACGAGCATGACAACGATGAGCCAAGGGTGTCTAGAATTGAGCGCCTCATCGAGGGAGACTCCCGACCATGGCACCAATATTTCTACCGCATGCACTACCTCCTTGAATCTCATGACAGACTGCTAATGGTCCGCAGAAAACTTTCCTACATGATAGTGCACAGATCTGGAATAGGAGATCACGATATTAGAGTGCCTGTTAGCAGCGAGTTTGAAGTGTTCAAGGCTGACTTTGAGCTGGGCTTGTGGTCTGATGTGAGTACTTTGGGGAATGACCAAGCATTGTTCCTTCGGCAAGGATGCTCGAGAGCTGTTCGTGTGTCTCCATATGATCTTTCACGTGACTGTCTCTTCTTCATAGATGATTACACCGACTGGTCTTGGAAGAAAACAACTACATCTTGTGGAGTGTATGACATGAAAGATGAGAAGGTCTATTCGCCCTTGCCTACGGTATCATGGAAGAGTGGGGATGTCCCAGCAACTTGGCTTTTCTCACAGGATACACATGTTCACACTTTTTTCTTGCAGTCTTTAACAACATATTAAATGAAGTGCCTTGATATTTTTCTCAGCAAAATTGAATTAGTTCTCTTAGACTGTGAACAGTCGTACGTTCTTGCTAGGTGTTAAATGTTTGAGTAGATAACTAGAGTTTGAAATCATGTGAAGCATCAAAAGGATACAAATGTGCAGTTATATATAAGCAGGGTTTCGAATATCTTTATTTTGGAACTTGATGTGCTTATACATACAGAGATGCAATAAAACACATACATCATATTGAAATATGGAGCTTTTCTTCCATCAAAGCAAGAGGCCCATGCAACATAACCTAATATTGATGGTTAATTGAGTGTTGCATTCTCATATTTTCACAATCTTGTGAAAAATGAAGTCACCCTTGTTTTCTTGATGACCGCATTCTCATTATATAATATTGATATGTTGATGGAAACGTGTTTTCTTGAAGACATCTTTAACCCTGGAGGATAAATCATCGATGCAACCCTAAGAAAAAAAATGACTTTAAACAATAGTATAACATGTGCTAGATGTTATGAAGAATTAAGCCTTATTGGCCATCAGAGGCACAAGCACCGTTTGATTGTGTTCTGTTTTGTGAAATGTAGGTAAGACAAATGAGTTGCAAGCAGCAGGGAAGCATCTTCGGGAATTTGTGGATGTTGAAAAGGAGGATCCTCTTACGCTTCCATGTGGAGGAACTTGTGTTGCTGGTGCTTCTACTGCTTTGCAGAAGTGCTAGAAAGGGTAAAAGAAATCTTCATGCAGTGATGTGTTCCTACAGGAAAAAGAGTTACAATGGAAGCCAGATGTGCTTGGATATCAGTAGCTCGGAGCTGCATGAAAACAATGCTTGGACTGTTGGTACCTGATACTTTTTTTTATGTCCACATTGTCGCTCCAAACACCCCGATGTAATGAAAGATGGTCTCTACGTTTGGCATGAGTGACTGACGGAGAAGTTTGAGGAGGATCCTTTGGTAATATGATCAATGATTCGTTATGTAAAGCTTATAATCACCGTGGTTGTGTTTCTATTTCATAATCCTGGTGACCTTGTTCTGGTATGGGGTTGTGCGCTTAGAGCTCCGTGTTTAGTTTTATGTAGGATAACCATATGTTGTTGGTATGGATGCTCAAGAAGTCCAGTCAGAAGTGATCCTGAACAAAGTACAGAAACAAGTAAAGAAAGGTGAGGAATGTCGTTATTTCTTATTTGTCCTTGGGAAGAATAGATCCGATGTAATCCGAAGATTGGGTGCTTCTCTTTCGTTGGTGGTTTCGTTGGTGGTTGAGTCTTTCAACTCGGGTGGAGATAAGATGAGATATGAAATATATCTCTATTATTTAAAAAAAGATACACCTCTAATTTATCGTTTATTGTTAATAATAACGTTTCACCTTATCTTGCAAGCCATCCGGGAACTCACCAGCCAGTGAAAATCATGTGAAACAGACGCGGAGAGCAGCCACCCACGTCCAGCTAGACCGCAGCTGCACAAGGAATCAGCCCGAGTCAAATATCGAAATAGGCCCACGATTCCTTCCTAACCTCTGCCTCCCTCTTTGTCCAACCAAATCAAAACCCTCCCAAAACCACCCAACCCCGCTCCTCCGATTCCCTTCCCCTTCCTCCACTCCTCGTGATCCCGCCGGCGCCGTGCTCACCTCATACTCAGTCGCCCATGGACAACGATCGGCCGGGTCAGGGGAGGGGTCGCCGCCGGTTCCGCGGCGTGCGCCAGCGCCCGTGGGGCAGGTACGCGGCGGAGATCCGCGACCCCACCCTGGGCAAACGCATCTGGCTCGGCACCTTCGACACCGCCGAGGAGGCCGCCGCCGTCTACGACGCCGCCGCGATCCGCCTCCGCGGCCGCCGGGCCGTCACCAAATTCCCTGCCTCCACATCCTCCTCACCGTCGGTGGCCTCCTCCGCCGTCTCGCCCGCGCCGTCGCCGGCGGGTTCGACGACGATCCCTCCTATCCCTCCTCCGGCGCAATCATCCTCTCAGGCGGAGACCTCCTCGGCCTCTCCTCCGTCCACCCAATCGTCGTCGGTGGTCGATGCAGATGAGGAGGTGACGGGGATGCGGTGGTTCGAGGACGAGCCCTTCGAATTGTTGGAGTTCTGCCTGCCGCGGGCGCCGACGGCGAGACAGTGGGAGTTCGGCGAGCTCGGCGATCTCGACGACCTATTCTCGCCGGAGCCAGAAAATTTTCGTCTTTAGTTTGGTCAGTCGATAGCTTTGCTACTTGAAATCGTGTAAAAAAAATTGTTTCGTTTTTGTTTGGGGCGGTGGTGAGGGCCGAATCAATTTTGGTCACAATGTCATCTGACGAGTTGTGCCTTGCTATATCCTGTCGTGCCTGTGAAATCCAACGAAAATTTAAGCCATGCGATGAAAAAATTGCCTTTGCAACTGCAATCATCATGGATTGTTCACCAGATTATGCAACTACAATCAGTTCAGGTGGTGTCGATCCTATGGCTGTGTCCCCATCTTCAGTTAATTCAGCATTCAGGTTACAGATGGATGCATGTGAATATGCGAAATGAGATGAATATGCGCACCATCTAGCCCCGCCTGGATGAGGAGGGCTTGACGACGAAGTCATTACCGATAGCCGATGAGCCAGGGAAGCAGCAGCGGAGCGCCGCCATGAACGCTTTTCCCTGGGGCGGTTGGGCTTCTGCCGCTGTGTTGTTGGCCCCACCTGTCAACCTCCAAATAATTAACAGCCTCGAGAAGCCGATGAGGCGTTGACCAAGCACCACACCATGGAAATGGAATCGCCGTGGAATTGGACGTGCCCTCGCCACGTGGCGCCACCGCTTCCAGCAACACCGCGCGTGTCGCTCCTCCGCTGCATCCTCCTCGCCTCCTGCATCTCCGTCATGCCGCCGGACGACGCCGGCGAATGGGCGGTGGTGGAACGCCAAGGCCCGCACCTGCGGGCGTCGGGGCGGCCCTTCATCGTCCACGGCTTCAACACCTACTGGCTCATGTACTTCGCCGCCGACCCCGCCACGCGCCCCACGGTCACAGCCGCTCTTGCCGAGGCCGCCGACGCGGGGCTCAACGTGTGCCGGACTTGGGCCTTCAACGACGGCGGATACCGCGCGCTGCAGCTGAAACCCTTCTCCTACGACGAGGAGGTCTTCCAGGTGAGCGCGGGCTCCTTGCGATGTGTACGGCACTTGTATGATGAAATGCGTGGCTGAGTGCCGTGTTTGATCAAATTGTTTGTTTGGCAGGGCCATGTCATTTTTGGCAATCTTCTCATGCGCTTGCCTTTCCGTGCATATTGCATTTGATTCAGTTAATGGCCCTTGTCCAATTAGTATGCATGGCATGGGGTTTTGTATTATGTTTTCTGTATCTCTCAATCAAAAGCTTATGCGTATGCAGTAGTCAGTAGTTACTACTTACTAATAAGTGATAACTGAGCTTAGAACTCCATTCCCGTCAGGCATTAGATTTTGTGATCAGCGAAGCAAGAAAGCATAAGATGAGGTTGATACTGTCGCTATGTAATAATTGGAAAGATTATGGAGGAAAATCACAGTACATAAGGTGGGGAAAGGAGGCTGGGCTGGATCTTACTTCTGACGACGACTTCTTCACTGATCCCACAATTAAGAGCTACTACAAAGCTTTTGTTAAGGTAAACTTTCTGCTCACATGGCTCAAAATCGAGAGGTGGGCCTCATTATATTCATATATTCAAGATTTGAATTCTTAATAAAAAGCTAATTTTTTACGGCAATTGTATATATTTTCTTGTGTTTTGTTTTCTCACCTTCTGTCATGTCTTACGTGACAGTTACGTTTTCTTTTACTCCTTAGGCTGTTCTGACAAGAATAAATTCAATTACAAATGAGGCCTACAAGGATGATCCTACAATTCTTGCTTGGGAGCTGATTAATGAGCCACGATGCCATTCAGATCCATCGGGTGACACATTGCAGGTCCTTACTTTAGTTCTAGTTTGGCACCGTTTTGTCTCCTTTTAATTTTTATACTGCACATGTTTTAACACTTGGCATTTCTCGTAGGCATGGATAGAAGAGATGGCGTCTTATGTGAAGTCTATAGACCCTGTGCACCTGTTAGAGATAGGTGTTGAAGGGTTTTATGGTCCATCCACTCCAGAACTTTTGCATGTGAACCCAGATGCTTATTCTGGAACTGTTGGAACAGACTTTATCAGGAACCATCGTGCACTGGGAATTGATTTGGCTTCTGTTCATATTTATTCTGACACTTGGTAAGTCATCTGGTTCAGTCCAATGCGAATATGGCCACTTCATGAAATGAGATTGATTATCATGACCAAGATCCTTTTCCCAGGTTGCCTCACTCTGTAGAGGACAGTCACCTCCAATTTGTGAATACCTGGATGCAACAACATATTGATGATGCCGCCAACTTGCTTGGGATGCCAATTCTGATCGGGGAGTTTGGGGTATCACTTAAGGATGGGAGGTTTGGCAATGAGTTCCGTGAATCTTTCATGGAGACAGTCTACACAATTTTCTTGAGCTCTTGGAAGAGTGGAGTGGTTGGAGGAGGCTGCCTTGTTTGGCAACTCTTTCCTGAAAGCGCAGAGCACATGGACGATGGTTATGCTGTTATTTTTGCAAAATCATCATCCACATTAAATGTGCTTGCAAATCACTCAAGGAGTCTGGAATGTTGAGAATGTGCTGCCTCCCTACTTATATGACACAGTCCATGTTCCAACTTTTCTATTTTCAAGCCAAAGATATCTCTGAAAATTTGAATGTTCAGTGTGTAAATTGTAAGGCAATGATGATATCTCTGGTCTCGAAACTAATATTCTGTCATGTAAACAAAAGGTAAATATTAAAACGTGAGATGAAATTCCGTCCTTCCATCATGCACTTATCTAATTGTATTATAACAATATCCTTACCTGGGTTTAGGGTTAGGCACACAAACTGTTTTTTCATCATTTATATACCATAAGTTGGTTGTCTGTCATGAAGTTGTTTGATGTGAAATTTCTTTTGCCCATCATGGCATCATCTGAGGGCCTTCATAAATCATAAATGTCAGAATGCTTCCTTGAAGGTATGTACTTCATGACAGAAAGAACTCATAAAAGGCCCCCTCTGTTAGATTAACACAGACCGGCCAAAGTATATGGATCTCAATCCTGAATCCTCTGCAATTAAAACCACTTCTAAGGTGATATTTGTATTTTTTTCCTTTTTTTCTGAATGACACGTGAGCATGTATAAAATGGAACTAGATCATATTTTACTTGCACCCTTAAACCATTTACGCAGATGTTACCCTGAATATTTACTGAGAAACATGTTTCACAAAGGCCGTGAGATCCTAAATCTAGTGTTAATTATTATGTATTGATAATGTTACAACTTACAAGAATTCAGGCAGGCTCAGTCTGTAGCTTTCTGCATATTTGGAATCAGAGAGATTTCACTATTAAATTAAAGAGTTGTTCTGGTGCAGAGAAGAAGGGACTGTGATCTGTATCTATGACCAAAACCTCACTGGGTGGCCACTTCTTGATCATGGAATCTTGCTGTTCAGGGTCCAGCATATGGTCACGCTCTGTCTTTATGAAAATCCGTTTGACTCGATTTAATCTCTCGTCATCTCCTTCAAAGCTTGCGCTACTAATAGCCGTTGCAGGCCACGGTCGCATCAGCATTGAAGCAAGGACTGATTCCTACCAAATAAAAAATATTTATAAGTTAATTTTACATCTGTATTCACCTCTTCATGGGAGCAGATGTCTGGTTTGTCAGGAAATGGTTGCTCAAGACATATGAACGAGAAATCATAAACAATATCCCTTTAGAAGTTGGATTATTGTAACACTGCATTTAGATTTTGGTGATATCAACAGTAGTTTAGTAAAGAATGGCTTTCGTGAGCAAACGCCCAGAAATGTTAACTTTTTCTCCCAAGGCGCATTTCATGCAATATACATGTATAATACCTCTTCAGGGCTTTGTTGGGATAGTCGATCACGCTGGAATTCTGGTCTCAAGGCAACACTTGTTGGAGGATCATCTGCTGCTGCACTAAGTGTCAATTCAATCTCGTTCTCAGGCAAACTTGGTAACCCCTGTTACATGTTAATATGCAAATAATGTAATTAGTCGCACATAGTATTATAACAGAAGATTAAATATAGTAAATTCATCGCGTATTATGGTAAGTCCATATTGCTTTTCTAGAATTTTTCCAAAATCTCCTGTACTTCCTGTTTCATATCTATCATAAAAATGGCTATGCTGAGAATAAGTCAATTTTTTTAGGAAATATTGGGTGCCTTGTTGGGGAGTGTTCACCTTATTTACCCTGCCTTTTATCATGCACAGTTTAGCTATTGCAATTTCGTGATGCTCATATGAGTTATTACATTTCTTGTTTTAAAAAAACCTTAGTTTGTGTTTTTCATGTTGTACTATATGTATGTTTGTTTGCTATATAGTTTACGGGTTATATTCTCATCAGTTGCTAGGGGGTCTATGCTTTAAGGAGAGAACAAAGTGAATATTCAAAACATTACATCTTTCTTATCTTCATCAGTTTGAAAACCGAATGGTAGCATTGTAGCTGCCACAAAAAATGCTTGACTGATCCTGTCAACGAATTCATGCATTGCATGAATTACACTCAGCCCTCCAGCACCGTGTCCAACTAGAATCACCTGGAATAACATTGAAATGAGTTAGCATGCTACTCTAATATATTCTTCACAATTTTGAACATTAATCATAAAGAGATCGTTAACTATATTTTTTTTTCTGGAGAAACTATAGTTTCTGACATTTATTCATATTGTACAGCAAGTGTGTAATCTCGTCAGGTATAATTCTAGATACAACAAGGATTAAAACTTAAGTGCACTTAAGATTTAGCTGAAACCAGTTCCACCTACTTTCATGTAATCTGATCTGATGCCTTTTATTTAAAATAGCATAAATCATTTAAGCTTTTGATATGCCAAGATATTACTCAATTATTTCACATAAGTTTCCTAGCCAAAAGGAAGAACAATTGACATACCTTCTCTCCTTCTGGCAAGGTCGAGATGAGGTCTATGAGCGGCTTGTCATACTGCTTGAACGACCAGACTGTGTTGGGATCGGTAGGATCAACGCCACCTCCGGCAAGGTCAATGCATGTGACACGGTAGCCGGAGCCCTCAAGGAGCCACCGCAGCTTGAACCAGCACCAGGCTCCATGACCTTCACCGTGAACAAGCACAAAGTGCTCCTTTGCCATGCCCATTAGTCTGCCCTTTTCCTATCAATCTAAGATTGCTACCATGGATATTAACTATTTGATGGACATGCAGCAGGGTAACTGCATTTGCATGGCCAATTCCAAATGTCAAACCAAGCAGGCATCCAGTGAGTTGTATTCTAAATAGAGGGGTCTCAAGCGGTGTCTACGATTTTGGCATGCAAAATAGCCTAATATGGTAGATGATGGTGGATGAATTGTGCGGACCAGCTAGTTTTTCTCCTTGCATTGCGTTGTGTGCGACCTATTGGTGTTTGGCCTTTCTGGCCTGATCAATTTTTTTTCCTCCTTGTTATCTTTCTGTACTCTGCTTGCTCGTTGCATATCAAAGGCTCAGATGTAGTTCCATCACAAAAACCTTGTACTGTATACAGATGACAAAGACATGCACTTATTCCTTTTCAATGTATACATATACTCCCTCTGTTCTGATTTACATGACGCTGGTCAGCTCAAATTTGAGCTAAGCAACGTCAAATAAAAAAGAACGGAGGGAGTATTTATCTAATTTGGCTGTAAAATTATGTTTTGTGGTGCACAACTGAAAAAAAAATCTGTTGATATATGACAACTCCAATTGGCGTACAACATAACTCAATGAACAGGTGAAGCCTCCACTGGGATTGCGGATACGGTTCACCACCGGTCACACTGACTCGAGGATCAGCTCCAAGAGGCGCTCTGGTGCAGAGAAGAAAGGACTGTGGTCAGTGTCCATGACCATCACCTTTCTTGGTGGCCAACGACGAATCATGGACTCCTGCTGCTCCGGCTTCAACGTACGGTCATTTGCCGTTTTTATGTACACGCGATGGACTGCGTTTACAGGGCTCTCGACACCATCATCGACGCAACGACCAAACTTGGCAGTGCTAAGCACGGCTGGAAATGGACGCAGCAGAATGGAAGCAAGTGTGGAGTCCTGCACCAAGTGTTAACAATGAAGGCGCTGGAGAATATCCTTCAAGATGACCATGCAGTATATTATGTTATACCTCACGGGAGCTTTGGTGGTACAGGATTGTGCGCTGGTACTCCTTTCTTAGTGCCATGCTGGTAGGTGGATGATCTTCTCCCAGACCAAAGTTCAGGTCATACACATCCCCAAACTCTGAAAAATCAGGTACACCCTGTTGATTTTCAGTCAAATATTAGGACATGCTACCGTTTGCTCGCAGACATAAGAGGGATGTTTAAACAAAGTTGTTGTTCGAAAGCATCTGGGGAATTTTGAATCACATCTTTGGTGTCTTGTTCTGTTTGGAAGCCAAACGGGAGCATGTCTGCTGCTATGAAGATGCCTTGCTTGATCTTGTCTGTGAACAAATGCATCGCATGGGTCACGCTTAGTCCTCCTGCGCTGTGTCCTACCAAGATTACCTGAAAACAACGGTGGCATTAGAGGCATATATACATTATCAGTCGGTAACCACTGCTGGGAAAGCGTCTTTAATACCGATTTCTATCCCCCTAGTACCGGTTGTGCAACCGGTATTTCTATTTCGGTACTAAAGGGGGACCTTTAGTACCGGATCAAATAATCGGTAAAGAGGTATTAAAAATAAAGAAAGAAATCCGCCGACCGGATCCCCGACCGCACCCCGCTGCCGTCTGCCAGAGCGCCGGAGTCCTGGCCGCACCCCACTGCCATCCACCTGAGCACCGGAGCCCCGGCCGCACCCTGCCGCCGTCCGCCAGACCGCCGGAGCCCCGGCCGCACAGCACCCGAGCCCCGCACCAGAGCCGGGGGGGGGAGGGAGGGAGGTGGCGTACTTACGCTGCTCAGCCACCGCCGCTGGTTGCCACCGTGCTGCTCCTTAGCCCGCAGTGCCATTGCCGCCGGATCTGAGGGAGAGGTGGTTGCTACTCCAAGATTCATGCGCTCCTTGCTCCGCCACGCCTACTGACGCTCCACTGCCGCACCCTCCCGTCGAGGCTCCGCCACTCCTTGCCCCGCCACCACTCCTTACTCCGCTACGCTTGCCGATGCTCCGCTGCCTCGCCACACCCACCCTTCTTGTCTCCGCCATTCCTTGCCCCGCCGCCGCTCCTCGCCACATGTAAGAGGTGAGGGACAAGCGGGGGAGGGGGGAGGAGAGGGGCGGCGAGGGGATCCGAGCGGTGTGGGGAGAGAGGGGATTCAGCGGGGAGATGCGCGGGTGAGAGGCCGGATGAGGGGACGAGCGGATAAGTACGTGTGGGAGGGGGGTGAGCGAGATAAGGGGGGCTGACGCGTGAGGGGAGATATCCCTTTAGTACTAGGAGGAGATTTCACCCAGTACTAAAGGTCACCCATTAGTACCGGGTGAAGGTCACCCATTAGTACCGGATGAATTCACCTGGTACTAATGGCTCTCAGGCACATTAGCACCAGTTGGAGGCTTGAACCGGTACTAATGGGTGACCTTTAGTACCGGATGAAGCCTCCACCCAGTACTAAAGGGGTCACGAGGGTTCCTTGGGGAATAAGCCGTTAGGTCCGGTACTAATGTGATCAAAATGCAACCGGTACTAAGCCTCCGAACGAATGCTAAGTTTTCCGGTAGTGAAAAAAAATAATTTCCCTACGTTGCTTGAAAAATTAATTACATCAATTTATTTCCTCAGCAAGACAGTAGTGTCAATTGAAGTGTTGCGTGACGACGTTGTGTTGACTTTAGTGCTTAGTGGTGAATTTGTCTGCTGCATTTTTCTTCCTTTCTTTAACCTGGCCTGTTGTACGTGGGATCATTTTTTTTCGAAACTAACCGCGCAGACCGATTATATTAAAAAGAATAGGATCTAGACTGGACAAGTAAAAAAAACACTAAGCGGTGCAAAGAGCAAAGGAAAAAGGCATGAAAAACCTATACAAATATCCAGAAATAAAGTATTAACACCGGGCTAGTAGTACTGAAAGGTACTTTGCTCCGGCCGCGATCCACATGGTAGACTCTTCTTTAATCCTATCGAACATCATGTTGATTATAGATTCCTTCCGCTCAAAAATCCTCGAGTTTCTCTCCCTCCATACATTGATTATAGATTCCTTCCGCTCAAAATCCTCGAGTTTCTCTCCCTCCATACGGTTCATGAGACAAGCATGATCAAGAAGTGCATGCTTTTCCTCGAGCAGCACAGTGTTGTTGCATATGGAACCATTGGTGTATGTCTTAAGGCGTGTTTGGTTCCGCGGCCTCCATTTTCTCTCAAATTTCTCACTTGCCTCGGGCTTCAGCCAAGAAAAGTAGACTCGGACATGATGTTGATGGTGTCAACAAAACAAAGGAATGGCAATCCCCTTTGATGAAATTAATTCCAAAGGAAAAACTCCAATCCAAGCAGAACAGGCCTAAATGATCCAATAAGAGATGATGCTCTGCATCAAGGTTGTTAAAATTGCGTACAATCGTAGAATCCGACCCAATAAACATAAAAAACAAAGAAATAAATGACCTGCTGACTAGAATTAACTATAGCCATGTCGTTAAATCGTGAAGTTATATACGGTATAGTAGAATAAGATTTCAAGGAGCATGCTCTACATACTACGTATGAATATGATAATATGATACGGCAGATGAGATGGTCATCTACCTTGTGGGCGTCCGGCAGGGCCGCCATGAACTGGAGGAGCGGCGCGTCGTACTCATCGAAGGATCGGACGTCGTTGGGGTTGACGAGGCTGCCGGCTGCTCCGGCGAGGTCGATGCAGGAGACGCGGTGGCCGGAGCCCTGGAGCAGGGACGCGAGCTTGAACCAGCACCAGGCGCCATGGCACGCGCCGTGCACCAGGACAAAGTGCTCCTTGGCCTTGGAAACCTCGCCGCCCGCCTCCATCTTGCACCTCGTACGTCCTTTGCAGCTTGTACTTACCGTATCTCTACATAATATTAAGGGGCTGTTTGGATACGAGGTGCTAAACTTTAACAGTGTCACATCGGATGTTCGGATGCTAATTAGGAGGATTAAACATGAGCTAATTATAAAACTAATTGCAGAACCCTGTGCTAATTCGCGAGACGAATCTATTAAGCCTAATTAATCCATCATTAGCAAATGGTTACTGTAGCACCACATTGTCAAATCATGGACTAATTAGGCTTAATAGATTCGTCTCGCGAATTATACTCCATCTGTGCAATTAGTTTTGTAATTAGCTTATGTTTAGTACTCCTAATTAACATCCAAACATCCGATGTGACAGGTATTAAACTTTAACAGGTGTTTCCCAAACACCCCCTAAACTGCAGGTGTGTGGATGTTTTGAAAAAACATCCTTAAACTTTTTTTAATCAACCCGTGGTCCTTCGAATAGTTCTTGACGATTAAAAAAAAGATCCTTAAACTTTACTACTGCAATTGATTCGAGTTCTAACTTTTGCCGTGTTCTTTTATCTCTCGCATGACTCGCAAGCTGGTCGCTTGGTGGACCGCCTCTCGGCTCGGCCTCCCCAACGAACGAGCCTTTCTTTTCTGTCGCTAGATCTGCAAGCCTCGGCTATCTTTCACTGCCGCCGTCATTCCTCGCCACGCTCGCGTGCTGTGAGGCCCTAATCGACGGCTTCGGGAAGCAGGTGCTTTTCGCGGAGGCCTGCGAGGGCGCGATCGCCTCTGTCCCTTCCTTTGTCGCCAAACCCGTCCATGCGTCGATTGCAGGGCTGCTCTGCGAGGATCGTCACGATCGGAGCCTCTCCGCCTTGGTGGTGCAAGCGATGGACTAATCGGTCTTTAGCATTTAGGGGATTTAGGAGTAAAGCACGTTTCCCAAATCCTGCAAGTTTGCGAAGGAAATCAAGGTGAGGAATGCGGCCAGCTGCTTCCTCAGGCTGCACGTCCTACCCGTCACCTGGATCTAAGAGGTAAGGAGCCAAGTGCTTTCTTGCAGTCAACCAGGTAGAGCAATGTGCCAGCGAGGGCATGGCGCCAGGGAGAGGGGAGGCGCAGTGGCAGTCGGCAGACAACGCAAACAGTAACGGAGGTTGGGACCTCACCCCCTCTCAATAACGTCCATCCTTTCAGATCCGGAACTAAGGCCTCCACATCTATCAATTGGGGCCTCAATTTGCACTTGATTGGAACGATTTGGAGTGGATTATAGAAGGGAGGTGGATGGAAACGAGAAGAAGAGGAGGGTGCACTCCTGCTCATGGCGGCCAGAGGCGCTGTGGCCTAACGCTCGAAGCGGGAATGAGGCTAGACATGGGGAAGATGAGCGCTTGCTTGGGTGATGGCGAGGATGGCAAGATGTGCAGCGCCTGGGCAACGGCGAGGATGGGGCAAGATGTGGGTGGCGCCGATGGATGAAGCGACAGCGACTGGCTGGATGATGATGAGTACGGGGAAAATCGAATGAATGGATAAAGCGGATGTTAAGCGGTGAATTTTTTTTATTTCTATGTGTGGATCCCACGTAATAAACAAATAGCATCAAATCACCAACAGATATCTGCTACTACTGTACTTGCAAAGAGATGACCGCTAGGAATAACACATTAACATATTGTGAAGCGAAGCTAACATATTAGGAACAAGCGAATAATAACGTGAGAGTAAGTAAGAACCTGTAGCAACGCACCGGCATATACTTAGATACGCAAGGAGAGAGGGAGCAGGGAACCAGTCCATGTGTATTGCTTACAGCTTACTTTTTCAATAACCAGATCAGCGGAGAAAACCATGCCCTCAAAAGGAAACGTCGCATTTTCTTTTCCCTTTCTATATTTTTCAGAGCTACAAACTAAACGTCGTTTGTTTCTTTTTGTCGTTTTCCGTGAGACCACTGCACGTTGGCATTGCCTCCTCCTCCTTCCAGCTTACACATGTACTACATCCCTTCCCTCGTGCATCACGCTTGGTGGCCCCGCCACTTTTTCCAAGAAACATCGATATGATCGTCACCTTTCGATTCGGGGTCCTATATATCCTTGCTCTCGTTCGGATCGGGCACATGGCCGGGGTCGACGTGTAAAGTCTCGGGAGGACCGCCAGAATGTCCACCGAATTAATAAAGGCCACTCCCACCGTCCCACGTCGTCTCACTCCCTTACACGTGGCCGGGGTCTTCTTAAAAGCGGTTGACGATGTGTACTCGTCAGGGCCAACAGCGAATTGAAGCTAGCGTACGTGAGGCACGAGGGAGAAGAAGCAGAGCATCACATTTAATTTGTCCCTGAAATAACGAAAATCAGGCGCAACCTAACCAAGATCTGTGGCTGTTATTGTTCCTCCTCCACGAGACCACAATGCAAACAGCGACACAGCTTAATTAATGTACAGTGTGTAAAAAGAAAACGACGTTACTTAGGTTGAACGAAGAGAAGCTACACGCTAGAATGAAGAGAAGCAAATGCAAACGCAATGCAACCGTACCGTACGTGTGGACTAGACTTTGGATGCAGCGGCTGCTCCGACGGTTTCTTCGCCCGCCTTTTTTTTTTTACTTTCTAGCTACTCCCTTCATTCCAAATTATAAGTCATTCCAAGAATCTTGGAGAGTCAAAGCATCTCAAGTTTGACCAAAATTATAGAAAAAATTATAAAGATTTATGACATCAAATAGGTATACTATGAAAATATAATTGATGAAGAATCTAATGATACTTAGTTGACACCATAAATATTATTATATTATCATATAAATTTGGTCAAACTTAAGATACTTTGACTCTCCAAGATTCTTGGAATGACTTATAATTTGGGATGGAGGGAGTACCATATAAAATAGGATTATTATAATTACCATCATGTTCATTCGATCATCACGCGAAATTGAAAGTAAAACAAATTTTATTTCCTTGGTTTCGCGGAAAAAAAAAGGGAAACAAAATCGTGAAAATAGCATGCAACAACATTCACATATAAATACGTGAATGTGACTCGCAATTATGTTGCTGCAAAGTTGTGAACATAGAAACTAAAGCAAAATTAATGTCTTTATCATATATATAGGCAATGGCATCTCATGTGTGTGTGTGTATACATACATATACGTACACACACACATACATACGTATTCACACACATTTTCAATGCAAACAACTCAGTTATATGCGCGTGTAATTTGCAACAGCCAACAGCCCTGCTTCTATCATATGCAGTGAAGAGACAAATTAAACCAACATTGATGATGATGGGTCATGGTTCATGGATGGATACCCGGAGACGACGACCGGGCATGGTGTCAACCAACAATAAAAGGCTGTGTACGTCATGGTGCTGGCGTCACTAGCGTGCACGCAATTGCTGCATGGACGCCTGGACCGCATGTGGGCCAAGGCTTCGTACGAGCCACGACACGGCACCTAAGGGAGACAGGGCACTAGTCATGACTCACGAGGAGGTGCACAACCTCTCTGCTCCTTCCCGGACCCGGAGACGGTCACTACTGCACACTAGCTGTTGGTGTGGCTGCCGTCTTAATCAACCATGCATAGATTTTAGTCACATGAAATCTAGGAGGGGTGCGATGAAGTTAGCTACTGTAGTGATATTGCATATATACCATGCATCATGAAATACGTTTCTGCGTTGCTAGCGCCGGACATCTGATGGGAAATTTTCAATCGGACGCTCCGATAAAACATAAAAAATTACCTAGTGCAACATGAGTGGTCACTATTTGCAACATGAAAAATAATATGTAAAAATGACTACGTCTTTCGACTCTGGGATAAAAAAATTTCACCGCAACATGAATGCTATGTTTCATACAACATTTATTGTGAAACATGTAGAAACAATAATCTTAACTATTGCAACGCAGAGCGTCCGATTTTTTTTAAAATTCCAAGATCCCGGCTGGCGCACCTTTCTGATTGGCGCGGTCGGCCCTACACGCAAACTTACACTTATGGGACCATGACTGATGATGAGGCCTAAGGTGTCAAAGCCCAGGATTTGCCCTAGCCTCTGGATGTCTGGTGGTCTTTATAAACAAGTGAGATCGAGCTGCGACGGGATCAGCGGCGTCAGTCAAGCCTCCTGTGTGTGTCCATCTTTACAAGCAGTCAATAAGCAACCAGCCGGAGTCACTCAGCAAGCTTACACTTACATACACACGAGAGAGAGAGAGAGAGATACGAAGAACTCAGATCATCCGAGACCACGGCGGGGAAACGATGACGCTAGATCTGCAGGGTGACGAGCTCCTGCTGGCGCAGCTCCGTGAGCTGCTCTCGCCGTCGTCTCCGGCGGTTAAGGCAGTGGAGTCATGCGACGGGAGACGACGGCGCCGGCGGGGGAGCAAGAGAGCCCAGGACGACGACAACACCACCAATAACGGCAAAAGAAGGTAGCTAGATAGCTGTTGCTGGCTTCGATCATATCTATCGATGATTTGTGTGGTACGGGGTCACCATGACTGATCGATATGGATATTCGGCGCGCTGCTGCTGCTGCTGCTGCAGGAGCAAGAAGCAGAAGAGCACATCGTCTTTTGTGACATCAGTGCCTGATTTCGATGGGTACCGGTGGAGGAAGTACGGCCAGAAGCAAATCGAAGGTGCCATGTACGCCAGGTAAAATAATGATCCAGTAATACTCCTAGCTACTCGCCGATCCTCTGAATCAACTCATCATCAGGCGAATTGAAGCAATGAATTATTTGCCTTTTAGAGATGAGGTTTTAGGCTGTTATTAGGCAATGCGTAAACAATACTACTTCTTGATTCCTGCCTCTTGTTCTCGTTAAACAAAGACTCTTGCATGCATGCCTCGTCCTCGACTCACAGAAGGAGAGCTGCCGGCTAATTAAGATGCCATTTCGTTGTCGTATCGAGACAATTCGAAGAACAAATGCTCTCTTTTCCTCTGGTATGAAGATGCACCAATAATCTTTTGACAGTGACACCAGCTGCTAGCTGCTAGTGGATGCCTGATGCTGCACCTTTAATTTGCTTTGGTCCCTTCTGCAACTAAACAAATGATGGAAGTCGTGATACACGTTGGGCCTTTGTCGCATGTAATTTAGGACCAAAGTGACCGAGCGCTTGAGACAGTTTAGCTTGCAAATTTGTATTTCTAGAAGAATTAATTAACCTCTGCTTACTGCTAACTCTGATTTCTTCCACGGGAAAAAAAAAATTCACAGAGCAAGACTTGCACACAGTGCACTCAATGATCAGGTTCTTTATTTACATGCATGCAGGAGTTACTACAGGTGCACTCGCAGCGCAGAGCAAGGCTGCCCTGCCAAACGGACGGTGCAGCGCAACGACGACGGCGACAATGGCGGTGCCGCTCCAAAGTACACTGTGGTGTGCATGGGGGAGCACACCTGCACGGCCACCGACTCCCTGGAGGCGCCGGTCATCCTCGAGACCACCGCCGTCGTCGCCCCTGGTATTATTGGCACCAACAACAGACCTGATGAAGACGACAATGACGACACCTTTACATCAGCTGGTTCCACCACCACCACGGGTACCGGGGTTGAGTCTCCGGCGATCTCGGACATCACCTGGAGCAGCAGTAGTTGCGGCGGCGATTACGTGGTCGATGACTACGGGGCCGGGTTGTTCGATGTCCATGACAGCTGGGCTTCTTCGGCGTCGTTGCAGGAGATGGAGGACTTCACCGGACCGATCCGGTCGCCGGTCCACGTCCCCGCGGATGGTTGGACGATTGACCACTTCCTGCTGCAGCTAGCTAATAATGAGCCTGTTTCCCATTTCTCATCAGCTTGTTAAAATCTCTTTAATTTCTAGTAGCTTGCTACTATGCGGTGAGGGGTGATGCTCTGTATTCCTTTTTCCTTTTTTTTTCCCTTTTTGCAAAAGCTTGTACTTTATTTCTAGCCAGTGCGTACTCACATCCTTCAAAATCGCGACAATCGTTCTTGCAAGATAACACATGTATTCCCAATTGACAAGAACTGCCACTTTCTTGTTAGTACGTAAGTAACGGGCTCTTGATGGGCCAGCAGGAATGCTGGAAGGCGACGCAATTAGGCCCGGATCAAAAAAATGGTCAAAGAGACTGGAGAGGTAAGTGCAGCCCAAGCTGACCACACGCACGAGTTGCACGATCTGGGCCATGACATCATCCCCGTGACGCCACTCTGTTGCCGTGTGCCGCTTACGTTCGTGCATGCTACCACTTGGCGCCTAGCTGATGGTACATGCATGCATCCGTCTGCTCTCACTACTGATCTAAGGAGATCCACCCTATCCAAAATATATATATATATATATATATATATATATATATATATATATATATATATATATATATATATATATATATATATATATATATATATATATTACTCCCAAGAAATTAAAGGCACACATTATCCTATCATATACTAGTATTTGTACACTCCCCACAAAAACCCATATACACACACACTGTATATCTATGTTGCACCTGGGTACATTCTTTGTACAGAATGCACCCAGGCCAATTAGCGTGCCAGGTCCGGCCAACCGGCCGAACCAACCCACCATCCAGGCGCACAACCGCACCCGCATCAAACCGTCACCCTGACACGTGCGCACCTAGGCATTAACTCCCCGCACCCCCACTCACTCACGCCAGCAATTTCAATTCTTCTTCAAGTTTCCCCTCCGTTCCACTCAGCCTCTCTCCCCGCTCGCCGGATTTCCCCGAGCAACGGAGCCACTGTCGCAAGTTTCGTGCGAGCGGAGCAAGCGTCGCCATCGTGGGGGACCGTCGTTGCGAGGTTCGCCGTTGTCAACTCCTTCGACCATCTTTCTGGAGGTATCCCCGTCATCCCCTCTTGGCCCGTGCTCCCCCCGCGCGCTCTCCAATTTGGTATCTAGGGTTTCGCAATGTTGGGGTTTTCCCCTTACCCTTCCTTCTCTTTATTGCGATCGTGTACTAGGGTACCATAGGGTTTCGCAGCGTTGTGGTTTTCAACCACTACCTCTCGCCCAATTCGTATCACCATCCACTTACACAGATTAGCAACACCCACCCACACGTTTTTTTTTCTTTGGTGATTATGATTTTTGTTTCTATTTAGCGTATGTTTCCCTTGCCCCATAACGCCTTGTTAGGTAGTTACTGGATCCTTAAACTTTTGCAATTGTAGTGCTTGTGGCATTGCAATTTATCTGATTTTGTGATGTGGATGTCCCTTTTTTTATGCGGATGTTCCTAAATTAATCTCTAGTTTATTCTTAGGTACTAGACCCCTTAATTACTTGCAAACCTAATGTCCTGTATGTTGCAATTTGTGTTAATTTGTAGTTTTTAGTAACCTATAGCTAGGCAGTCACTGGATCCTTAATTAATGCTTTGGCAATCCCTAATGCTTTTGTGACATTGAAATTTGTTGGATGCGCTGGCCTTTTTTTTATTTGTGCAAATGGTCCTAATTGAATCTCTAGTTTCCCATGTACTGGATCATAACCTCTAGGTAGTTACTGAATTTTGCCCCTGTGTGTGATTGATTATTTGAGTGTTTTGCAACTAATCTATTTGTGTAGTTGCAACTGCACTCCCCGTTAGTGTCATGCATTTTTTTTCCTCAAATATGTTACCCCATATTGCCTTGTTAGGTAGTTACTGGACCCCTAAGCACTTTGCAGTTCTAATGCTTGTGGCATTGCAATTTGTCTGATTGCCGATGTGATGCCTTTTTTTTATGTGGATATCCCTGAATTAATCTCTAGATTTTATTCTTAGGTGTTAATTTATTTCTGTATGTTGCAATTTGCATTAATTTGTAGTTTATAGTTACTGGATTACAACCTGTAGCTAGGTTTTTACTAGATCCTTAATTACTATTTTTGGCAATTCTAATGCTACTCCAACTCTAGTGAGTTCTTCTTGCTTCAGCTTGACTATTCAATTAATGAGATCGGGTAGTTGGAGCCCAATATGTTGGCTCATTAAGCCAACGGTTGTTCCAAGAGGGGCGATGTCCTGTCAGCTTGGGTAGTTTCGGATCATGATTGCCAATGTAGCACCATTTTTTCTTCCACTTAGTATTGGAGTCTATCGACTCATAATCTAGATACAAGCTGCTGAGTTTCTCCCGCATCTGGATACTGGTGCCCCGACTACTAGAGTGTGTTGCCTCAACGGTTGCGACTTTACACGGAAAATTTTTCGGAATAACTGGAAGTGAGGATTCCCAGAAACGTTTCGCAGAAGTGAACAAAAATGACGGTGTGGAGAATTCCGTTGGGGTTCAGATGAACCAACTCCAACTTATAATAATCCAGAAGACCCTGAAAAAAGTTAGATGTTAGCAATGCAAGACCGCGCTCGATGAAGTGAGCGAAAATTGGATGTTCCTCTAATGGCCACGGATTACCATAGATGGATCTCCAACTGATAACGTCTTGATTTTGGAGCAGCTTGGCGGCCACAAGCGCCTTGATCTCCTCCTCTTTCAAGACCACTTCCAAGCGCAAGCAGGGCGGCGCGGTCTGATCGGTTTTCCCGTACTTGGACGTCGGCAACTGAAAATCTTTTCTCTTGCTAGATCCTTTCTTCTTCTTTTCCCCCTCAACAGGCTTGGTGGCAGCAGATTTCCTCCCCATCCTTAATGTCACGAGCTTCTTCTGTCGCATACGATTGGGGGCTGAGTGGTGGGGGACGGCGGCGCTAGCGCTCGGAGATCAGGCAGTGGCGGCACTAGGGCTCAAGTGTGGAAGTTAGAAAGGAAAATAGTAAGGATTACACGGAAGGGAGAACTTCCTTTGTTATTTATCATACTGGCACGGTAACACCGGCGCAAATGAAGGGATATCGATTTAAAGGATCTCTAGAATTTTGAACACCTGATTGGCAGTTACCTGTATTTCAAGGGAGATAAGATCTCCTTCTAGAGATAGTCACGTTGATCAAAGGTTGCTCTTATACCACCAAACTAATCGTCAAAGGCTCGGGGGCTGTGTGCCATGTGTCCATCGATAAAAAAATTTGTCCGAATTTTAAGGGGCGAATGATGCAAATTGCAGATTGACCCTCAGCCTGATTCTTCGATTCAACCTAAGGCTTCGAGGCTACTTCATATGGAGTGCGTCCATATAACATTCAAGGTTGAAAGGTACAAGACTGAATTAAATGGGGCTTGAGCATATTCTAGCCGCATGACAATTTTTGGGTACCTTTGGAGATTCAACCAGATGAAGTACTTGAAGAGCACCAAAACTAGTCTGTGAAGTCTACAAAAGTACTCGGAACTACTGCATTTGACTAAAATGTACTTGAGGGCTTATCGTACATACATCTATGGGCCCACCAGAAGGTTTGGACAGTCCTAAATATAGGGCTGGATACCAAGACACATCTGACATGGTGACCATAGCGCAGGACAGCGTAGTATACGTGTAAAGATAGGAACTAGTCGAGGATTAGAAAAGTACTCATTGTAATAAGAGTAGAACTCCTCTAGTCGTGACTAGTATTCTTATAACCAACCAAACTGTAATCCTGCCCCCGGCAATATAAGACGAGGCAGGAAACCCCTCCAATCCAATTCAATCCAACCAACACACATGACGTAGGTTATTACACAATCTAGCGGCTCGAATCTGTCTAAATCGTGTGTCCGCGTCACCTTCGAGTTCCTGATCTCAATGAGCCCCATTAACCAAAACACTACCTCGGATACCCCTCGATAGGTTGCCGAATCTAAACACTAATAGTAAGTACGCCACTAATACCAGTCCCTAAATTAAGCTAGCTAGCTAGGAGCCGGTATTATCGTGCTCTGGTTACCACGATGCCACATGAATGCAAGAAGCAAGATTATAATAGCTAGCTGGTAGTTGAAAATTAAAAGGTACCACAAGTGAACAGTAACATTTCCTGATAAGTTTGAGCTTAAAGAGGCAAGTTGTAAATATGAAAAATGTCGCAATTTTAGTTTAAGGGGGTGTTTGGATACCCCTGCTAAACTTTAGCACCTGCCACATCGGATGTTTGGATACTAATTAGGAGTATATTAAACATAGTCTAATTAGAAAACTAATTGCACAGATGGAGTCTAATTCGCGAGATGAATCTATTAAGCCTAATTAGTCCATGATTTGATAAGGTGGTGCTACAGTAACCATTTGCTAATGATGGATTAATTAGCCTTAATAGATTCGTCTCGCGAATTAGACTCCATCTGTGCAATTAGTTTTATAATTAGCTCATGTTTAGTCCTCCTAATTAGCATCCGAACATTCGATGTGACCCTGCTAAAGTTTAGCACCTCGTATCCAAACACTTCCTAAGCTGCAAGTTGCATATGTATACTTGCTCATCATGTAATACGATTTGCATTTTGCAGTAGTATAGTAGTAGTATATATAGCTCGAGTTGTTGACTATAAACGTGGTTAGTTGATTGCCCCCAAAGAAAGCGTCTGCAAGGACAATAGAACCCCATCTCCTATTGTTTGGCTTTGGCAATCATACACAAACAAAAGAAATAATGTTTGATTTCACATCGATGGCTACGCTGTCAGGGGGAGGAGACTGGTCCAGGTTCATGCACCACTTTGCATGATGTTGCAACAAAGTCATTCACTGTTATCCACAGACCATGCACACTCCCAACTGTATATTACTATTAGCTGGGTATGATGCCCAAATTGATAAACAAATCAGGTTAAGCTGGTAGTACGTGCTGAATAATGGTGATGTCTATGGCCTCCCTCTTTGGTCATTGCGGGAAAGATTAGCACCAAAAGCCAATAATCCCTCTTTGGTCATTTGCAACAAAGTCATTCTCGATGGAACGAAATACCGCGTGGTCATGCACGCCCATGCGTTCACACCACGAGATGGATGTCCCACTGCTTCTTTTATCCATTATATTTTCCCATAACATATAGGGCCAAGTTTACGACTCCAGCATCATTACACGTGGCAATTGAGCTTATTATTGGCACACAGCCTATTACTAATAAATCTGTAAATCTCCATCCACGCTTGACAAAGAATCAATAACCTTTTCTTCTCCTTTTGTAGCAAGGCCCCAAATGGTGAGACTATATCAAAAGGCTTTACCAATTACCACTGATGTTGGTCTTTGATCTTCTTGGTGGAAAATCATGCCAAAAGCTGCTAGCCCCTAATGCGGTCGGCACAAAGGGACCCAAATGTGCAGACTGCTAATAACACTACGATCAAACATGCAAGTCCACATTTAGGTTGCTCATTGTTCACTCCAGTTAAGAATTAAGTGCCCTTGGAAACTAAGCAGGACGCTGTGATATAAACCATTACTGAATTGTTAATACGTCGCCAACAACGTGGACCAACAGAGAATTTTTAGCCAGGGTCATTTTAGAGGGACTTTTGAGCTTACACGAAATGATTAGGAAGGTGACCAATTTGTGCTGACATGAGCTTGCTTCTGTCAGCATGATGGAATCTATCCATGGGCAGGATCTATTGTCTCAGTAAGCTATATACCACGAATATGCTGATGGAATTAATATATATCATGAATGAGAGAGTTTCTCACTAATAACTTGTCTGAATAATAAGGGATTAGAATTAGTTCAGTTTACCTTCTGACCTGAATGGACTTGGTCTGATCCCAACATGCATGTTCACAAACAAGACTTGAGTGCATTTTTTGGAGGCTCAAGTTTGAATACACATTAAGTGGATTATGATACTTGCATGCAACTCACCACTCTCTGCATACATACTAGATATTCGCCAGCGAACTGTGGTTAGATTTCAAGTGTAGTGACGTGTGGTGTTCTTTCTTCTCTTTTGTGTGTGCAGCCGGGATTATTGTTGGAACGGCACTTTAGGACAGAACAGTAGAAGGTGAAAAGTTCAGGTGAGAACTGAAAACAACTGCTTACTGACAAGACTTGTATGTCTTGGGAGCAGGGGGTACCTGGTGAACACAAAAGACAATTGATTACAATGAAATTAGCCAATCCTAGTTCCAGGTTACAATGGAGGCAGCATCTAACCAGATCTTCGATTCCAAATCACTAGTACGTGGTAGCTGCCAAGTCAGAGTCCTTCCTGTCTATTTCCATGTGCTCTGCTCCTGCCTACGCATGCACGGCAGGCACAGCTGATTATATTACTGCCCAATTTGATCGTTAATTATGTTGCATAACGCGGTTCCATACCACTCCCATCTCCATATATAACTGCACGAGATTAGGAGCAGCATTATCTCCAATTCTCCTTAGCCAGCTGACAATTACCTTCCTTCTCCCACAGTTGCAAGGAAGTGTGAGAAGCTGCAGCTAAGCTTCCCCGCCTTCTTCCTCTATTCAGAGCTGCAGTCTTCTTCAGATACAAGAGGAAAGATAGCTAGAACTTAGCAGAGATGAAGCACCACAACAGCAGATACCTTCCTCAATCTTCACCTTCTGATCACCCCTCTTTTGTTTCCGACCACCGGTCGGCGATGAAGGAGATAGCCAGGGGGCAGTCTCTGGTGACGCAGCTGAGGGCCATCGTCCTTCCTGCGCTGCAGGCGGACCAACGCTGCGAGCTTGTTGCCCAGATGTTCCAGAACATTCTGGATTGCTCCAGCAAGGCCATAACTGAGCTACAGCTTCACCATCAGTCTAATGCTCGAGCTGATGACGCACTGGTGGATGACAAGAAGAGGGTGAGGAGGATTTCTTCTGATGACTGCATCAAGGAGGAGGGTGCTACTGCTAACCTCCATCATCAGCACAAGAGAAGGTATGCATCTATGTGATCTGATAAGTTCACTTGAACTGGTGAAAGTATAGATTCTTTTTAGAATATACTTCTTGATGATGCATTTAATTAGCTATTTCATTTATTCTTCCTTACACAAACAAATTTTAAGCAGGAAATCTGATGATTTGGTGTCACTCGAAACGCCTGTTCCACACTATGATGGCCGCCAATGGAGAAAGTATGGGCAAAAGCACATCAACAAAGCGAAACATCCAAGGTACCTTTTGTTTGTCCTGAGTTTAGTTTCTTTATTGTTTTCCATTCAACACCTATGGTATACATACATTTCTATATACTCAATTCCATTTCGTTCTGAGTGTTCTGACTTCTGAATATCTGTTTGTGTAAATGATAAAAAAGAAATATGCACAATTGTATTAACTTGGATATGATTAATTTGGTTCTCCAGGAGCTACTACAGATGCACCTACAGGCAGGAACAAGACTGCAAAGCAACAAAGACGGTGCAACAGCAAGATGACAGCGCAGGTACTGATCATCCCGTGATGTACACAGTCGTCTACCACGGCCAACATACTTGCAAGGACAACAATGGCGTCGAATCAGGCACCGATGACTCTGAAACAAATACTCAAGGCAGCAGCGACAGCCGATCCAGCATATCAACCACTTGTACAGATGCCTATGAACATCAGACATCCCTAGATGACAATAAACCTCTTGACAAATCTGCAGATTTGATCACGAAGAACTGCATGTATGAGCCATTCGACATGTCTGCTTTTGCACCTTCGGATTCGGACAGCTGGGAGTTGGACGCCCTCCTAAGATTTGGAGCCTGATAATCAAGGTTAAACCAAAAGCTGGTGATCAATTGATAATATTTTTTGTATTTTACTCCTCTGTTAATACATAGACTGGCAGTTTAACCTGCTGGCTCCTGTTTTTCTAAAAAAGATAATATGAAATGAAGAGAGAGACTAAGGTAACATGTCAGTTTTGTGTGTTTGTACGAAGCAGTCATGAACAAAAGAAAAGGCAGCATTCTTCCCCTATAGCTAAAGGTGGGTTGCAATTTTGACTTGTATAATCTATACTTCTATAAACACAGTCCTTATGTTTTTTCGAAAAAACAACACAGACCTTGTAACTAACAAAAGCAGGTGCCTGATTTTCCTTCAGAAAAAGCAGACCTCATGGCACCCTCGATCCATTCCATCACATGCATGACATCACTCCAGGTCGATCCTCGTAAAAGATAAAAGGACCCCCTTTCACCCCTAGCTAGGACCAAACGTATGACTCTATCTCAAAAACGTTCCATATATATCTCCAGGAAGACGATGTAACGTGATTGTGGAGTAAGGACTCCATCTTTCTTCTTTAGTTTTCATTTTTCCAATTTCCCAACTTCATTAACTAGCTGATTGGGATTTCCACTCTATAGTATTTGTGCCCAACGACCCATCAGCAAAAACAAAAGCCATGCTAGTTTAGAGAGTTTGAGGGTGAGAACTGAAGAGTATTGGCCGATGAACTGCACTTTGAAAATCAATCTGCCATTCTGCCTTCTCTATTGTTAATGTAAAGCGAAAAACCAGTTGGTCTGACGTGTCTCACCAGCTAGGAATCAGCTAGCTTTCGGAGTTCATGGATCCTAACCTTCTTACTTATCTGAGTGTTCTAGATTACACATATTAGTGCTATCTTATTCTGGAAAACGTGTTGGAATTCATGCATATGCAACAGCAAGTTGAAATATATGGGTGGTTTAAAAAGAATTGCTGGGGGTCTGACCCACAGCCGCCACAATATTGTCGTATGTGCTCGTATTTTTCAATCAGTACAGGCCACTGGGTCATTAATATATTAAGAAAGATGAAGGATTGACGTTGAAACCAGATATTAGTAGCAAAGAGAGGACGTACCAATTATATATCTACCTGGTCACCGCTCCTATATGGTGCAGATTAATATAGTTTATCATACAATGGGGAGAGGTGGGTAATTCACATATACTCCAACACTCCCCTCACGTGCAGGCTCTCTCAGGTCGTATACATGGATATTGGAGTGAGCTGCAATTATTTTATTTAATCGTGCCCGCCAGGATTCGAACTCGAGACCTCTTGCCCTGATACCATATTGAGTTGCATGCACCAACCAGTTTAACCCAAAAGCTTAAGCTGATGGGGAAAGGTGGGCAATTCACTTATACTCCAACAAGCATGTATCTAGGGGAGCATATATCTGCTATAAGCCTATAAGTTGCATCAAACTCGACCTGTAAATATGAGAACCTGAATGCAGTACTGATAATCAATATAGATGTGAGAGGCAGAGTGCTTACCATTCTGAGTAGGTTCCATTATTAGCTAGTGATCCAAGCAGGATGATTACATCAACATTTAACATTTTTAGTGACTGAGATAGTGATCAATCTGCATGATATGAAACAAATCTTAGGAACTGCGTGGGATAGCAGAGAGATGATAAGAGGAAGAAAAATAAGAAATCATACTAAAAAAGTCAGACTGACAAGTACACTAGTGAACATTAGCGTGGTAAGTATTTGTGAATAGAGGGAGTAGATCGAACAGCCTGAATTTGCATTGTCTCATCTGTTGGAATCTAGCTTGTACAAGTCTGAACTCTGAAACTTTTAGATTCTCACAATGCAATATCCCTTTGTTTTGTGCATTCTAAAATTAGAACGCAGTACAACCTTAATATGGAAATCATATGTTCAGAGTCATGCATTGCAATAGCAAGCAACTACGCATAATTAATTATTATGTAATGACAAGTAGCTGCTGATCATTGAGCAATTATAAATAGGGTCTGTTGACCTCCAGCCGCCACAAGTTCGTCGTATATGCTCTCAATGCACGTGCATAACAGATCAGTTGTAGATAGAATTGATGTTGCAACAGGAAACTAACAAAAGGGTAATGCATGTATGAAGTGGTAGTATAGTTTAGTACGCAAGTTGGCCTATTTCTATGAGTAGAATATCTGCAGTAGTTACTTGCATCATACCAAGTAATAATATAACGCATGATAACCAGTAGTAAGAATTAAAATATTTCTGCATCACTTCACCAAACCCCTGATGGAATCCAAGCAGGATAATGACTTTGTAAATTACATCAACCTGCCTATATGTCTCTCTCTTTCTGAGTTTGGTGTCTGTGTGTGTTGTGTTCTTGTGCATAAGTTTTTGTGTTTGTGTGAGTATGTATTTTGTTTTGACTAGTTTTTCTCCTTAGTACAGTGATGGACAGCTCTCCTGCCAGTTCAAGGAAAAAATATGTTATCCACAAAGTGGAAAATATAAAACCAAGGTATCTATGCTTGTTGACTTCGAATTAAGCTGTAACATATCGCTGACAGTAGGGACTAATTCATTTTGTAATGACACACCCAATGCTAGGCTACGAGGCCGAACCGTCATGACCATTGAATCTAAGAGAGGGATGCTGTGGGCATCATCCTTGTCCAAAATACAGTTTGGCTAACTGCAAAAAAGGAACAATGCACGCATGTGCCACACTGCAACACAAATACAAGATATGACAAGAGTACACACATAGTGATCCATAGATTGCAATTTTATTTTAAGAAAGATATCTCAATATTACTTCATATATAAGTTGTGGAAAATTTACAAGTGCTTGAGTTACCCGGGTAGACAAGCATGCTAATGAAAGTTGGGCTGGAATCCCACAAAAGCCTAATAGTCTTCTCAATAGGCTAGTAGTAGAGAGGATACATATCTGTGAGTTGACCCAACAAGCTCGTGGCACAAGATTGGGCCAGCAAGCTGGTATGGTATCTGATGGCCTTCCTGTTGTGCTGATGGCATCTTTGGAAACACATGAATGAAGTTTTCTTCCATTTGGTGTCTCCGTCACTCCCAGGCCTGCTGACCAATTGCCACAATGATGCACAGATGTTTGGGGCCACACCACAGGCTGCCGACGGTGGACAGCGTGGTCACAGATTCTTGGTGTGCAACTGTTATCTATGTAGTCAAGTCAACCTCCTCTACCTCCCTTGTTGGTACATCAGAAACCATAGGCCATGCATAAACCCTCGTTTTCATGATTGAGGACTATCTCTCGTGGGGATTTGTGGTAGACCGTAATCTATTGGAAGGTTTGATATACCTGAGTCGTCAAAAGTTGCAAGTATTTCTATGTCTGAAGATTTGGATCTCAAAGTTAGAACCCTCAAGGCCTCAACGGCCAGGTTGTATGGTAACAGGAAGATATATTTTTGTGCCTACACAACGGCACATGAAAACGAGAAGGGGGAGCGTGGGATGATTTCACATGTAGAGGAAGATCCTGGTAACTAGAGATATCCTTATCTTTGTTCACAATCTAGCTTGTTCCCTCTATCAATATATATTTATGGCTCACACATATGACATTCATGTGGTTCTCAGGAATCCTAAAGGTTCACTTGTTTTCTTCTCTGCTTTAATTTGTTGAAAATGATGGTGGTCAACAAAACCAGTTCAAGGCTATGGTTAGTCTGAGTGGAGCTATCCGTGGCATACATATTCATATTAGGAAATATCTACGATTTGCAACCACATAACATTCGATTGTTATGGTTGTCAACATATATATTTCGACAATTACTTAATGTTTATGTTCAATAGACTTCATGCATATCAACCTGGTTAATACTTTTCTCATGCATGTATGAGATTAATATAAATGGAATTTCATGTAATGATAATTGATGCACACAAAAGTTCAAACTGGTGATAATTGATGCACACATGCATGAACCATATCTCCTAGGTAATTTGAAATAACTAATCTTTTTTTTTCATGTAGGCCTGTCTAAATATGATAGGGCGTTGGTTTAGCAAGGGACAGAAAGTAATTAGGAACAAGAGATAAACGAAACTCGCCCTCTCAGATGGAGGCTCTGAGTTGATTAGGTTTAATTCTTGCTTGCTTTCCCTGATTGCCTTCCCCTCACATATATATAGGGTTGGCACAATTACAATCTCGAAGGCTTACAACTCCTTTTCAACTCTATCTCTAACAACTGAAGCCTAACAGCTTATCTCTCCTAATCATAATGCAAACAACTTCCTAAACAAATATCTAAACTAACCAAAGAATGCATCCATAACAAAATATGAACAGCCACCGAACTATTTGTATTTTTAGCACTTCATCTAGTACTAGATATAATTTCTGATACATGGAATTAGAGCCAAACCATTCATGTCCCTATCTTGGGGCCGGTGGGTTAACGACAATGTTGCTCTCTATAACAACCACTAGAATTATTGGCCATATATATTTCTCACCGTGAATGTCTACATCATGTGTGAGTGATGGAGGCACATGCCATACGTCATGCATAATTTGGCAAGTCTCGTTCGGTTGTCAATAGACCCTAGCCGCAATCTGGTGAGGCATTTGCGAGTTGTGAGCTCTGACATAATGTTGGATAGAGATAGTACTCTCCCTAGTCTTTCTGTAGTGAGAAAATTTGAACAATGATCCGTTCCCGCCACCATGCTCAGATTGTGTTCTACTACTTGCTTGTATAAATACATGACTAAAGCTGCAATTATCTATCACCTTCAACTCTGACAGTCTGACTATAATAGCCATCACATGAGCATCCTTGAATCTTACACTCATGTTGGCTGCCAAGTGGTGACCAACAAGATTGAACACCAAATTACATGACCTTGTCCTACCAACAATTGATCCCTACAGTGGACAGGCAAAGCTTGTCCAGAAACTCTTTGAAGAAGTATGCAGCTGCTCAAGTCAGGTTATCTCCTTTCTAGAACTTGGCCATAACAGCAAGAAACACGCCAATCTTATCAAATATAAAAGAGAAGGCGGTAAGGGGAAAAAAAAGGCAGAGAACCACATGGGCATTGGAAATAAGAGACAAGTATCTGTTGTAAAAGGATCATATGTTTACTTATTTAGCATTCACTGGGGCTTAAAATTGAGATCACTTCTGTTGGTGATGGTAGGAAGAATGCACTACACATATGGGCAGAAGCTCCAATGCAAAAGCATTCCATGTATGTTAAAAAGCATATGAATTTATTTACTTCATTTAATATCTGCTAGCTATATTGGATTCTCATCTGCGTGGATAATTAGTTTTTGCATAGTAAAGATCAAAATTGCATCCATACATATTCAATAGTTTGTATATAACAAAATGTTAATACTGTATATGAAAAAATGACCTGATGAATGCTTAATCAGGAGCGCTACTATAGATGATCCAACAGTACAGGGGAAGGGTGTCTTGCAACTAAGACAATGCAACAGAAGGAAACTGATCTAAAATGGAGCAGTGAGGTTATTATGGCCAGCACATTTGCGAAAAGGATGAAATTATTCATCCAACTATTGCTGAGACAGCACACCAAATAGTGTGCCAATTCCCAATTGTAACCAAAGAAGTAGCTCAACGTTTGTTAATGATGTCCATGGAATTCAGGATGGAAGCTCTGAAAACTTATTCATAGATCCTGATATGCCAGAATATTTGACGGATTTCACAGATATTGAAATTGCAAGGGCACTTGAGATTACCTCTATAAACTTGCATCTAATTTCTGTAGATATATGGGTGCAAATTGGATCGCGTGCAGTTAGCCATGCCATCATGAGTTCTGACAAGAAAAGACACAAGTATGGTATCGATAGTCTAAATTAAGTGTGATAACAAAAAAGAAGTGACATAAGCAATAAAAAACTATTCTTAGAATACTTATGGTGTCTGGCATTCCAAAATGTAGATTACTATCTAGGCTTTCTTTTGACATATAAGTGTACACTATGAATGAATACTTGTCATTCTATTGATGGGCAAAGCTCCCTGCAAAGTCTTCATGGGTGCTAATTAAAGTCCTCCTGACATTTCTTTATTTACTAACATTGATGGAGTAAATTAGAAACATAGAAAACAGTAATTACCATCAAATTGTGTGCTTAATAAAAAACCCTCGATGGTGATGTTTACAATATCACATAGATATGATGCTAGTCAGGTTTTGCTATATCATCTAAGGCAATACGAATTGCAGCCTATATATCAGGATGGTTATTTTCTCCCCATATGACTCACTGACTTGACCAGCTTATAATTTTATATGTGTTGTTCAATTGAATTGAACTGAACATTTATTCACACATCAAATAACTTATGGAGGCAGCAATTTTCATACAAATATATTTTCGTGCATGGGCTCTTATATTCTGTACATAAAGACACCAGATATGTTCATTTATGCATCATTCCATCTGATTAACCGCATCTAAATCCACACTAATTTATATTCCTCCAACAACTAAAAACATGAGTACCACTAACATGCCATTCTAATCACTATCTGACCATATAACTAATAAAACTACTATACATACGACCTCAAATGTGGCTCCTAAGCACCACCACACATACTGCAGTTAAACATGTGTACTGAGTGACAAATATGAAACCCACAAGTCATGACCCATGAATCATCATAATCCCTTACCAACTTATGTGTCAGTCTAAGAAAAAAAAAGATCTAGAATGGTGCCACTGTGATTGTGAGTTCTAGCATACTGTTGGATAGGGACAGTACTCTGCCTAGTCTAGTCTAGTGAGAAAATTTGAATAATGAAGGATTACCTCCACCATGCTCAGACTCTGTGTGCTGCTACTTGCTTGTATAAATAGATGCCTAAAGCTGCAGTTACCTAGCATCTTCAACTCTGTCAATCCGACATTATAGCTACTTATATTGAAAACCCATCCAATGAACATCCTTGAATCTTCCACTCATGGTGGCTGCCAAGCGGTGATCAACGAGATTGAACACCAAAGGGCTCTCATGATGGACCTACATGACCTTATCTTACCAATACTTGATCCCTATAGTGGGCAGGAGAAGCTTGTTCAGCAACTCTTTCAGGACATATTCAGTTGCTCAAGTAAGGTTATCTCTTTTCTAGAACTTGGTGATAATAATAGTGGGAAACAGGCCAATCTTATCAAATATAAGAGAAAAGGCAGTAAGAATAACATGGAGGGTTACATATTGGAGGAGGAACCCAAGGAAGTTGGAAATAAGAGAAGGTATGTAGTGAGCATATGTTTATTTACTTATAATTTATCATTCACTGTGGCTTAAAGATGTTATGGCTTCTCTTGGTGATGGTAGGAAGAATGCACAGCACATAGGTTCAGTCGTGACACAAGCACCATACTTTGATGGATATCAATGGAGGAAGTATGGACAGAAGTGGATCTCCAAAGCAAAGCATTTTAGGTATGTAATAAAACATATGCATTGATTTACATCACATAGTGTTTTTTTGTACTGAATTTGGATATTGAGATTCTCATCTATGTTGATGATTAGCTTTTTCTGTGGTAAAGCTCAAAATTGCATCCATAATTATTATCTAGTAGTAGAATTTTAAATAAGAAGATTTAGTATTTTGTACATAACAAAAAAAATAATCTAATGAGTTTATGCTTAATCAGGAGCTACTATAGATGTGCCAATAGTAAAGGGCAAGGGTGTCTTGCAACCAAGACAGTGCAACAGAAGGAAACCGATGGAAGTGGAAAGGTGAGGCTGTTCAATGTTGACTATTATGGCCAGCACATTTGCAAGAAGGATGGCATAATTCATCCATATGTTGTTGAGACAACAAGTCATAGCGTACCAATTGTCCATGATAACCAAAGCAGTATCTCAACTTTTGTTAATAACGATGTCCATGGAATTCAGGATGAAAGCTATGAAAATTTATTTGTGGTGCCTGATATGCCAGAATATTTTACAGATTTCACAGATATTGAAATGGCAAGGGCACTTGAGATTACCTCTATGAACTTGCCGCTGATCTCTGAAGATATATGGGCATAAAGAAGTGAGAAACGAAGTCCTTTGATTTCACAGATATGAAAATCAGCTGGCATGGCATCATGAGTTCTGAAAGAAAAGGACATGTATGCTACCAATAAGTCTAAAAAGGGACATGTGCATTGTGTCCGACCGTCCATCATTCTAGAATGTTGATGTACTACATATTTAGGCTTTCCTTTGACACAGAATTGTAAACCACGAATACTTGTCCTTCCAAGTCTGTAAAGCTCCCTGCAAAGTCTTCCCAGATGGTGATTGAAGTCCTCCTGAGATCACTATATTTCATATGGTTGGTGGAGAGAATTAGAAACATAGGATATACAGCAGTAATTAACATGCCAAACGGCGTGTTATTAAAGAAAAACAAACTCAATACGAATGCTCACAATTTCACAGATATATGATGCTAGTAAAGTTTTGCTAATCATCTACACAAATACAAACTGTGCAGCCTTTATATCCGGAATGGCTGTATATTCTCCCCCACATGACTCCTTGACTCGATACAGTTTTCTATGTGTGGTTCAAATTGAACTGAACCTTCCAACCACAGAAATAAAGAAAACATCTGATTTAATTGATTGGCCGAGGAAACTCTGTATGATTCTTGACCGATTTCAACGATGTCAAAATGTGTGGTAGTACTGGAGAGTACTATATGAGCTATAGGCCCTACGTTGGCCACTCATCTAACCGAAATCTGATGAAAGATTCACACTATAAATGCCGGTGGAATGCGGCGTTTTTGTTCGCCTCCACTACAGGTGTGAACGAATTGAACGACGGTTTCCGAATATGGCTCAAAGCCCACGGCTTCACAGGAAAACAAAAAAGAAATCCGACCCAATCTATTGGAGCTTTTTTACCTGGGGCGTCTGGCGGAGCTGCGGTGATCACCGAAGAAGCCACGCCGCCACGGCCGCCGGCGCCGGAGCCTAAAAGCCCTGATGTGTCGCGTTGGGGAGACAACCGGTGAGGAGACAGAGAAGCCGAGAAGGAATGGGTGGGCCGAATAATATTCGGGCAGGCCTCGTTCGTTGTCGTTGTTGTTGCTTGAGGCCGGCCGAACTGGCTGGCTGGCGGCCCCGCTGCTTCGTCCAGCCCAGGTGAGGCCCAAGCTTAATAAATGGTTGATACCCAGGCCACCAGGCACACATGTCCAACCGGAACCGGCCCAGACGCATGTCCAGCCGCAGCCGTCGCCGGAACCAATAATCTCCTCCTGTCTGCCGCCTCCTTCCCCAGCTCTGGCCAGCCGGTGCTCGATCTCTCAACTCTGGCTGCCGGTGCCAGTGGGAACCGACGGTGGATAGGGTCTGCAACTGTGCACGTGTCTTATGGCTTTCTTCTGTCCGATCCGATTAATGGCTTTCGATGCCTGCAGCCGGCTGCCGGTAATTTCAATACTACTAGTGCTTAATTAACACATTAGTTAAGTTGGATGGCTTCTTTTTAGTAGCTTTTCGTAACTTTCCATGTGCATACATGTTCTTGTTTGTGTCAGTTTTGATCGATTGATTCATCACAGACGCAAGCTTTATTAATGTGTCAATCACCTCTAGTTTTGTATTTGTTCTTGACTTCTTGCTCTGAGTCCTATACATGCTAATATGCATGGCATGTAGAACCTACCGAACTTCCATCACCCGACCACTAATTTCATTTGAATTAATTAACATGTTTTTCAGTTCCTAAACTTTTATCTCGTTTGGTGCTAATAATCCATCCCCAGCATCGACCCTAAACTTGCCGACAACAACTAAGTCAATAGGTATGTTATTTTCAGTACTATCCCATTGCAGCCACAAGCCTGCAGATATAATATTGTTGGACTGCAGCAGCCTGCAGGATATATTAGAACACAAGTAGCAGCAAACTGTGTCAAGATTGCCGTGTCCCTAAGCTGCTTCCTCTTGCTTTTCTAGATGATGACTGCTGGTTGCATAAATTAATTAACTAGGAATCCTAAACCAATTCAGCACCTGATTGTTATTTATTTTTTCCAGCAACCACTTGAACCCTACACATGGGGTGGTGGCATTATCAAAGCAATGTTATTTCAGTGCCGCATTTATCGCCTTTGAGAACACTTCCTGTTTTTTTCTTAAAAAAATAGAGAACAATTATTTTCTTAAGCCGAGTTAGATTCAAGAGACCATCTGTGAAAAGGAAGGGTTAAAATCGATCTGATGTGCGCAAGTTGGTGTTTCCAGCATTATGGCGTTAGGGGGAGGAGCTAATTTAGTTGAGTCCAAGTGGAATAATATTACTTTTCTTATTCTAACTTTTACATCATCATCAAAGAAAGCTTGGCACCACAGATCAGCTGTCATAAGATAGCACCGTTTAATTTCTATCTTAGGTCCCCTGAACAGATCTTAGCTTCCAGGAACCATCCCATCGCCCCCATCACAGGAGTACTACAGAAATTTGTTTAGGTAATCAGCAAGATTCTTCTCGCGAATCGATTAAGATTGGGCAATTTGCATGCAAACAGCGCAACAGCACATGGTAGCACCTTGCATCAACACCACCTTTTAGATAGTAGATCAAGTAGTTTGTCTTTGTTTTTCTCCATTAGGATCTAATTATTCAATTAAAGGCTGCTCGCATGTTCCAGGGCATCCCCGTTGTTTACGACTCATGCCCTGGGTGTGCTCAAGAAAGAACAAAATTAGCAGCCAACGTTGGAAGCTAGTTTGCCCTACATGGAGTACCCGCTCCTGATAAATGGCTTCAATATTACTTATGTAAATGGTCTGTTTACATATCTCTGCCAGCCTTAATATAGGTGCAAAGGGTAATTTAACAACTTTTGAAGGCTAATATAGAGTAAAGAATCATATTCATATATATTATTCTCTGCTCTCATTGGTTCCAAATATTTGACCCTTTTGATGCAACCATGCATACTGGGGGGAATTCAGTTTTCTACTGAGGTGGATATTCTTTGGTATCGGCAGTATTTTGCATTTTCTGACAAAGAATGGAGTATTTGAAAGTTGAACCATGATGTTTTAAAGCAGGTTCAGAATTCGCCCATTTGCTCCTCCCCTGAGCCTGATTGAGGTTAGGAACTGCATTGCAAAGATGGTTTTTTTTGCAACAATTTGATAATAGAATAACACAACTGTCTTCTTCATTCCATAAAAAAGAAGAAAATAAATAAAAGAATGGTTGGGTGAGCTGTTTGTTTGTATGTGGATGTGTTTGATGCAAATAAACTAAGCTTGACTGTTTGAATCGTCCACCAGAATGTCCACTACCTCTCCTAATTCTGCAACAAAATAATGCGCGAGATGATGCGGCTACTTCTAAGCCACAACCTCAATGGCTAAAATATTAGTATCGTGTAATGTTATTAAAAGGACAAATTGCTTCTATTGATATGTGCTAATTGACAGCGTAATATTTAGTATATTTAGCGAGCAAAAGTTAGCCTTCTAGATGATCCAATAAATAATGTATACTTTTGCTCGCTAAATATACTAAATATTCCGCTAATTTTGTTAGATCAGTATACCACTAATTTTGTTGCTAATGTCATGTTCCAACAGACTTTATTAGCCCATGAACAAGTGACAGTAATAAACTAATTACATGTTACAATTAAAAGGAAAGAAAAACCATGAACAAGTGAGAATGATAAACTAATTACAAGTTACAATAAAATGAAATTGTGTGTTTCTGGCTTTCTGCCTTGCTGAAAAGTGAAAATCACTCCCTGCTCCACTTGTAGCGGTGTTGCTTTAAGGTTTCTGTATTTAAGTTTTTGGAAGAGCGTAGAAGCACCTCGCAATTAGTCAAGTGCTTTTAGTTTTATCATTATGCAAAGTTAGGAAGAAATATCTAGATCATGTCATTTTCAACAGCTCTCAGAGCATGTGTTTTCTTTCCATAAGGTCATTAGCATAGTAATTAATAGTACTTAATCAAGAGACAGTGACAGTATTGTTTTCGTTGTTTTGTGCTTCTCTTTGTTGGGACTGCTTTGAAAAAGACTACTTGGTCAAAGTTTGGATGAAGTATTATAAGCTGTTTATTGATTCCTATGCTAGCCTGTGCCGGTGGGATTGATCTTGATCCACCAAACCCAATATTGTGTAATAAAGCTGTGCCTCCCTTTTTATTTAACAAGTAATATAAGACCAAGCTGAGAGTCTTCAGAAATGTAAATAAATGCGGAGCCAGGGCATGAGCTAGCTGTTCTCTTGCACATGATTTGTATTGAGGTTTGCATTTGTTATTCAGATGTGGCGGGCTATCTGATGCCAAACTCATTCCGTCAGCTCACTCCGTTACTTATTACTGTCGGTTTGTTGTGCATAGTTGAAAGAAAGCATGATATGTAGTTTCTGGCTCTTTATTAATATACTCTGTGACCGACTATAGAATAGCTTGTTCTATGGTTAGCTCATCCAACGTTAAATAATTATGGTAACTCCTAATCTAAATTATGGTATAATCGATTTATAGTAAATTACGACATACAAGAATGAACATATCAATTCTAGTAAGTCAACTATGATTCTAGTAAGTCAACTATGGTATGATTAATTAATCTTGACAATAATTTTGTTTACTGCAAAGGACAGTAGTGCTTGTAGTAGTGCTTGTAGTTGGTGGGGATAAACTTCAGAGGACTTCTACAGTTCTACCGTGCAGAACAAATTGAAGGAAGGATAATAAAATAAAAATGCATGAAGAAGAACAGCAGCGCCGTTAGAGTGAGCTCCAGAGGCTGCGACACGTGTTAACGTTGAAGAATGCTCCTGCACCGTCGTTGTTTAATGCTAAATAAAGGTTGTCAGAGTGTCGTAGCGCAGGCTGCCAAGTTCCCCCAAGAAACGTCTCCACACTCCCTCCCTCCCTCCCTCTTCGTCAGTTCAGCGTCCTCTCCGACCTTGTCTCCTTCATCATCCTTGCCATGGCTCTGGACTCTGTTCCTACTTATCTCAGAGACTTGGGATCCCACAGGGCTACCAGAACCCAGCAGCAAAGGGTCAGGTACGCGGAAACGTAGCCCCCTCAATTTCTGCTGCAAATTTGCTCGACTTCAGTTTCTTGATGCCTTTTCTTCAATCTCTGTTCTGTAAAAAATCGCCAGGAAAGATGAGCGCACCTGGACCTCGGACACTTATGCACCTTATGACGACGGGCACCAGTGGAGGAAGTATGGCGAGAAGAAGCTCTCTAACTCCAACTTCCCAAGGTTCGTATTCCCTCTTGTGCCTTCATCCCCTTGCCATGCAGTTTGAGTTTCTACCCCAAATAAGTTTTTTTTCATTTCAGTCCGTGCATGCATCCCCTTTGAGTGCAAGAACTTCTCATACTGTTGTCATGATACAGTTATCGCAAATGGTCAATTTATTTATTACTAGATCTGGAGTGAATTTGAACGACCTGTTGCTGGGTGAACTTAGGGTGGTTACCTGAAATCTTTGGAATTTAGGAACAAGCTTTGCCTTTGTTTTGAATGGATGAGTTCATGGTTTTCAGTACCTTTTATGCTATCCTGGCTTCCAGTAGTATAAATAAAGATGAACTATACATACTTCTATCTGTAATGCTGTAATTCTGTTCTTAAATGAAGCATGTTATGGTAGTTTTATGGGCACAATTTTTTTTTTTCAAGAACACACAGGAGAGCTGTGTATCTTTGTATTAGGAAGAAAATGGAGTTGTTACAACGCGGTCCTTTGCGGTCGCCGCACACACGCATGTTACATCACTATGGGACTATACGGCACAAGATTCAACCGAGAGACTGGGTGCCAAGCGAGCTAGCTAACTAGGAACTACTTGCTTGATCTCCCCGTCCTGGACCAACTGTTTTCGCCGTTGGCCATCCTGCTGCTGCCATGTATTTAGCTCCCGCTTGGATCCAAAGCTGTCCTTCACACATGTTCATGTAATTAATCTTCAATTCTCACATACCTAAAATCTAAAGTTGCCTACAAATAGAAACAAATCTCTTTCTTTTGGTCAATATATATTCCTGTGTTCAGTTTGTGGGCCAAATACTTCTGCTGCCCCAAATCACATCACTGCTTGGTGTGCCTAATGTTTGTATATCAGGGGAAGGAAGGCATATATATGAAATTTTGTGTGGGTCGACTAGTCACTGCTTGGTAGAACAGCCAGTGTACAGGTGTCGCCATACCCTTGATTGATTGAAAAAAAAGGAGAAATGTTTGTCAACTAGAAATTGTTTTTATGTAATAGACAACTTGACTAGGAAAAGAACCTATAAAGTGGCAATTTCCTTTTTAATTGACAACTCAACTAGACAAACAAAAACTTGTAAAGTGTTACTTCCTATAGGAATATACAATTCACAAGTTGGCACCCTTATTACCTGTCATCTGCAACTAGTTTGAAATCTAATACTTCACTAGCAAACTAAAAGTTCCCTCATTTGTTTAGCACCCTTCTTGTTCAACTCAATTTTCAACTATTAGTGTGCACGCCGACAGTCTCTGCTATCCCTTTTTACTTTCTCGGATAGTGATTGGAATGCAGTGCAGACCCCATATATCTTGTTAGCTCATTAAGAGAATGTTAACAGATGGGAACTTTTGTTTATTTTTCTAAAAGGCGGTGGATGCAGTAGAAGAAGAGGTCTCAAAGGTGTTTTACTGATGCTGTTCCACCTAATTTAGGTACACTGAACGTTGATAGGCGGGGAAAGGATATGACTAATCTCTAATTCCAAGTACATCCCCCTTTACTGAACATAAACAGAAGTAAATTGTTGACACATGGATCATTACGCAAAGTTCAGTTCCAGAGCTGTAAATTTGTTAGGAAGAATAAAGTTGGCACAACAAAAGTGCAAAGAAGCCTTTGAAAGATGTTTTGCTGAATCTTTTAAATAAATGAACTTTAATAGGACTATGTCGGCTTTACTCACTTTGATTAAACTCATTAGTGAATCGAGAAATTTATTTTTTTTATCATAGCAGTAAGAAGGGCAACACTGTGCCTCCTGCTGTCACATTGTGGGTAATTAGGGGTTAATTTTAGTATAGTGGTTATTGTAAAACAATGTGTTTGCTCTTAGATGCAGCTATTTACTTGTTAGTAAAATTAGTTAGATCGCAGCTATGATTTTGGCAAATAATTCTTCTCCTTCACTTTTTGAAGTAAAATTCTGAATTGGTGTCATTCTATTTATCAGGTTCTATTACAGATGCACCTACAAGAACGACATGAAGTGCCCTGCCACAAAGCAGGTGCAGCAGAAGGACACCAGTGATCCGCCATTGTTCTCCGTCACTTATTTCAACCATCACACCTGCAGCACCAGCTCAAATCCCTTAAAAGGAAATGGAGATACCGCAGCGCAGTCATCTTCAAGAAAGGCAGTATCAATCTGCTTCAGCCCACACACCGCCAGCGAGCAACCCACGTTCTTGACATCCTCGGCTCTGCCACAATCCCCTAGCATACATTCTTACAGAGGCAATCAACAACCAGAGAGGAACCCCTATGCAAGCCAGTTTCAGTGGACAGACACATCGTCACCTACAAGTAGCGGTCCGTTTATGTTGGAGGTTGACAATGTTTCAGGAGCAAGCGCTTCGTCCAGCAGCGCAGGTGCTCTGCCGAGGACATTGCTGCCGATCGGTCAGTCCAGATGCATCGAGTACTTCCATTTCTTGTGATGCTGACATGGAAGAAGAAGGTTATATAGATGCTGGGAGCCTAGGAGGCCGCTTGGTGCCAGTTTGGAGCGTCAAGTGCTGGGAGGCAACATTGTTGTCCTGCCTGAACCACAGGGACCCAACCTACAGATACCCATACGGATATTACTGCCTTGTTGCTTAGTTACATTCATATTCAAGTTACATTTTTGTGCTTGAATGATGTGGAGAATGGTATTGGAGTTTGTTTTATTAGCTACATTTGTTTGTTTAGAGATGAGACTGGTATGGCTCGAATTCCTGAATCCTGACAGCAGGGTCCCTTGGTCATTCTCTGCTACAACTGAAATACTGAAGGTTACAGATTTATACAGTAATAGTTTTATTAAGATGTGTTCAGTTTTAGAAGCAAGTTGGTTTCTCTATCAAGATATTGTTAAGTTCAAATATTAACATAATACTTATCTCTTAAATATCGTCCGAATTTGTTCAAAGTTGAGTTGGAGATTTGAGACTAGGGTGGCTTCAGTGAACTTTTGCACAAACGGATGCAGTCAATGACTAATTGTGTCTCGAAGAAACTGTGATTGTACTACTGGGGCATCTGTTGAGATAGAAATTCAGGAAAAGCGTTCCTTTCTCTACATTGTTCCCTCAGCAACTGTTATGTGTTTCGGAACAAGTAAACTAGGGAATTCAGAGAATAACCAAAGGGAAAAGCGAATTCAAGAGCAGCAGCAGCAGCACGTTACTGCTGCTCCTCCTCTGACGAAACTGAATAGAGGAAGCCATTGTGCTTCAGGTTCAGTGATACTGATGACCAGGAAAGGAGGTCCCTTTGCAGGCCTATGAGCCGCCGCTGTGGCGAGCCGACTGGCGCGCCGCCGCCGCGAGCTCCTTGGCCCGAGTGGCCACAGCACCCCAGCGTCGGCCATTGACCGCCTCGTCCAGCACCCTCGTCCACTTGTTTCTGTTTCCCTCGCCCACCTCCTCCTCCCGCCGCCGCCGCGCCAGATGCGCCTCCTCGCCGCGGCGGCGAGGCAACCCAAAACACCGCACCCTCTTCTCGTCGCCCTCCACCGCCTCCTCTCAACGGCTACCACCACCTCCTCCTACGATCCAACCGCGCAGTTCCTCCATCCCGACCACCGCCGCGTCCTCTCGCTGCCGGCGTCGTGGCGCTCGCTGCCGGCGTCGCTCCGCCACGACGCCCTCCTCGCACTCGCGCGCCTCCTCAAGACCGTCCCGCAATGCCACCTCGCCCTTCACGCCGTCAGCCCCCCACGCTCCTCTGGCACCCCCTCTTCCACCCCACTCGCTGCCCGCTTCGCCGCCGCCTCCCGCCTCGCGGTGTCGGCGTCTGCGCTCCGCCCATTCGCCGCAATCCTCCTCGCGGCGCTCCTCCCGGCCGTCTCCCCGGACCTCCTTTCCTGGTCTTCCTCCTACGGAAGCACCGGCGGAAGCGCTCGCGTGCGGTACGCCGCGCTCCGGCTCGCGCTCCACGCGTTTCTCGCCGCGGGCATGGCGGCCGAGGCGCTCCACGTTCTCGCGCGCGTCCGCCGCTCCGGGAATACGCCCAGCCTCTCCGCTCTGGCGGCATTGCTGCGCCTTCTCTTCCGCAGCGGGGAGGTCCGCGCTGCCTGGAACGTGTTCGAGGAAATGGCCACGAGGGGGCCGCGCCCGAGCCTTGCCATCTTCAACGCCATGGTCCTCGGGTTCTGCCACAGGGGGATGCTGCGCGTCGCCTCCGGGCTGCTTGGGGTTCTGGAAAAGAAGTTCAGTATCGTCCCGGATGTGTGCAGCTATAACATCCTTATCAAGGGGCATTGTTTGTTTGGGTGGTCGGGGGACGCCTTCAAACTGTTTGAGGAAATGCGCAGGGCAGGATGTGAGCCAACGGTCGTGACCTATAACATACTGGTGGATGTTCTGTGCCATGAGGGGAGGATGGTGGAAGCGAGGAGCCTGTTCGATGAGATGGCACAGGTGGGGATCAAAGCAAATACAATCACCTTCAATGTCTTGATTGATGGATATGCAAAGACCGGTCTGATGGATGAGGCCAGTGCGGCCTATAAGGAGATGAAAGTGAGGGGATTAGTGCCGGATTCCTGCACCTTCAACATTCTTGCTGCTGGATCCTACAAGTTTGGGCATGCTGCCCAGTTAGTCCATGACCGTGAAATGTTTTGTTCAGATACGGCTGATGACTTGGATGTGTTGGTCTGTAGGCTTTGTTGGGATGGCCGATTGGATGGTGCCTGGGAGCTTCTGCGTGGTGCTATTGAGCAGGGTGTTCCAGTTAGTGTTGCTGGATTTAATGCGTTGATCGCTGCTTATAGCAAGGAGGGACTCCATGACGCAGCTTTTCAACTATATAGAATTATGAACAAGTTGGGACTGGCACCTTCAACACATATTTTTTGTTACTTGGTAATGGGGCTGTGCAATCAAGGAAGGCTTGATGAGGCGCAGCTTGTTGTAGAATACATGGTCAGTAAGGGATATTGTCTAAGCACATCATTTACTATCTACTTGGATGCATCCTTCAGAGAGGGTGATGCAGTCCGTGCTTTGAAATGTTGGGATGATATGGAAAAAATTGGTCTGCAGCCTGATTTTATTGCCTTCTCAGCATATGTCAATGGCCTATGCCGATTAGATTACGTGAATGAGGCTTATCAGGCATTTGCTGAGATGACAACGAGAGGACTTGTACCGAACAATATTACTTACAACTCCATCATATCTGCATTTTGTCGGGCAGGCAATATTTCCGAAGCTTTGAAGTTACAGCAGAAGATGAGGCAGGGTGGCCTTGTTCCTGATGTTTACACGAGCAACATTCTAATCGACGGCTTGTGCAGAGAAGGAAACTTGAAGATGGTGGACAACCATTTATTGGACATGTGCAGTAATGGTCTAATCCCGGACACAGTGACATACAATACTATAATCAATGCTTATTGCAGGGCTCAGGATATGAACGGCGCTATGAATTTCATGAATAAGATGTTTGCAGCTGGTTGTGAACCAGATATTTTCACATATAATATTTGGATGCATAACCTCTGCAGCAACCATATGTTGAACCAAGCAGGGAAGGTGTTAGATGAGCTTGTTGCTATGGGTTGTCATCCTAATTCAGTTACATACAATACATTGATGGATGGCATTTGCAGTGATGTTCTTGATCGAGCTATGATACTGACTGGCAGGCTGATTAAGATGGCTTTTCAACCAAACACTATCACACTTAATGTTTTTCTTTCTCATTTCTGCAAGCAAGGGTTTGGGAAGAGAGCCCTTATGTGGGCTGAGAAGCTCAGAGAAGATTCTTTTGTTTTTGATGATGCTACTAGAAATATAATTGATTGGGCACAAAGGGAAATGGAGAATGATCCCCAGGCTAACAACGAGGACATAGATAAGTGCCTGTTTCTCGAGTTCTTAATGTTCATGACATATGAGACTATGCACAGCAGCAGATTCTCAAAGGCTAGGCATGTGCCTACAGATAAAGGTTCTGATCCTGCTGGCACCAACATGATCGAAATTTTGGATGCTGGTTGATTAATGAATTTTATAACCACATTATTGGAAAAATCTTTTTGAAAGTAGTGGTGCCTCTGGAAGGCTACCAGATCACTACCCAATACCCATTGCTGTTCAATATCTGCTATCAATCACTTCTGACTGTTTGAGGTGAAATTGGGCATGAAAGATTATGAAGCCATTTGCAATGGGGATTTGGGAACTGTCAAATCTCTGATCTGCTGTTCCAGCATTTCCTTGCTATGAATTTTGGGTGGTGATTGATGGTCGCATAGGCAGTGACAATTTGCAGTCTTCTGCCCACCTCACCCCAGCCACTGCTATAAACCACCTCGAACCAGAACGGACAAGAACAACCCCCACCCAAAATTGCAATGTAAAGAAATGTAGAGCCAGGGCATGAGCTACCTAACTGTTCTCTTGCACATGGATTTGTGCTGACGTTTGGATTAGTTATTCACATGTGGCCGGATATCTGATGCCAACCTCACTCTGTCAGCTCCTTTCCGTTACTGACTTCAGCTCTTAAAATTATTTGGGAAATTTCCCATAGCATATGGAGATTTTTGACCCATTGATTATGAAGTTTGCCATGTTGTAGTGGCATTATATGACTCTCATAGATTTTTAGCTCCTAATAATGTTTTGGTGAAACTTGACAAAGGACGAGAGTATCTTTGTTGCTCCTGGTGCAAATCTTCAGCCCCAACCGAAACCCTGCAGAGCGCCAAAACGACCACCCAAACAAGAGTATATTGGTACAGGCATATTTACTGATGTAGTAGTTTGCTTGTTAAGCTTGCCAGCACTTTTATAGAAGAAAACCCCAGGTGGCTCTCCTGACTTGAGGAAAGAGAAGGCATATTTTGAAGAAGAAGGTGCTTTTGAGCTCATGGATCAGAGGAATGGAACAGCAGTACCAACAGTTATAGGACCCCTGTAAAGCTAGGCTAGGCCTATAACTGACAGTCTTTTCTTTTATGTTCATATCTTTGTAGATACTTGTAAATACAGTAATAATGGTGTTTCAGTTTGGCCAATATCTAGACAAAGTTGCAGCTTGCAGCAGGAAATGCTGTGTCAGTTTCGTCTCTGAATCTTTTGCAATATTTCAGTCATCTCTGAATCTTTTGCAATATTTCAGTCATCTCTTAATATTTATATGATGGCTTCACCTTCAGACCAGCATAACATTTGTGACCTGAAAGTGTAGTTCTATTTTGTGCATCCACCAATGCTTGTTACTGCATTTCATGCATGATATTACAGCTGATTCTTGTTTATGCCTTTTTGAAACAGATGTCTTTGCTTGACAGCTTTTGATAATACAATACTTGGTCCTTTGGCATAGCCTTTTTTTTTTGCTTGAATAAACTGCTGGTTGATCAGCATGTCATACTAGTTATTCTCAGATTTATGTTTAGTTGATTACCTGTAAAACATTCTTGTGAAGAAACTTAATTGCCCCTGTCTCTGCAAATGTTCCAATAAGTGCTTGGGGAACTTGCATTAGGATTTGCTTTCTTCAGTTTGTTTCATTTCGACATCTATCGTACTAGTACGTACTGAATTTTCATGCTTGATACATGCAGCTTGGAGCGGCAGAGCATATTGGGGGCGGTGGCATTGATTGGCTGGCACCTGGCATGGCTTCTGAAGTGCCCACTATGTAGATGTAGGAGTAGCTCAGGAAACTGAAACTCGAAGTGCCCTTTTCCTGGCAAAAGGAGGTCAAGGAACTTCCTATCCGTTAACTTGCTTGCAGATTGCTTATGAGTTGATGCTTGGGACATAGAATGTCGAGAGGTCTTGTGGCGCGTTCCATCCAAGATGAGTTTCACTTTCACGTGCGAAAGCACGGTGCGCCACGATCGAAGCACACACACGCATTAGTGGAGCCCTAATTTGTTCATCTCTGAATCCCTAGTGTGCTCGCCACTCGACCTGAAAGCATTGATGAAGTTTTGCTTTCATCAAAAGAAGAAAGAAAAGGTATGTGCATCATGCACGTGTACACATAAACTTCCGATTCGAATTATATGCAACCCCCATCGAGTCTCCCATGCATTTATTTTATTTGTCAATCCATGTACATATGCACGGAAGGTACAGAAAGTTAAGATATATACTGTATATATGCACTGCGTGTGGAAAAAAAGATATATGAGAGAGACACAAAGGGTGATCGAGGAACAAATCTAGCTAGGATAATCGCCGACCTGTGGTTGGAGTAGCTTGCACTGTCAACTGTGTATTGATCGCTCTTTTTCTACCGTCACTTACGTTGGCATGCATGACGGGTTTAACCTCACGTAAGCATTACGATCCGATAGCACTTCTTCCTTCCGGTGGGTCATAACCTAGCTCATCGTACGTACATCTCAATCGTAGCAGGCAGTGGGCGACTGTTTGCATTTGTAAGAGAAGTGATGTGGTGCGTCAAAATCCGAGAGGCTGGGTCATACTCACAGATTTTGAACACGTAGTGTTACATTATTGGTCCTATGAATATGATGTTTACCCGTCACCTTGCATTGAGGATCTGCAATTAACCTGATCGATCATATCATTAGTACTGAACCATACCTAATAAGTTGGCTCCTGTGAACGGGGAGCAGGACCATCATCAGCTGCAGCCTGCAGTTCTGACTCCGACTCCGACTGCTCTCGGCTTGTCAGTTGTCAGCACGCGTGCGCAGGGGTTGGAACTTGGAAGTATTTGTTGGAACGATCATTAATTAGTTTTCTTCTGCTCAAATTTTGGGTGGGTCGATCCACTTGACTGCGTACGCGTCGTCAACGTACTCTGAGAAGGAACCAAGCTAGGGGCGCCGGGAAACCTTTGGTTATGACTGAGCCTGTTGTGTGTGCGTAGCAGTAGCACAGCTTCAGAAGAAAACTAAAGCAGGTTCAGAGAGGTTCCGGGCATCTTCAAGCGTCTTGGTGGTCTACCCAGATATTGGAAGCTCACGTGTATATAAGCACGAGACCATGAGCTTAATACTCATCAGTCCAACTCCATAGCCAGCTGATCGATGGGCGAGGGCGCGGTGAGGGAGGTGGCGCAGGTGTACGAGCGCATCAAGATCCAGCACCCTCTCCTCCTCCACTACTACTCCTCGCATCATCATCAGCCGACGACCCAGCTGGCGCACAACCTCCTCAGCGACGCGCTGCGAGCCCTCAACCTCGCGCTCTCCGTCATGAAGCAACATCCTGCTGCTGCTGGTTCAGTGACACCAAGAATCGTCAAAGCTGCAGAGCCTCAAATCTCACCGCCCAGCGCAGCATCTGCCGACTCCCAAGCAATAGTGACCAGCACGGCAAGAAGCGGCAAGAGAAGAAGGTGTGTGCCGCCCGATCGATCGACTAGCCATGTTTATAATTCTTCCTAACTTAACATTGTTCGATTTTCATGTGTAACTGGCCTCTTTACTGACTACTACAGTATATATTTGCCAGATCATCGGTGATGATGGAAGGCAAAAAATCATCATGGGTCAACTTTACCACCGTGCCTTACGAGGATGGCTACGGGTGGAGGAAATACGGCGAGAAGAAGATCAACGGCACCAGCTACACCAGGAGCTACTTCAGGTGCACCTACAAGGACGACACAGGTTGCCTGGCAACAAAGCACGTCCAGCAGAAGGACTGTAACAGTGACCCTCCCATGTTCCAAGTCACCTACAACAACGGCCACACTTGCAAGAACTTCACTACCACCACAGCTGCCAACAACAGCGGCAGTAGTAACGATCTTGCACTAATAGGTTGCTGCAACAGCAGCGAGGGAGTAACAATAATCAGTTCTCGAAATAATGGCCATGCCGGCGCCGCCATGAATAATATCAAGCAAGAACAACCGCCAGTGCTGCTGCCGCCTCCGCTCGAGATTTCTGCTCTCCCTTTCGATGCATCTCGATCCGGCGAGTCCTGGGATCAATATTCTGCAGGGGACGTGGCGCAGATAGAGGAAGCATCAGCTGGAGATGGCCTTCTCGATGATCCGGAGCTTTTTGTCCTGTGCACCAGCTTCAAGGTCTACTAGCTAAAATTTAACAAAACTTAGGGTTTTTTTTTTATGAAAGCTAGTTTATATTTGTTTTAAGATAACGACAAACTATAGGATTACGCGAGAGGTAGTCATCATATATGTGTGCACATCGCGTGTAGAAAACAAGTGCTGGCTGCTGATCCTATATATATTGGACAACAAGTAAATTAAAGTAGCTGGTAGAAAAGGGAAAGGACCGAGAGGGGAAAGGAAATCTAGTGAGGGATCCGCGCGCGTTGGCTTTTGATTATTGGAGTTGCAACTTTGACCGCACGTAAGCATGACAAACACCATCTGATGTCAAAAATCAAACATTAATTCTATTTCGTATATTAATGAAAGGCATAGTTCTTGCCAATTTCTTTAAAAAAAAAGTACTGCTACCGCCCGGACGTCCGATGGGAATTTTCCCATTGGACGCACCATTGCAACATAAAACAAAACATATGCAATATCGAAAATTTATAATTGTAACATTGAAAAATATGCAAAAAAATGACTATTTCGTTTAACTCTGGGATAGAAAATTCCCGTCGCAACATGAACACTATGTTTCATGCAACATTCACTGTAAAACATGTGGAAACAATAGTTGTAAGATCGATGCTTAGCTATTGGAACGTATATCGAGCTGTCCGATTTTTTTTAAATTCCGAACGTCTGTTACCATTAAAAAAATGTCAAAATCAAGCATCATTCCTGAGTTCCCATGGATTTTTAGGCTAAGAATCAGGACTGGACTACGGCAGGCTCCTGTTCATTGGCAAATACTCTCCTCTACGTATTTCATAACATATATTCCACGACCACTATTGCGCACTAACGAACAAACAAACTTAATTCCAATGCAAAAGGTATGGTACATCAACATAAATTATATGTGTGTTTGAGCACTTCAAACACTCAAATCTTAAATACTCTACATGAATTGGTCTTTTGGCCTCTCAAATTAAAAAAATCACACCTGTGGAATCGAAAGATAACTGGCAAATGAGATGGGAACTTCATTTTAATTTCATTCTGACAACAACCGTATAATTTCTCATTGCATTATATGCATATGGAATGTATGCTATATATGATAGCTAGAGTACATGTCTAAGATTCTAATCAATACATAGGTTGCTGTCAGGATGCTCCGATCCGCACTACGTGTCTACCTAGCTATGCAGGAGAATGTATGTACATTATATACTACAGTATTGTACACTACGGATATACAGTACTCCCTCCATTTCAAACTATATTTGTCATTTTGACTTTTTTTTAAATACATAAATTTTACTTTTTACCTATGTATCTAGATATAACATATATCTAGGTACATAGCAAAGCTATGTGTCTAGAAAAATCCAAAACAACATACAATTTATAACGGATGGAGAGAGTATAGGCTAAGATAATCCTATAACGATATATGGGGCCTGCAGTTTTTTTTAAAAAATGTACTGGCCCATGCAACTTGCAAGTTGTTTGTGCTGTTTATTTTCACGTACGCTTTATTGAATTGACCAAGTACCAGCTATTAGCTAGACATCGCAGACCAGGCTTTGTTGTGGTCTATCCTTGAGTGTAGATGCATGAACCCTAGTCAGTCTATATCCCTGAGGTCTTGTGTGGCATTTCGCTCATGCAGGACGCCGATAGGCCGGTCTCACTTTTTATCATGTGAACGCACGCTGCTCCAGGATGAGAGAACATACGCTAGTGACTACAGAAATCAAGCATCCCTAATTAGTTTTTATCTCCCACTATATATCTAGGTTGATCTTCTCGCCACCTGAAAGTTTTCCTTTCATCAAAGGAAGAAAGCCTTTTGTATGTACCATGTGTGCCAATTTACTTGATGCTTGAAGAATCGAGAGGTGAAGCTTGACGTGATAAATAAAGCAAACTGAAACTGGTGCAGTACGTTTGGAACGAAGAGGTGAAACCGAAATTTTGCCACACCTACCTTGTGGGATTGTGCATGTTAATGATAGTTGGCCAAGATGAAGTGGCAATTATAGGTGTGTCAAATCCTTAAGCATACCCATTTCCGGGAGGGAAATCAAAAGCAAGTGAAGTAATCATGAGTGGAATTGAATCTGCACGGAAGGTACACGAGTGCTGTACTACTCAGCCTCTTTAGGGAAATTAATTGAAGCAGCAGCAGCAAAGTTACGCGCTACATATGGATTTTTATATGCTCTGCGTGTGGAAAGGGGAGTGCACATACAAATTGTATATAAACGACAGGCAAACTAAGGGGGTGTTTGGATACGAGGTGCTAAACTTTAACAGTGTCACATCGGATGTTCGGATACTAATTAGGAGCACTAAACATAAGCTAATTCTAAAACTAATTGCAGAACCCTGTGCTAATTCGCGAGACGAATCTATTAAGCCTAATTAATCCATCATTAGCAAATGGTTACTGTAGCACCACATTGTCAAATCATGTACTAATTAGGCTTAATAGATTCGTCTCGCGAATTATACTCCATCTGTGCAATTAGTTTTGTAATTAGCCTATGTTTAATACTCCTAATTAGCATCCAAACATCCGATATGACAGGTGTTAAACTTTAATAGGGTGTTCCCAAACACCCCCTAACGGCAACATGCATGATGATGAAAGAATGGGGAAAAGGGTGGGGTGCAAATCTAGGGAGGATCCGACATTACATTGGTCGCTCTTTCTGTCCTCACTTACGTTGGCAGGGATGACGTGCTTACTCTAACGTTGGCATTACGATCCAATAATTATTCTTTGTTGGGGCAAATCTTGAGAGCCCTGGAAAGAGAGCCAAGCGTAGGGACGAGCATGAGCAAAAGCAAGAAACAAGTAGCCATTGTGTGCAACAAAAAAAAAAGAGCATATGATGACGTAGTGACAGAGTACATTGTTGGTGCATAACTACATTCACCAAGGTCTAAATTCTAATGCATATATATAAAAATGTAAATGGATGCTAGAGCTCCAATCTCAAAAGGATGAAAAATGACCCCTGCCCTGTGTAAATAAAGGAACAATAATAGTGGCACGCACGTGACAGAATTGGCTGCTTGTAACAATCTAGTATGTACATGGTGCAGTGCAGTAGATTAAATAAAGTAGGGAGCAAGTTTGTATTATATTTTGATGGATCGCACCTAGTAGTACCAATCATCATTGTAATCTATCGCTACTTTATTTTAACGAACCAGGTAGAAGAGCTGCCGCTTATATTAAAAAGAAGAAGTCCAGACTAGATAAATGCAAACGATCAAAATTGGGAAAAGGCAAAAGGGAAAAAACTAAACCAATAAACAAAACAATAGAATGAACTCAGCAGCAATCAGCATCGCGTCAGAAGAGCGGAGAGATGTTTCGCTCCAGCCATAATCCACAAGACGGCCTCGTCTTTGATTCTCTCAAAGATCATGTTGATAGTAGACTCCGTACCGTTAAATATTCTCATATTCCTTTCTCTCCATATCATCCATGTAATTAGCATGATTAAAGTGCGCATGCCTCTCCTAGAGCAGGAATTTGCTCCCACTCTCATCAGCCACCAGTGGTGCAGCGTATCTACCCGTTGCCAAGCTGTTGGGTGGATTGCTGGCGCTGACAGCCACTCCGCCACCATGGCCCAGATTCTTGTTGTGACCCGGCACTCGGCGAACAGGTGCAACGCCGATTCTTGTGAGCTTCGACATAGTGGGCGGGTAGCTTGATTTGGCCAGCCCCTTTTCTTCCTGTTAGCAGTCCATAGGCGATTATGAACTGCGAGCCAGGAGAAGGTTTTGCAGCTCCTAGGAGCCCATATTTTCCAAATCAAGCCGTCAAAGTTGGTAGATGCCGAACCAATGAACTGTGCATCATAAGCGGATTTGGCAGAGTAATTACCATCTGCATTAAACTTCCTAGTGATTTCATCTTGGACACCCGGGCGTAGTGCCACCTGTTGAACAACCTACCACAAAAGGACGAATTCTCGAAAGTGCTGTACAGAGAACCTGCTGTGGTGTATATCCCAGATCCAAGTTCGGTTGTGAAGCGCATCCCGTAGACTCCTGTTCTTCCTTTTTGATATCAAGAAAATACCCGACGCCAAGTCCTTTGACCTTTGGCCTTGTACCCAGCTGGCACTATCCAAAAAGAAGTCTTTGCTCCATCACCTACGTGGATGCGTGTACATGCTGCAACAAAAAGAAGTCTTTGCTCCATCACCTAGGTGGATGCGTGTACATGCTGCAAAAGGTTTCCTATCCGTGTTGTTACACGGAATCTTGGAGTCCACCGAAAACTTGTCTTCCACTATCCACTCGTTCCTGTAGATGGTCGTCTGGTCAGACACGATGTATTCTTATATTAATTAAGGTTGTATAACGTACAACACGTGTTTGATTATACTAATCTTGTACAATGATATTAATGCATGTCAGTGCACATCGACGGTTGCTGCAATGCAATGCAAGTTTGTTAATGGCAAGCTGCGTATACGCGTCGTCAACTCTGTCGATCCGGAAACCTTAGTTTAGGACTGAACTTGCGTCAGTGTGTGTGCGTGTGTAGCAATAATTAAACACATTGGAAACAAAGAAAAGGCTCCGAGCTTCATATTCCAAGCATCTTCTTCTTGGATTATTAGTGCCCTGCTGATCCCACACCTCGGATCAGCTAGCAGCTTAATTATAGTATAGTGATCAAGCTAACCTGCTCCTGGACCTACCAGCTGCTTGATGTGCATCTCGATCACCTGTCGATCGAATTCCACACGCGGTCTGGTGATCGAATGCCACCGTCGGCGACAACCCAGCTGGCGCAGAGCCAGCCTCCTCAGCGACGCGCTGCGAGCCCTCAACAAGCAATAGCGACCATCACGGCGAGAAGAGCCAAGAAACGAAGGTGAGTAGCCTCTCGATCGAGTGCACATGTTAATTCTTGCTCAATAATTAGCTAGCTTTATTTGTAAGTTGTTAGATTGATCTCCTCCCCAATGGGCCCAAAGGCCCATAGGGACCCTGATCCGCGCCCTGATCGGGGGCGCTCACCCTAGCATTGGGTGGTGGACCCCTGTCGCGCTGCGCTATATAAACAGGGTGGGGGACCCGGCTCGGCTCACGAGGTTCGCCGCAGCCAGCCGCCCCACCGACACACCTACCGATCTAGGTTTGCGCAGTAGCGGCGGGAAGCACCACCGCCACCTCACCGGCGACCGGACTCGGCACTGCGCGTCGCTGCCTTGCGCAGACTTCCCCAAGCGAACCAGTGATGGCCAGCAGCTCTGCTGCTCCCACCCCTAGGGGTGAAGGTACCCCTATCTCTCTCACTCTCTCTCGGCACCCACCAGGAACACCATGACCCTCATGTTATTTATGATCCTAACTAGATGTGCATCTAGAGATCCTAGGCACGACACTAACAATGGTATCAGACACCTCACTAGAAGCTCTTCTAGATCGGGAAAAAGAAGTAGATCAAAAAGAAACAGAAAAAGTATAACCCTAACCCTAACCCTAGATCTAAAGAATGAAAGTGGCGGCTTACCTGTCGCCGACTTCACCGTCGCACGTCCACCGACGGCGAGCGGCAAAGGCCGGCCGAGCCTCGGGCTCGCCGGGGAAAAGGTCCACCCGAACCGCCGGCGCATCCGCTCGGGGCTCGGGGGGGGGGCGCGAAACAGCACCACCAAAGGACCGCTCGACGGCAGCGCGCCCAACCTCGCGGTGGACGCGCGCGCCGGCGAGGGGACCCGCGGTGGCGCCGGCCCTCCTCCGTGGTCACCATGGCCCTCTGGATCTCGATTTTTCGGGAGGCTCGGAGGGAGAACGGGGGGAGGCAAGAAAGAGAAAGGGGAGGGGGCTGCCGTGGCCGTGCGCCGGCGGGGTCATCCCTCCACCGCCGCCGCCGGCCATCGCCGGGCGCGGGAGAAACAGCGCTCGCCCCCGCCGCCACGGCGGGAGCTCGCGGGGGAAAGAGGAGAAGAATGCGCTAGGGTTTCCGGGGGAGCCGGCCATCGGGCGGTTTTGATCCGCCAAAAATGCCGCTGGACCGTCGGATTTGGACGGGCGGTCGAGATCGATCGGGCCGGAAACGGCCCAGGCGGGAGGCGGCAGCAGGCCGCATTCGCGGCCCAGGCCCACGCTGCGGCCTGTGAACGCAGCCGCGTGGGAGGGCCAGCGCCTTAGCGGGCCGACGGCGTCGCGCAAGCGGGCCGAGCGCGGGAACGGGCTGTGGGCTGTTTTCGCTGCTGGGCCGAAAAGGAAGTTTTGCACAGTAACGCCTAATAATTAGTTCTTTCTATTTCCAGAAGCTTTTAATTGATGTTTTTTTGCATAGTTTTAGTCTCTAATCTAATTTGAACCAACGGGATAATTTGTATTAGAGATTAATAAAGTTTGTACAGTGGTTTTGCTTCTGAAAATAGATTTATTTCACAGTTTCCGCTGCAAAAGTCATATTCATTGCTCTATTTAAATTTATTTTGAACCAACGAGACAATTAAATTTGTGAGAGCATGATAAAGTTAATTAGATTATGGTGCTGTTATTTTCTGACCAACGTTGTTAATAACTGTATCATGATTTAAAAAGTTTTTTTTTGATGCTTTTATTTCTATTTCTGCCCAACGGTGATATAGTTTTAAATTGCATAAACAGTTGTATGTTTTATTTTTTGACCAACGTTGGAAATAAATCATGCAATTGTTAATATGATCTCACTTTGGATTGCAAATTTCAAGATCATTCAACTTAATGGCTTGTCTCAAAGAGATACCCATTCTGAAAGGCAACAACTATACAGAATGGAGGAAGAAGATTGAGTTCTCCTTCGTTTGTGGAGAAGTTGACTGGGTGCTGACTACACCGTGGCCACAAGCTCCATAGAAGCCAGTGAGGGCTGAAGGTGATGATGATGCTGCATGGCAGCAAAAGGAAAGGGACTATGCTCCACTGGAGTTGGCATACACCCTTGAAAACAAACAGTGGACCACTGCCAACAAGAAATGTATGGCTTTGGTAAAGAATACAATTGAGCCTGCTATTTTGGGCTCGATCACAGAGTGTGACTCCGTCACAGAGTACCTCGAGAAGATAAGGAATCAGTTCACTGGTTCCTCAAAGATATACGCTACCCAGCTGTTCAAGCAGCTGGCCACAGAGAGGTACAATGGAGGAGGGACTGGCATAAGAGATCACATCATGAGGATGTATAACTTGGCAGCACAGTTGAAGCCAATGGATCTTGAGCTCAAGTCTGGGCACATTATTCATTTGGTTTTCGCTTCTCTGCCAAAAGAGTTTGACACTTTTGTTGTCAATTATAACATGCAGCCAGAACAGTGGGACATGGAAAAAATGATAGCCATGTGCGTGCAGGAAGAGGACAGACTTAGATCCTCATATGGTGGTTCATTGCACTATGTGAAGGACAACAGGAAAAAGATTGCTAACTCCTCTTTCAAGGCACGAGGAAAGGCTCCTATGCAGCAGAATCACCAAAAGCCTCTCACAGTAGACAAAGATCAATGTCTACACTGCAAGAAAAAGGGGCACTACAAGAAAGACTGTCCCGACTGGTTAAAGTCAATAATGGCAAAAGGAGGTGAGAATACTATTTCCTTTGTAAATGAATCCTTATATACACAGTATTCGAAATCTACTTGGTGGATTGACTCAGGTGCAACTGTTCATGTTGCAAATTCTTTACAGGGATTCCGTTCGACGAGGACTACGCAAAGAAGCGAAAGATGCGTTGAAGTCGCAAATGGAGTCCAAGCAGAGGTTGAAGCTGTTGGCGCTGTCTCTCTAGAGCTAGTTGATGGTTTCATGCTTGTACTTAGAGATGTGCTTTATGTTCCTTCGTTACACAGAAACTTGATTAGCATTTCACGTATGGACCATGATGGATATGAATGTCATTTTGGAAATGGAAAGTGTGCCATTTGGTTCGATAATGCATGTGTTGGTGTTGCCATCCTTCACAATGAGTTGTATTTATTATCACTACGTGAAAAAGTAAATTCTGTGTGTGATGTGAACATGAATGTATCCTCGTCAGAGAAAGAAACGAAGAAAAGAAAGAGAACTCATGAAATATCGTCGAAATTATGGCACTGTCGTTTAGGCCATATTTCGAGGGGGAGAATAGAAAGACTAGTTAAGAATGAAATTCTTCCTCAATTAGAGTTCTCAGACTTAGAACAATGCGTTGATTGCATTAAAGGAAAGTTTGTAAAGCAAATTAAAAAAGTCGCTAAACGTAGCACAGGAGTTTTAGAGATAATCCACACTGATATTTGTGGACCATTTCCTGTGAAAAGCGTGGATGGCTATGACTTGTTCATAACATTCACAGATGATTACTCCCGTTATGGTTATATTTATCCAATTAAAGAAAGATCAGAAGCGCTGGATAAATTTAAGATATTTAAAGCTGAAATTGAAAATCAGCATAACAAAAGAATCAAAATAGTAAGATCCGACCGTGGGGGGAGGTACTATGGTCGACATACCCCATTTGGCCAAGTTCCTGGACCTTTTGCAAGGTTTTTGCAGGAAAATGGCATAGTAGCCCAGTATTCGATGCCGGGCGAGCCTCAGCAAAATGGAGTAGCTGAAAGGCGTAACCGTACACTGATGGATATGGTGCGCAGCATGATGAGTTATTCCACCTTATCATTGGGACTGTGGATGGAGGCGTTGAAGACTGCCATTCACATTCTAAATAGAGTGCCAAGTAAGTCGGTGCCCAAGACACCGTATGAACTATGGATAGGAAGAGTACCCTCACTAAACCACCTGCGTGTGTGGGGGAGCCCAGCTGAGGCCAAAGTATTTAACCCAAACATCGGGAAGCTAGATCCCAAAACAATAAGTTGCCACTTCATTGGCTATCCGGAAAAATCAAAAGGTTTTCGTTTCTACTGTCCAGACAGATATACAAAGTTTGTAGAAACGAGACAAGCGATTTTCTTAGAGGATGAGATGGTGAGGGGGAGCATGGTAGCTCGAGAGATTGATCTTGAGGAGAAGCGGGTGTGTGCACCTAATCCGATGATTCAGGAACCATTCTTCTCACTACCTATTATTCCCGCACTAATAGTTCCTGAGGTCGTGGTGCAAGCACCCGCTACAGTCCCTGATATTGTGGTGCAGGCACCTGCTGTGATTCCACCCGTGGAAACGATGAGTGAAGTTTTGGAACCTGTCCTTCAGGAGCCAACTGAACCCATCATTACACATGAGGAAGAGTTGCAGCAGCCACCTCTGAATAATGTGCCACAAGCAGAGGCACAGAATGTGCCCGAAAGTGAGGGGCCTAGAAGGTCTCAAAGGGTCAGAAAATCAGCTATCCCTGATTACTATAAAGTTTATAATACAGAAGAAGTTCATATAGAAGGTGATCCCACTTCATATGAGGAAGCCATGAAAAGTGTTCACTCATCGAAGTGGCTAGAGGCCATGGAAGATGAGATGAATCGATGAGTTCCAACAATGTTTGGGAACTTGAAGAGATTCCTAAAGGAGCCAAAACAGTAGGCTGTAAATGGGTCTACAAGACTAAACGTGACTCCAAAGGGAATATAGAAAGGTATAAGGCGAGACTTGTGGCAAAAGGCTTTACACAAAGAGAAGGAATAGATTACAATGAAATGTTTTCTCCTGTCTCATGTAAAGACTCCTTCAGAATCATAATGGCACTGGTTGCACATTTTGACTTAGAGTTACATCAGATGGATGTAAAGACGGCATTTCTAAATGGGGATTTAGAAGAAAATGTCTACATGAAACAACCAAAGGGTTTTATCATGGAAGACAAAGAGAATATGGGATGTCGTCTAAAGAAATCCATTTACGGATTAAAGCAAGCCTCTAGACAGTGGTATCTAAAGTTTAATGATATAATCAAGAAATTTGGGTTTCAAGAGAATATAGAGGACAATTGTGTCTATGCAAAGTTCAAAAATGGGAAATACATTTTCCTAATTCTGTATGTGGATGATATCTTACTTGCAAGCAGTGATATCAATCTAATGCAAGAGACAAAGAAGTTTTTGTCCTCAAACTTCGATACGAAGGATCTTGGTGAAGCATCATATGTTTTGGGCATAGAAATTCACCGAGATAGACTGAATGGGGTCCTTGGATTATCGCAAAGGGCATATTTAGAAAAGGTTCTAAAGAAGTATAATATGCATGCGAGTAATGCCACACCTGCTCCCATAGTCAAGGGCGATAGTTTTGGGAATTTTCAATGTCCCAGGAACCAGTACGAGATCGATCAAATGAAAGTGGTTCCATATGCTTCAGCTGTCGGAAGCTTATAGTATGCTCAAGTGTGCACTCGCCCTGACTTAGCTTTTGTCACCGGGGTTCTTGGTAGATATCAAAGTAATCCAGGTATCGAACACTGGAAGATGGTAAAGAAAGCATTGCGCGACGCGCAAGGCACAAAAGAACTCTTGCTTACATATAAGAGATCTGATTCCCTAGAGATAAAAGGGTATTCAGATGCAGACTTTGCGGGAGACAAAGATGATAGAAAATCCACGTCCGGATACGTATTCACTCTCGCAGGAGGAGCTATCTCATGGAGAAGCTCAAAACAGAAAGTAACTGCGTCATCAACGATGCATGCAGAATTCATAGCATGTCATGAGGCCACGGGGCAGGCAATGTGGCTAAAGAAATTTATACCCGGATTGAGAGTGGTTGACTGTATTCACAGACCACTAAAGATGTACTGTGACAATGAACCAGCAGTATTCTATGCTCACAACAACAAATCAAGCAATGCTTCCAAAACCATTGAGATAAAGTTTTATGTTGTGAAAGACAGAATCCAGGATCGCACTATAAGTCTCGAGCATATAAGAACAAAAGATATGCTTGCGGATCCGCTCACGAAAGGCTTACCACCCAATGTGTTCAGAGAACACTTAGCCGGCATGGGTTTAAGGGAAAGCCTATGATTTCTGGATTGGAAAAGGCCCAAAAGAAATGGAATTGTTTCAAAATAGAGAGGTGTGTTGTAGCGGTTGATTCTATCGGCGATTAAGCTGTGACGATGAGGCATGCTCTACATATTAATCTACGATGAAACGAATAAAAGCAAAAAGTGTAAAGTTAAAAGTAATGATGAGATCAAGGGGGAGAATGTTAGATTGATCTCCTCCCCAATGGGCCCAAAGGCCCATAGGGACCCTGATCCGCGCCCTGATCGGGGGCGCTCACCCTAGCATTGGGTGGTGGGCCCCTGTCGCGCTGCGCTATATAAACAGGGTGGGGGACCCGGCTCGGCTCACGAGGTTCGCCGCAGCCAGCCGTCCCACCGACACACCTACCGATCTAGGTTTGCGCAGTAGCGGCGGGAAGCACCACCGCCACCTCACCGGCGACCGGACTCGGCACTGCGCGTCGCTGCCTTGCGCAGACTTCCCCAAGCGAACCAGTGATGGCCAGCAGCTCTGCTGCTCCCACCCCTAGGGGTGAAGGTACCCCTATCTCTCTCACTCTCTCTCGGCACCCATCAGGAACACCATGACCCTCATGTTATTTATGATCCCGACTAGATGTGCATCTAGAGATCCTAGGCACGACACTAACATAAGTGAAATCAATGACCTATCTCTGTTCGGTTTGCACATCACGTAAGCTCTTCACTGACCCTTGCATGCGATTCTGCAGATCATCGGTAATGGAAGGGAAAACCTCATCATGGGTCGACTTTACCAACGTGCCTGAGGACGGCTACTAGTGGAGGAAATACGGAGAGAAGAAGATCAACGGCACCAGCTACACCAGGAGCTACTTCAGGTGCACCTACAAGGACGACACAGGTTGCCTGGCCACGAAGCACGTCCAGCAGAAGGATAGCAGCGACCATCCCATGTTCCAAGTCACCTACCACAACAACCATACTTGCAACAACTGCACTAAAAATAATACCACACCTGCCAACAACAGCAGCAAGGGAGCTGCCATGAATATCAAGCAAGAACCACCAGCAGTTGCAGTGCTGCCTCCTACTCTTGTCGAGGCTTATTCTGACCTTCCTTCTTTCGATCAAGATCAAACGCCGCCGTGCCAACAAGCAGAGCCATCGCCATTTCCTATCGGTATGCAACAGCCCTGGTGCGGTACCGCAACGTCGTCGTCGACAACAAGTTCATGCATCTCCGGCGAGTCCTGCGATGAATATTCTGCTTCTGCAGCAGAGACATGGCGGCAGCCGAATTAGCATCAGCTGGAGATGACTTTCTCTACGATCTGGAGCGTTTCCTCCTGGGCGACGACAGCTCCAAGATCTACTAGCTCATCTCCAAGCTAGACAGGATGTAGTTTCTTTATCTTTTCTTTTCTTATATAAAAAAAATGGAAACCGTACATGGAGTGCTAGCTCGTAGGTAAAGGAATTGGCTGACGCAGAAAAATGAAGTACTCATATGTGTGCATCGCGTGTGGAAAACAAGTGCTTATGACTGATGATCCTACTAGTATAATTAATGTAATAAGAAAGACGTACGGATAGGGCCAAGTAAGGAAATCTAGCGAAGGATCCGCGTCGCCTCTGAACTTTGACCGCGCGCGTAATAAGCATGCATGACAAACACCATCTGATGTCAAAATCAATCATCACTCCTGATGTCAAAATTACAAAATGGTTACAATTTGCATGTCCGAATCAAAGTGGGCCAGCCACCAGTTGCAGGCTCAGACAGTTCAAATAGGCCTAAAATTTCTTGTGTGGCTTCATGTGTCTGCGCACAGACGACGTGAGTGAGTTTCCATGCATTTTTAGGCCAAGACCCAGGGCTGGACAGCACGGCAGTCTAGGCCCTATTTCCGCCACTCTAGTTCATTAGCAAATACTCCCTCGATTGTCCACACCAACAAAACTTAGTACCGATGCAAAAGGTACGATAAATCAACCTAAAATTAGGTGTTCAATTCAGCACTTCAAACACTCAAATCTTCCTTAAATACTCTACATGATGAATTGTTCTTTCCTCTCCAACGCTCACCCTTTAACATACTATAGATATTAATCATCATATGGACCAGTATTGTGAAATGGATATTTCCAAAGCCATGGCACTTAAAGTTTCATAACTTTTGCATGAACCAAATCGAGACAAAAAAAAAGTTACTATGAATATTCTTGCTCTATCTGATATCTGCAACCTTTGATTGACAATTTTCCCATCTGAAGTGCCCAGATGATCGGTTTTATGTTTGTTTTCACTGTCACTCTTCCTCCGAAAAATAAAGAAAATATAGCATAAGAAATCAGCAATGGAAGCATGAAAAGAACAGTTTTTTCCCTTTGACGAAACAAGAAAAAGGAAATTTGGCATGAAATCAAATCAGGACAAAGAAATAGTGAAAGTATCAAATTGTCCATCGGTGGTGTGCTCCTGTTTATACCTGGACAGATGAACTTTGGGATGGAACAACATGTTTCTTATCTATAAATAAATTTGGGCCTGAAGGATTGCACAGGTCGATTGGCCCATTTCAGTTGAAGAAAAAGGCTCAGAATTATGTCTGCCAGGCCTCGTTGGATTTACTACGGCCCAAAACACGTATCATCACAGGGTTTGATGCCCAATTTGAGAAACATTGACGTAACGCGTAAGTATACTTACTCAGTAAAAAAAATTATTGTAGAAATACCTTCTGCACGCTCGTATACGTGCTAGAAAACATAGTAATAATAAAAACTGAGCATTGTTATGACGATTATAAGGTATCAGTGTGTACTTTCATTTACTTTTTTCTTCTTTTTTTTTACTAAATACTGATCTGAGAAAAGTAACTAAAAAATCAAACTAAGTTAAGTATATTAATATTTCTTGGTACCTTTCTCTTTACATGAAGAGTATACCGCAATTAAAAGGTACCGAGATAAGGATTAGAGTTTTTTAACAAAGCTGCAAATTTATATTTTGAAGCTTAGTGTTTACGTTTTCTCCCTCCCGTTTGATAATTATTTTTTCTCTCTTTGAAGATGCAATGTGAAATAACCACATGTTAACTTGCTGGTTTGGGTTTGATCACGTGTTCTTCTGGTTTTGGTTCACCACGAGGCTTCTACACCGTGTCCTTTCGTCTCCTTCCCCACCTCTCTCTCTCTCTCTCTAACCAAACCCCCCGGAAACGAAAAATCTCTCCCACTCCAACTCTTCCATCCGAGTAGTGTAGAACTCGCACCAACGCCCTCTCCTGCGGCCGTCAAAATCCAATCTTTCCGCTCTCCGCCACCGTTTTCGGGGCTTTTTTTCGCCCGCACAGCCGCAAGATTGATCTTACCTTGATTCAATCGAACCTCAGACATCAGTCCAATCCCCAGCAGGTTTTCGTCAATTGCAAAGTCCGGCAGTGGATCGGAAGCATGGGGTTCCGATCCGCCGGCGCGATGCTGCAGTTGCTGGTGTGGGCAGCGCTCCTGCTGGGCTGCTGCCACGGGAGGTTCGTGGTGGAGAAGAACAGCCTCAAGGTGACGGCGCCGGATGACCTCAAGGGCACCTACGAGTGCGCCATTGGCAACTTCGGCGTGCCCCAGTACGGCGGCACCATGGTCGGCTTCGTCGCCTACCCCAAGGCCAACAAGAAGGCCTGCAAGAGCTTCGACGATTTCGACATCTCCTACAAGGCCAAGCCGGGAGCGTTCCCCACTTTCCTGCTAGTCGACAGGGGAGGTGAGCAAAATTACAAGATTTCTTCTTCTCCTTGTGACTGGTACTAGCACTTGGTCTGTTGGGTCATTCCTGTTGCGATTTTACTGAGCAAGGTCTTTTTCTGCCCCCGTCCGTTGGATTGGATAGTGTAGTTGGTCTCTGTTAGGTCGTCCATGCGTGACTTTTTTAGATTGTTACCTGGTACGCTTTACAAGACTCAGCTAGTTTGATTGGATTGATTGAAGTTGAAAGATTGATCACGAGTGGGCAATTCTTTTTTAGTCGTGTGGTCTTAGTTTGGTGAGTAGAAGATTAGATCTTGTCATGTGATGACGTGATTAAATTTAATATTCGTTGACCCAGTTCAATAGAACGACTAAATCTGTGACTTGATGTGCATAGCAAGGGAACTTAAATCTCAGAGTTCGCAGTCCATTACTACTGCATTTTTTAGTAGTTATGTCACTGTCTGCCTTTTTTGAACTTCCTGTGATGTTACTTTCATTTTTTTTCCCAACCAATTTGATGTTTATTTAACACTCCTTTTTGTCTGTTCTAAGATGTTGCATACCTGCTTACTTAAATGCTTGATTGATTGCATAATATGGGTTTTGTTGTGCTCAGATTGCTACTTCACAAAGAAGGCATGGAATGCACAGAATGCAGGAGCAGCAGCAATCCTTGTTGCTGATGACAAGGATGAACCTCTAATTACAATGGACACCCCTGAGGAGAGTGGGAGGGCAGATTACTTAGAGAACATCACTATTCCTTCAGCGCTAATAACCAAGAGCTTTGGGGATAGGCTCAAGAAGGCAATTGATAATGGTGACATGGTTAATGTAAATTTGGATTGGAGAGAGGCCCTGCCCCACCCTGATGAGCGTGTTGAGTATGAATTTTGGACCAACAGCAATGATGAATGTGGCCCAAAATGCGATAGCCAGACTGATTTTGTCAAGAGCTTCAAAGGAGCAGCACAGGTACTTGAGAAGAAGGGCTACACAGAGTTCACTCCTCACTACATTACATGGTATTGTCCAGAGGCCTTCATTCTGAGCAAGCAGTGCAAGTCCCAGTGCATCAATCATGGGAGATACTGTGCGCCTGACCCAGAACAGGATTTTAGCAAAGGATATGATGGGAAAGATGTGGTGATCCAGAATTTGCGCCAAGTTTGTGTGTTTAAGGTTGCTAAGGAGCACAAGAAGCCTTGGTTATGGTGGGACTATGTTACTGATTTTGCGATCCGATGCCCAATGAAGGAAAAGAAGTACACCAAGGAGTGTGCTGATGGGGTTATCAAGTCACTTGGTATGTTGTATTGCATATGTTTATCTATGTTCTGTGGCAAGGTGCAGTTTTTATACTTAACTTTTTTATAATTTACAGGCCTTGATCATAAGGCAATAGATAAATGTATTGGTGATCCAGATGCTGATGAAGAAAACCCTGTTCTGAAAGCTGAACAAGATGCACAGGTTAGTACTTCAATGTGCGTGCGTGATCTTTTCTGTTCATCCTATTATTGATCTGAACACATCATCATCCATCACTTTGTACAGATCGGCAAGGGCTCTCGTGGTGATGTTACCATCTTACCAACTCTGGTAATCAATAATAGACAATACAGAGGTATGTGCTCTTCAATCCTGTGAATTACTATAAAATATGTGTTGAGATTACCAGATGAACTTTTCTGAGTCTTATGTTTCTCAGGGAAGCTTGACAAAGGGGCAGTTCTTAAAGCACTTTGTGCTGGTTTTCGGGAAACCACTGAGCCAGCTGTTTGCTTGAGTGAAGGTTGGTGCATTGATTCCCATAATTTTTCCATGTTTACTTCACCAAGTGTAACTTGCATGTAGCATGCTCTTATATAATTAAATGTTATTTTAACCTTAGATATACAAACAAATGAGTGCCTAGAGAACAATGGTGGCTGTTGGCAAGATAAGGCTGCTAACATCACTGCATGCAAGGTACTTCATGTGGTGTTAGGTTTTTCTTGAAACTTCGGTTTATCATATATTCGTTCTGTTTAGCTTATGCATATAATAATTGTTCGGTGAATATGCAGGATACTTTCCGTGGAAGAGTTTGTGAATGTCCAGTTGTGAAAGGAGTAAAATTCGTTGGTGATGGCTATACTCACTGTGAAGGTACGCTAATAGGCATCAGGATTCATCTTTTGGCATTTTCTTTTCTTATATGTTAACAGTATCGGATAACGTAGTAAGGTTGCTGAGATCTATAGTTGTCACTAGAGCCTTGTGAATAACATGTGCTTTTGTTATTGTAGCTTCTGGATCTGGGAGATGTGAAATTAACAATGGAGGGTGTTGGAAAGAGACCAGGAATGGTCGGACATACTCTGCCTGCACTGTAAGTGTCTTTTTGGTATTTTGCTGCCCTTAAAACTGCCATATTATCAGTAGGATCCTGTCCTGTTTTTGATAAAAAAAATGCTTGAAAACTGAAATTTTAGTTGTGGTGTCTCTAATCTGCAGGATGATGGCTGTAAATGCCCGGATGGGTTCAAGGGTGATGGTAAGCACAAATGTGAAGGTAAGGACCATTTCCTGAGGTCCATTAAGCTTTTAGAAGTGCTTGGATGTCCTTCACAGCTTCTGCTGTAATGGACATATGTGAATATGCACTTAATAATTGGCTTTTTGCTGTTGAACTGCTCCCACTTTCTGTTGATGCTTTTGTGAAATATTTTGTGACAGATATTGATGAATGCAAGGAAAGGACTGCATGCCAATGCAAAGAATGCAAATGCAAGAACACATGGGGAAGCTATGAGTGTGGCTGCAGTGGAGGATTGCTTTACATGAAGGAGCATGATACATGCATAAGTATGTAGCCCTCATACATGTACACTTTCAGCTTATTACTGGCTCGCATTTTTATGTTGACTTAGTTTACCAGTGAGACTTAAGAAATCATAAGTTAGCAGAAGTTGCTGGCTAGCTCACCTATTTGAGGCACTTGAATCATAATTTTAGATTTTTGCTTTGACTACTGACAGTTTTAAGCTCAAAATAGCAACATATGCTGAATCTAGACATGAACTTGACACTTAAGTGATACTGATTCCGAATTTGCTGTACTCAGGCAAAAATGGAGCAACAGAAACAGGCTGGGGCTTCTTGTGGGTCATCTTCTTTGGCCTTGTAGCAGCAGGAATTGCAGGATATGCAGTGTACAAGTACAGGATCCGGGTAAGACATGAGCAGATTTCATGAGTTGATGTTTATAGGTTTATTTTCTTTTGTTAGCTAGGGTGGCATCTAATACTGTTTTTTTGCATTGCCTTTGCCTACAGAGGTATATGGACTCGGAGATCCGTGCCATCATGGCTCAGTACATGCCCCTGGACAACCAAGGAGATGTTCAGAGTCATTCTCATCATATTGAGATGTGAATAGGATGCAGACTTTATAAGAGGAAACCAAGATGTGATCCAACATCCAACTCATATAAACTTGGGGTTAGATGTGCATAACTGTAATGATCTTATGTCTAGCATGCATATAGCGAGATCCTCCTGTAAATTTCTTGACCGTTTTGTATCCACGTGATTTCAGGGTTAGTCTTAGGCTGTACCATGACATGATCTTGTTTAGTAATAATCGTCCTCTCTTCTTTTCAGGACCAATAAAGGAGATGGCAGACGGGCATGACTGGTGTTCAGTCATGTTTGTGGTCACTGGTTTGTCAATGGTGGAGGGATATGACTGCCAACAAACAGAAAACTGTGCCTGGTGTTTTTGCTTGATTCGTGATGGCTATCCACTGAATGGAATTTGTTTGTATTTTTAAGAGCAGGGACTGGACATCTATGTGCGTGATACTCGAGGCGGGTGTTTAACAGACAGAAGTATTGCTCCTTGTAAAACATATGTTCGAGCGGAATCGGTTGCTGAGAAAGTTGGCTACCAGTGGCTAACTGAAATATAAAGCGTTCTGGGATCACATACGTTGCGTATGTATCAGCATCTGATCTTGTAACAGGTGCATTGAAATATGAGATCGACAGAGCTGATGCTAATTGTTTATTTGTACGCTACGCTGCTCAATAGGATTTCTGTTCTGGTACTGGAAGCCTTTACATAGAGCTTGTTGCCTCAGTGATGACTTGTGGTCAGATGCATCTTTTATTATGCGTTTGGAATACAATTTGAAAAGAAAACAAAAATCACTGGTAGGCATAACTGTTCTTTACTCGTGTTCTTGGGTCACAGTTAATCAGTAATAATCAGAGTTTGAGATATGAAATTATGAGCTGAAGGTTTTGAACATAATTTTCCGTTTGTCTCGTAGCGAGGATCCACTTGCAAAGGAAATCCTGGGGGCAAAAGATGCAAGCATTCATACATGTGAATGGGGTTAAAATGGTCGAACAAAAAACTAGTGCTCTCTTCAAATCCAAAATCCTCTTCAACCCTCTATGCTCTGTTCATGTACTGTCCGGTTCTTGAATCAACTAGTATATCATCGCCTACGTTCACAAAAGAGGGCACCGTGACAACAGCTCCAGTTTCCAGGGTTGCGGGTTTTGTTCCTCCTACAAAATACAGTAGCAATATGATTCTGGTTAGGTGACTTCATCGGACAGAAATGGTCGGCATATTTCGCACGCATGGTTAGCCCAATTGCAGGTACTTGCAGAAGCATACCAGATATTAGAGAATTCCGTACCTTGTACACTATCGCTTGCCCCGGGGTCAGTATCAGTCACAGTCAATCTAACGGTGATGGGCAGCTCAAAATCAATGATCTACAAAATTATCACAGTTAATAGCCAGCATATTTTGCTGCATAAAAACATCTAGTACCATCATCTAGCACATTATTCCTCCTGGTTCTATGAAAAAATTGTGAGAATCATCAGTCAATTGAATGCCAATTAATGTGAAAAAACAAAAATGGAAATACCTTCCCATTCCAGTACAACAAATTGCAGTCCATTCCCTCTTTCAGCCATTTTTGCTTGTCACCGACATCTGCTTCGTTTAACCGACTTTCTTCAAATGTTGTCTGGAAAGGGAAATTAACAAGGCCGTTGAAGATAGAAAAATTAACGTTGCATATGTCAGGATCTTAGTTGGAATTTTGTGCACCAATTCAGAAAGTGGCTAGTTTACATTCAGACATCAAGCTTTCTGTGAAGAAAAAAACAAAATTATTTCTTTCTGAAAAAGGGAAATTAAATTGACCACTGTGCCAGCTCTGGTTCTTTGCCTTTATTCAAACTTCTTACATCATATTTTGGAATTGTCTTTGAACAAGTGATGCTGATTGCTTCAAACATTCGAATAGAATCCAATTCACAGCGTGTTTTCAAGCAAGCATAATGGTACATAAGATGATCTAAGAAAAGGGTGCCTTGGGGTGTTGAAGTGGGACAAATTCTGGAACAAACTGAAAGGGGGCGGTAACTGTTGGTCACCGCACTACCATTCAATAAGAGGAAATACTTTAGCTTGTTTTTTCTTCTAGAACACTGATGAGAGCTATGTATCATTCATTGAGAAGAAATTGAGTTAATACAAACTTAAAGTAATGTTTTCGATACCAAAATTCCCTTGAAAACTATCTAATATAAAGCTCACATCTAATAACCAATACCATGAGAAAAATTTGAAAAAACATAAAGCAAGGTGGATTATAATGACAAGCATTTCACTAACTATTTGGGTGAAAAGTGAATTATCTACCAGATCCATAAACACGAACTGGGAGCCATCCTTGTATGTAAATTGCTTGGTTTCCTTGGAAAGGGATGGTTCCTGTAGCTGAAAGTTTAATGGAGAAGTGACTATTAGTTGTTGCATAACTGAAGAACACTGACGAAGAGACAATGAACAGTTTTTGGTGAAGCAAAAGAAATCCACGGTAGGCCAAAGATACATCAAGTATAATTCAAGAAACTATGGAAAATAAGAAAAGGAAAGAGTTTTGTTAACTAAGCCGAATCATGTAGTAGCAGTTTTTTCCAAGGAAAAAAAAGATGTAGTACAACACAGACACAGAGTGGGGAAAGGAAAGGAAGTGCAGCATTCTTGTCAGATTCAGAAGATGTGAGTTTGAGGTGAGATTACCGTACTTCCAGCCCGAAAGGTTTTCTCAACTGTGTTGCCAGTGACATAATTGCGCATTTTTGTCCTGACAAAAGCAGCACCTTTTCCGGGCTTGACGTGGAGAAACTCTGTTGTTGAATGGAGATGAGGAATTATATTTCCCATAACAATTATAGGCATTGCTTGACAGTGGCTAAGGCTACAGTTTAAATACTCAACACATATTTGTGTTTACAAAGGAAGCACCTTTTCCCTCTCAACGAACTCTAGTGCTAAGCAAAGAAATCATTAATAGTCGAGAAAGGACTGGAAGGTACATGGATTTGATAACTTTCCACAAATTATGCTAGCATAAGTATGTTGATTGTTGCATATCCTTCAAAGAGCAGTTGAGGAAGAATAACAAGAGATAATGTACCACATTGTCTGGTGTAGCCTTCCAGTAAGTTATCAAAGAAAGAAGTGCGCTACTAGTATTGAGAAATGTTTGACACCTAGAACTTTCCATGGCGCGCCGTCGACCTCTACGTTGGTGCCAACCCTGATGTCATTGCTGGAGAGAGCATAAATCCCTGCAAGGAAAGCAGTTGAGCTGCCAGCAAGGAATGGCTCTGAATTCGGGAACAGTAGGGGTAGAGCGGTTAGTTACGGGTGAAGAGGCGGGAGCGGAGGGGGCGGGGGCAGGAGGGCAGGCGACGGAGCTGGAGGGAGGCGGCGTGGTGATGGTGGCAGGAGGGGCTGGCGGCGAGGTGGCGGAGAGAGGCCATTCCTTTGCTGCTTCCTGCGCAGGCCACGCAGGTGGTGGATGTTGTGATAAGGAAGGGGGTGGGCGGGTGGCCCGGTGGCACTGCCGGCCGGCGTGCTGTGCCTGTGCTGCCGCTGGCAAGCTGGAGCCGGGAGGGAGGATTGGGCCAACCTGTCATGACTCATGCATGAACCGGCCCGTTAGACTTGTAGTTGTAGCCCACCGTCGTATCTTAGGGCCCAAAGATATTTTTGCTGGGAAGGATGGGCCAAGAAAGAGTACCACATTTCTGATGCTCCCACACTATGAGAATTTTTTTATTTTTTTATTTTAGTATTTTGTAAAAATATATATCCAAATAAAAAATTACAAATCTATAACATATTTTTTAAAAATCATAACTAATTTATACGAACTCGGATGGAGATAAATTTTATATAAAAATTGTAGATCTCGATGCGATATACAATTTTGTAGTTCAACTTTTGTCATTTGGAATAATATTGAATTTCCCTTCTCTGGACAGCACGTCTTCAAAAAATCATAACTAATTCATATAAACTTGGATGGAGATAAGCTTTACACAAGAATTGTACATCTTGATGAGATCTACACCATTTTAGTTTAAACTTTTTCATTTGATATCATCTCGGTGCTCAAATAATCGACGCAATGTTTAGATCTGAATATCGTGTTGATTATTTGAGTACCAAGATGATTCTAAATAAGAAAAGGTTTGAACTACAACATTGTAGATCTCGTCAAGAACTACAATTTTCATATAAAGTTTATCACCATCCAAATTCATATGAATTAGTTATGATTTTTTGAAGATATACTGTCTAGAGAATGAGCGCTTGAACTGGCTATAGCCATTTCAACGGTATGCGTATAGATTTGTAATTTTTTATTTGACATATATTTTTTTTTATTTGACATATATTTTGCAAAATGCTAAAATAAAAATATAAAAAATTCCACACTATGACGCGCACTTTTGCGTTTTAGCCTTGAACTTTCCGCAAATAACACCCGCGATCCAAATAGTGCTCCCCAGATGCACCGTGCGATGTGCATCCAACGATGCACATTGGCCGGAAGCACAGGAGCACGGGAGCATGTGATGGTGCGGCAGAACCAGAACTGTTCTCCGGCAACTGATTCCGTTCAAATTCAGTTGGTGAGGCCGGCCATATATCATAGTCTAGCTTAGGTTTAGCTTAGGTTTAGCAAGAGAGGAACACGACGGCGACGTTTTAGCAATCACTGGGGTCATCAGGACAGGCCGGCCGCCGGCGTATCAATTTTAGAAAGGGACCTTGCACTGCATGCTTATCCCCTGTTCGTCCCCTCACTACTGTTATAATCCTACTCCTACCCACCAAGGAACCTCGATGGATCAATCTCTTTGCATGCATTTCCATCTCAACCCCATGCATCATCGTCACTTGCCAATGAATTGAATTGAATCTCTCTGCTGCTACCATGCATACCGACCTCAAGGCAAGGCCTCAAACCCTCCAACGTACGCTGCAAAACACAGCCGATCAGAGTATATCAACCAACTTATAGCTTGACTTTTGTCAGGAAAGAAGAAAAAGAATAGTGGGCGTTGAACAGTTGTTGTTAGCCACAGCATACACCTACCGCCTGCGCGCCCGTTGTAGGTGGTGGCATCATCAGTGTAGCGTCCATCGAATTAGGTCGCAGCGCAGCCACCCTCCTTCCTTCCCTGCCTCTCCTCCTACCTAACTCCGTAAACATCAGAGGAGCCTGCAACTTGCAACAGCAATGCTCACACTCTTTTAATTGCCCGCACTTCCTTCCTGCCTGCACCTAGCTGCATGCCTAGCTCCACATACAGGACTCCCTGCACAACCACAAGCTCAAAACCCTTCCTACCTCCAGTTAGTTTCTTCGATCCACCTGTCGTCACCACTAATTTCCCAAGGCAAAAGTAAGTTGATCATCTTTCCTTCTTTGTCATCATTCTCCCACTTTTCTCCAGTATAATCTAATAATCTGTTGCCTAATGGTAACGTTGTTACATGTTCAGTGGGCTCGGAGACGGAGACGGTCACCGTGGAAGGCATCCCGTTCCCGGCGGAGATCACCGTCGGCAACCCTCTCTCCCTCCTAGCTAACGGTATGTTCACTTCCTTGAGGCAGCCGTTTGCTACTTGTCTCTGAATAAAACAATAATCAATGACTGACACACGGCGGCGGCGCATGCATTTGCAGGCATCACGGACATCGAGATCCACTTCCTGCAGATCAAGTACAACGCCATCGGCATCTACCTCCACAACAACCACGCGCTGCTCCACCACCTGCAGAGCTGGAAGGGCAAGACCGCCGACGAGCTGCTCGGAGACGACGCCTTCTTCCAGGCCCTGGTCTCGGCTCCAGTGGAGAAGCTCTTCAGGGTCGTGGTGATCAAGGAAATCAAGGGCTCGCAGTACGGCGTGCAGCTCGAGAGCTCCGTCCGCGACCGCCTCGTCGCCGCCGACAAGTACGACGACGAGGAGGAGGAGGTCCTCGAGAAGGTCGCCGAGTTCTTCCAGTCCAAGTACTTCAAGCCAAGCTCCGTCATCACGTTCCACTTCCCGGCCACACCTGGAGCCGCAGAGATATCGTTTGCCACGGAGGGCAAGGACGAGGCGAAGATGAGGGTGGACAACGAGAACGTGGCGGCGATGATCCAGAAGTGGTACCTCGGCGGCGAGTCCGCGGCGTCTCCGACCACCGTCCAGAGCCTCGCCGATCGTTTCGCGGCGCTCCTCTCGGCGGCTGCGTGATTATATTGCTGCGACTGCTAATTAATTTCCTTCCAGCGGAATTGAACTCGTCAAATTCTGTCCTATCGGTCATCTCGTGTGTTGCGGCAAATTGAATTGCAAATAATTAAGACTGGTTTCTGAACGATCTGGAAGGCAAGGGTGTTTTGTTCTGGTGATGGCATGGTTGCTATTCTGATGGCAAAGCTTTGTTAAAATCATGTATCGTCAATTATATATCTTAGTTAATGTCTACAGACAAAAAAAGAACACTTGCGCTATCTACCAAACTTGCAAGCAAAATAGAGTTATAGAGATATAGCTGTCATTTTTTCAGCGGCCATGCTGTGGGCAAAAACTTGAGCTGATTACTATGATAACCAAATCATAGTATAATGGTCCAACCAGCACGCAGATTACGAACTGCAAATGGTATCAAAACAATCGACTAGATTTAGCAGTACAGTACTGGTGCCAGGCATCAAATGCCAAATGGAAATGCAACTATGATGTTTCAGTTCTTCACCAAATTACCAGGCATGCCAACACATACCAAACGTACTTGAACACAAAAAATCTTGAGCCAACTTAGGACTCAGGAGACGTTCTGACCTTGCAAACTAAAATTAGGATAACAGCAATCGCCAGGGCCTGTGCAAGACTGGCCAGAACTCTGCCACCAACAAGATCACTGGCTAGCACCATAAACTAAACTGGGAAACAGCCAAAGGCTACCTATTTGACTGTAGTCTGGTGGGAATGTAAAACTATACATCATGTTGTGGCATGTGCCGCAGTTCCGCACTAACTCACCAAGCTCCACTGCAGTCCAAGCTTCATCTTGATCATCAAATAACCTGGCAACATAAATGCAGTTACTCTTTCCTCCCCACCTTTCAGGGTTCATGCAAGAAAATGCAGGATTCCTCTTATCATAGCTAACAAACAGAGCTTGATTTTCCAATTTCTCCATCTTCACCCACTTAGCTGGCTCGACTGAAAAGTCTAGGCGAAAGACCTCAAAGATTCTAGAAGCGTCATCCAACCCAAAAGAGCTAACCGAGCGATACGAGAGCTCAACCATGAGAAGCATGTCACCACAGGCCACCAACCATGGGTTAACTGGAAAAACCTGCAGAGAGCGCCACATAATTGCTATTTCTTGCATCCTGAACTGAGGTGTTAATTGCACACTGTGAAGTCTCATAAGAGCATCTATGACAAGGATGTGACCTTTGAAGGACACAATCTGATGGATGCGTTCACGATCAAGATCAAAAGGATGCACTGACCAGGAGTTTGTTCCAACCTGCCACTCAAACATGGAAGCCCTCGAGAAAAGGAGGAGGCACGAGTTGGGTGAGCTTAATGGAGCCGTAAGGATGCCTATGCCAGAAGTGAAGCCAAGTTCGTTGTCGCATGGGAGATTGGGGGTCTTCACCTTGGCACCAGTGTATGCATCGACAAGGAGGCAGTCCTCCTCATAGGTGAAGATAAGATACCCATATGAGCAGCCCAAATAGTGCATTGTATCTGGAGTATTTTGAGGCACTGAACAGCAACAGGATAAGTTTTTCTTGCAAGGATCACTTAGCTGCCATTTGCAATTAGATAAAAGGAGGGGCTGGAAACCTCTGCTATGTGGGCGAACATAAGGACCATCAGGTTTGAGGTGGAGAGGTGGGAAGCTGAAGGTATACACAGAGGGGAAGGAAGAGACTGCAGTGCGCCAAGAGCGGCAGGTGCCAGTAAAAGCAAGGAAGTCATGGAATGAGTTAATGAGAACAATGATTTCATGAAGCAGGCTATCCAGGAGATCTGCACAAACATAAGGTCCAGATGAAGTCAAGGAGGTAGATCCTGAGGTGTGGCCAGCGTTCTTAGAGGCGCTCTCCACAATGGTAACTTCTCTGCCACATAGAAATGCAATAATAGTGGATCAGAATAAAGAAGTGAAACATAATAGGGTTATACTGTATTATGAGTTAATACACTGTAGGAAATGCAGTAAGCTTTAATTGAACAATAAGTGGTCTATTTGGATGTACTAAACTTTAATCAAAACAAGCTAGGTCAGAACCACCTACAGCTTGGTTTTTTCCACAAAAGCATAATAACTAGAATCTTTTTGGTGTGAAATAGTAGAATTGTATATTTTCAAGTCATGGCAGATGGGGTGCTCTGTAGAGCATCCTCAAGATGAATATCAATTGAGATAAAAACGCAATAATATGATCCTGTCCTTATCTAGACAAAATTCATGTGACCATTAGCTTTTCTGTAATTCACTTGGTCGCTAAATAGAAGCAAGCATCGCTCCTGGCCATGACCATGAAGAAGACCAAATGAACATGAAACTACAAGGTGATGAAATGAGAGGCGCTCTTTTCTCATTCTACTGTGGATCCAACAAATCCACCAATAAACTGAATCACATCACATGATGAATATACATTTCCATATAACATTAAAGGGGTAATAATCCCTTCCCCTATTTATTTGTACAACTTTGATTTTTTATAGGTAATTTCTTGCCAATAATCAGTTTCACAACAAATAGTATCCACTAAAATCAAATTTGGCATTATGTTTCACTTCATCACTAAACCACAGCGAGCAACGTTCAAGGCAGTAGCATGGCCAAGACTACCCAAATAGTAACGGCCATCTACCAAGTTATTAAGGAATCCTCAAACTACCTGTCTGCTTAGAGAAAATAAAATTATCTAGAACTAGAACTGATCTGGAGTGAGCATGTTCATCTTTGATGAAATGTACTGAATCAGAATATTCTTGAACAGACATGCCTTATAGACAGGGTGGAAACCCAAAATTAGAGGAGGTCAATACACAAACTACCAATAGTAATTGAGCGAGATACCCTAGATATCACTGCCAGTACGTCGAGATGTCAAAATACCACCACTAATTCATCAAAATACACTAAATTTCCCTACCAGTCCACCAAAATACTCAACATTTCAGTAGTACTAATTAACTAACAAAGCACGACTATCGATTGATTGATGCGTGGGGGAAGCTCGACGATTCTCTCCTGATTCTAGCTCGCATCCTCCCCCATCCGCTCAATAAATAAATAAGCCCTAATAATTAAGAAGTGGGGGAAAACGAGCAAGGTTAGGGTTGGGTTCAGGGTGCAGACCTGGTTCTGAGAGTGACGTCTGCCAGCGGCGAGAGTTCCGCGCCTAGCTGCGACGAATGCGCCCTTCCGCGGCGGTGGCGGCGGCGGCAGCTTCCGGCCATGGGGGCGCACACCACTAGCAGTTTTTTTTTTTTTTTTTTGGGACCTGCACACCACTAGCAGTTGCTCCGCCGCGTCTCGTGGATTCGTGGAAGGAGCTGCTGTTGCTGCTTCAGCCCGTAGGTAAATAGAGTTGCAGCAGGAGGCCCGTGTGCCCGGCGGCCCGTTATCAAGGCCGGCCCATTTCTTCGGTTCATATTTCTGGCAGATTTGTGGAAGATGTGTTTAAATATTTGGTGAAATCCAAAAAATAATGATTACAAAAAAAATAGTCTGTGGTTTTTTCATGTATGTACATGTATCATACAAGAGACGATTTAAATGTTTGTCTTTCTCAACATTGTGTCGCACACTACGCACGCACATCAACAAATGGAACTGAATTTGTATTATTTTTTTCCTATAAAAACTATTCCCTCCGTTCCAAATTTACTATTCATTTTTTTTTCTAAATATACATAAATTTATATATATATATATAGGTGCATGTCAAATATTATGTATTTAAAAAAATCAAAGGAACAGTAATTACGCCGACAACGACGAAGGCGACGAGTTCTTCCGGTCCAAATACTTCAAGCCAAGCTACGTCATCACGTTTTACTTCCCAGCCACACCGGAACCGCAGAGATATCGGGCGTGCTTGGATCTCTTGCCGCAGCTTGTTTTGCTTGGCTGGGCCAGAAAGCTAGCGCTTGGTTTTTGAGCAAGGCCTCCTCCAAGTCTGCGCTGGCAAAGTTTTTCCCTGCTGCTGCACGAGAGCGTTTTCCGCTCGCCTGGGCTGGCCAGACAAGACTTGCTTGTGCGGACGAGGGCAAGCCTGCCCATTTGCGACGGAGGGCGAGGACGAGGCCAAGATGAGGGTGGAGAACGACAACGTGGCGGCGATGATCCAGAAGTTGTACCTCGGCGGCAGCTCCGCGGCGTCTCCGACCACCCGTCCGGAGCCTCGCCGATCGTTTCGCGGCGCTGCTCTCAGCATGATCGCTGCTCCAAGGGCTGATTTGCTTCAGGCATTGCCATTCGTGAATGCTCTGTCCTATCGATTGTCTCGTGTGTTGCAGTAAATTAAATTGCCAATAATTGACACTGCTTTTTGAACGATCTTGGTTGCATATGGATGTTTTGTTCTCATGCCAAAAGCTTTGTTTGAAGTATTGTCAATTATATATCTTCAATTTGTACAGGCAAAAAAAAAACAGTTTCACTATCTTGCAAACTTACAAGCAAAAACAGAGATACTGAATCATTTAAACAGCAAGCGGTCAAACTGAAAGAGTACATAACGCACACGCTTAATAAAGCAGAAAACCGAAATAAGGGGGGGAAACACATGGAAGCACAGAGATGACAAAGCCGTCGGCACAAACTTTTGCAAGTCTTTCTCAATTTCTCCTTCTCCATTAATACGCATATTATCAACTGCAAATGGTAACAAAACCATCCACTATGTTTACAAGTACACTAGTGCCAGGAGTCAATCAAATGACAAATGGAAATGCAACTCTGATGTTCAGATCTTCACCAAATTACCAGGCATGCAAATACATACCAAGTGTAATTGAACACATAAAACTGGCGCGGACACGGGAAAGAGCTCTGGTTACAGTGGCCGTGCTAACAAAAATTAAGATAACACCAATCGGCACGGCCTGTGCAGGACTGGACAAAAGTCTCACAAGGCTCCAACAAGATCACTGGCTAGCACCATAAACTAAACTGGGAAACAGCCAAAGGCTACCTATTTGACTGTAGTCCGGCGGGAATGCAAAACCTTACACCATGCTGTGAATTGTGCCTTGATTCGGCACTAACTGACCAAGCTCCACTGCAGTCCAAGTTTCATCAGGATTATCATATAGCCTGGCAACATAAATGCAGTTACTCTTTCCTCCCCATCTTTCAGGGTTCATGCAACAAATTGCAGGATTCCTCTTATCAAGGCTAACAAACAGAGCTTGATTTTCCAACTTCTCCATCTTCACCCACTTAGCTGGCTCGACTGAAAAGTCAAGGCGAAAGACCTCAAAGATTCTAGAAAAATCATCCTTCTCATCAGAGCAAAGCGAGCGAAATGAGAGGTCAACCATGAGAAGCATGTCACCAGATGCCACCAGCCATGGGTTAACAGGAAGGTACTGCAGGGACTGCCACATAATTGCTATTTCTTGCATGCTGAACTGAGGTGTTAATTGCACCCTGTGAAGTCTCATAAGAGCATCTATGACAAGGATATGACCTTTGAAGGACACAATCTGATGGATGCGTTCATCATCGATGTCAAGAGGATGCACTGACCAGGAGTTTGTTCCAACCTGCCACTCAAACATGAAAGCCCTCGAGAAAAGGAGGAGATGCGAGTTGGGTGAGGTGAATGGAGATGTGAGGACGCCCATGCCAGATAAGTAGCCAAGTTTGTTGTTGCATGGAAGTTTGGGGGGGCTTCACCTTGGCACCAGTGTTGGCATCAACAAGGAGACAGTCCTCCTTATAGGTGAAGATAAGATACCCATGTGAGCAGCCTAAATAGTACGTTTTATTTGGAGTATTTTGAAGCACTGAGCATCGAAGGGATAAGTTTTTCTTGCTAGGATCACTGAGCTGCCATTTGCAGTTAGATAAAAGGAGGGGCTTGATACCTCTGCAATGTGGATGAAAATAAGGATCATCAGGTTCGAGGTGGAGAGGCGGGAAGCTGAAGGTATACACAGATGGGAAGGAAGAGGCTGAAGCGCGCCAAGAGCTGCAGGTGCCAATAAAAGCAAGGAAGTCATGGAATGAGTTAATGAGAATAATGATTTCATGAAGATCATGGAAACAGGGGTGCTTTATTGTAGAGTATCATCAAAATAAATATCAATTAACACAAAAGCACAATGATATGCTCCCATTCTTATCTAGACAAGTTTCACGTGACCATTAGCTTTTTCTATAATTCACTTGGTCGCTAAACAGAAGCGAGCATTGCTCCTGGCAGCCCCATGACGATGAGGAAGGCCAAATGAATATGAGACTACGTGATGATGCAATGAGAGGTGCTCTTTTCTTATTGTACCGCGGATCCAATACATCCATTCAATAAACTGAATCACACATTACCAGGACGATAATCCCTTCCCGGTTTTTGTGGACAACTTTTTTTTATAGCTTATTCCTCAGGGTCACCACTCACCACAAAGGTATACATCAAGATCAAATTTTACATTACGTTTCACTTCATCACCAAACCAAGCGGGAAAAGTTTAAGGTAGCCAAATCAGAATATTCTCAAGCAACAGACACACATCATAGATGGGTGGAGACCCAAGATTAAAGGAGGCCAGTGCACTAACTATATGTTTTGGCAAACCAAGATCCAGACGCGCACCGACTTTGGCAAACCAAGCTACCGGCCAAAATAAAAATTTTTGGCTGGCTCCTTCACCACGGCAGGCTGAATAGCAGAGCCTCACTCTACCATCGCCATATAAGGAAACTGGAAGAGCCATAATGTGAACAATGCTTGGGGAACCTCGAAACCGATAGCCACATCTTTTCTCAATGTCCCAGCGGGATGGGAGTCTGGAATCTACTGGGCATCTCCACCCAGTCCAAAGAATTCAGACGACCATGGATCCTGTGCAAGGAACTACACCTCCCTGAGGATGTACACCTAGACGTCGTTCTGCTTATGCTCTGGCAATCTGGAAAGCGCGCAACGCTTTGATCTTTGACCGCAAAACATCCTTGGCCGGTGATGTGATCCGGCGTGTCATCAACGACATGGACTCCTTGAGCTGCCGATACAAGAAAACAAGGCCGCAATGGAACTGCTGGCGTGATTTCCTCTGTTCTCGTTTGTAGACTCTCACCATGTAATCTCTTCTGTTCTTCCTGTATCTCACCTTGTAAATTCTGCCTGGAATGCCAGGTCACCTCATGTAATATGCCCCGGTTTTCGATCAATGAAAACATAAGTAGGTGGGGAACTTCCCCCTGATGTTGTTCGAAAAAAAAAGTGCACTAACTATACGACAAGTGATGGAACCAAATACCCTAATATCACTGCCAGTCCGTCGAAATGTCAAAATATCACCACTAATTCAATTGAAAATACACTAAACATCATCCCTACTAGTAGTCCACCAAAATACTTGGCATTTCAGTAGTACTAATAAACTAAAGCAAGACTAGTGATTAACTGACGCATGGGAGGAGCGCGTCAATTCTCTCCTGATTCTAGGTGAGAGTGAAATAAGCGCCAGTTTGCTGCCATTAGCTTTGTACCTTCTTCCGAGTAAGCAATGCTAATACGGTACTCCCTCTGTCCCAAATTACTATTCGTTTTGATTTTTCTAGATCCATACCTTTTGCTATGCACCTATATATATATGGCATATATCTAGATACGTAGTACCTAAAAAAGTTCAAACGAATAGTAATTTGGGATGGAGGGAGTAGTTAGCTAGGCACACCACTACATTTGTTACTGGCTAGCTTTGTTACTGGCTAGCTAGTGTGCATGTCGTTAGTTAGCTGTACTTATACGTGGAGCTGCATGCAATTAGTAACTAACAATGCTATTCGATCGAACCATCACTCGTGCTACGTACTGAAAGAGAGGTCGCCTTCTTCCCCAAAACATCCAAGAAAACATGGAAGCAGTTGGGCCACTTTCCTACTGGACGATTCCTTTGGTGCACCATCGTTGGTGCGGCGGACACACCGGTGAGGGTGCGGCGGCCGCAGTAGTGGAGCCGGAGACAGGGGATGAGGGAGTTGAGGCCGATGCCGCAGACGAGGACACACTGCATCGCGCCGAGGATGACGACCATGTCGGCGTCGAAGCTAGCGCCGCTCCCTCCGCCAGCGGGCGGCTGCAGGGATCCGCCGACCATCGCCGGCGTGACGAGCAGTGGCGCCGAGGATGCATCGACGGCGGCGGCGGGGCTATCGCCGAGCATGCGCATGGTGATGGCGCGCTTTTGCTTCAGTGAGCATTATGGCCTGTGTGCTAAAATATTTGGTGCCGCACGTGTCAATGTCGTGGTTGTCGCTAAGAGTAGTCGCTCCCTGCACCTGAGGTCGCAATGCATGGATGGCTGGATCGCATTTGTGAGGAAGAACAGAGCAAGAGGACGTTTCTTTTTTGTTTGTTTGCCACGAGAGTCGATTGAGACCTACGTGTAGTAGGCAGGAGACTCGTCTTAGCCGCTTGGGTCCATGTCACGTCTGGCAGTTCCGTGTATCGCATGCAGCTGTGGAGGTGAGAGCGAAATTGTACGTTTAATTTTATCAGCTTAATTTAATTTGTGCCTTCCGTTCCGTGTAAGCAATTAATGTTAAGCTCGCACATCACTGCTGGGCACTGGCTAATAGTACGATCAGTAGCTGTACTTGCCCATGGAGCTGCAAGTGTTTGTTAGAATTTGTTGATTAGGTGCAGAATTTGGCTGACACATGAGTTGTAATTAATGGTTAATTAGCGACAGCTTCGAACCTGGGGCCACTTTTTCCTATTATTCGTACCGTTCCTCCGTGTTTGCTCATACTTCCATGCATTTCCAACCATGCAGGTTTCGTCCCGCAAAGAGTGTCTCTTTAGGTTTGTTTTCACCAAGTTTACAATAAAGTAAGTAGGTATGCTATGAAAATATTTTTACTTTAACCATCAATTATAATGAAAGATGCACCAGGATATATGGATGTTAAATCAGAGCACGCACCACCGACAGCAACAGAGCAAAACGATTAATAGTAGCACTATTCCTTGTTCAAACAACACAGAGGTGCATATAGATCATATGATGGAGCGCACATCGTCCGAGAAGCCAGCTTCCAGCACTTTGCGACACGTACACACGTATAGCTAGCCATGTAGATCAGTAGTATATATGTGCATGTGCACATACGCATACAGAGTATGGCAGTTACTATGTATAAGATGATCGATGATGCTGATGCTGCTGCCACAACTTTATTTTATTTTGCTAGCTCGCTAGTTTCTGATGGAGCTTCATCATGAGGTAGGATTGACGTACAATTTAGCTGACCCTGCGCCAAAGAATCGATAATTGAGAGACGCATGTGTATAAGTGAGACATGTAGGGTTAAATTACTGCAAATAGGTGGATGGTGAATGGAGCGAGTACGTACTTGTTGCAGTCGGTGGACATGCTGATGCGGAATGGCACGGAGACGCCGCACTTGCCGGGGATGCCGGCGACGGTGCCCATGTTGAGCTTCTTGATGGTGCCGGCGAGGCTCTTGAGGCACCGGCACGCCGCCTGCCGGTCCGCGCTGGTGCGCGCCGCGTTGTTGAGGCTGCGCACGCCGCCGCAGCAACCCGAGGGCATCACGTTGGCGTTCCCCGTCGCGTACGGGATGCACGGCGCCAGCGACGACGCCACCTGACCGCAGGTGATCGCCGCCGCCGCCGACGCCACCAGCGCCGCCGCCGCGAACACCATGGCCAGGGCGAACACCGCCTGCATCTTCCTCATCGGAGCCATTGTATTATACAATCGGTCGCGTGTGCTAATAAGCTGCTAACCAACTGCTAGCTCGATCGATGAGTGTGGATGGCTGTGGGGGATGGAATGAGCAGGATCATGAGGGTTTAAATAGATCAGGGAGGAGCTATAGGTAGCATGATTGAATAATGGTGGTGGATTAATGGCCATCGCTGCCAGGTCGTTGGCCGTTGGACTATAGTACTGGAATTAGTGCTGCAATTTTCCATCCATTTAATTTATCAGCTGATTTAAATTATCGGTCGCAATCCAAATGTACGAAGAATGATGCATCACATATGCTGCAAACTCCCATCCTACGTCCCTCGCGCAAACTAATACACGCATCAAGGAAAGCCCACGCTCCTGCATGGAGACAACGAACACGTGACGCCACCTCACAGCTCAACCCACTCACCAGAAGCATGCATGCAGGAACTTTTATTGATTTGAAACGAAAAAATACGATATCTGATAAACCGTAAGTCCGATTTTAGATCCGTTTGAAGCACGTTGTTGGAAAATATGTTTAACACAATGAGATCCATGAAGGCTATATTTGATGAAGTTTTTTTAAGTATATAATTACAACTAAGCTATACTTTGAGTTGCAAGAACGTCTGCAACCCAATTGCAACTTGATTGTAGCCTATTTAGCACTTGTTACTTATGGTTGCAATTATTTAATACTCAGTTGCATCCAGTTGCTACTCAATTGCATCCAGATATGCTTCCTACTGAATAGAATTGCAACCAATTACTACTGATTGTAACTAGTTACTACTCGGTTGCAACACGGTTGGTACTCTGGTTGCAACAAGGTATGATTGCAACTCAGAATTGCAACTTGACGTGATTATAGTGACCAGATGCATATAATACATAGAGTTATAACTAGTCGCAACTCGGTGGTAGATAGAGTTGCAATCGATAACACATTGATATGCAACTCGCTTAAACGATAAAAAATATATCCATATTGGATCTAGTTTTATTAAGCATATTTTTTAAGTCAGATGCAACAAACGGTTTGCCAATCGGGGTTACGGTTTAGGAGAAAATTTGTTTCAAATATTTGAACCAACAAAAGATTCCATGCATGCATGCGTGGAATTTGTATACTAGGTGACTTTATGTGGTAGGTGGAAGATACAAATTAACTTAGGAAGTATGTACCACATGTTAGTTGGGTGTGCTAGTTACTCCAATGTGGTGCGTCTGCTGGCCTGGGTGCATTCTACAGGATGCACCCAGGTATATTATAGCACAACATCTCAACAGTAATAGGATCCAATAAGGATACCCTGCTGATGCGATGATGTATACATACATTCCAAGAAACCAGTTGTCACCATGCGTCGATTGCGCTGTAAATAAATTCACTAACATTCCCAAAAAGTAGTTTCCGGTCGCCGTCGTTTAATAATCTCATGCTCAGTGTGTTGCAGTAGTTAGCCTAGTTATCAGGTCAAGTAGCAAGCTCAGCTTCCATCAATCGATTCATCATTTGTCATTAACAATGGCGGCCTCAAAATGTTTGCTGCCACGTCTCTGTACATGGATGCAAAGACTAGCCAGCCAACAAGCTCCCATCCATCACCAGCAAACATTCCATTGCTATAGCTAATTGGCATTGCTCTCTCTCTTCCACACGCAACGCGTGGAGGCTTCTCAGCCACGACCTGTGTTCACATGCAACCAACTAACTTCAATTCCAACTTCACATCATGCAAATAGCGCCGTATAATTTGTAGGCTCCTTAATCTTTAATTTTATAATTTAGGCACGTGAAAAAAATAATAAAGAGCTGATCATCTACAATTTGTTGTCTTAATGATAAGTAAATGAAGCAACTAAGTTTGTCTCGTAGAACCTATAGAATTATCATATCGTTTCTTTTTGTGGGGAAGAATTACCATATCATTAGCTAGGCAAAAAGAAAAAAATATCATCTGTTCATCACAACGACAAGGATCGATCATGTGTATAGGCTGTCTTTTTCCTACTATTAGCTACTAGGTTCACGGGTTCTACATACGTTGACGCTCTCACTCTCTAACCAGGGGCGTAGCCAGGACTTAGGTCTAGCTCTCCATGATACTCGACGCCACCATTTAACCTTTTTTTTTGCCCATTTATCCTACCTAGCGTTGTCTAAATGTCTAATCATCGACTAGGTCGTTGGTATTGTGCATTGTTGCTTAATTAGAGCGTGGCTAATTCTTGAAAAAAAATATCACATGGACAAAGATATATAATAAAATACCATATGAGTATATGGACATAATAGCCTCCAGCAAAATAGAAAAGAATGAACTAGATTGTGTGTAGCTTCATTCAACAATTTATAAAACTAAAAGCAACCTAATTTAAATTTAGTTGTAAGCATCGAACTTCATTAGGCTAGCTGATCAGGCTTATACCAACTGTCTAGGATCCCAGTCCTTTTTTTTTATCTTGGCTAAAGAAGTAGTAATAATCAACTAATGCGCAAAGACTGAAAAAAATACTTGAAAACATTCAAGATGCTGCGCACATTAGGGGGGGGGGGGGGGGGGGGGGGGGCGGCTCCGCCCCTGTCGAGCCCTGTCCCTAACTGATTGATCATGACGATGACTATTCGTCTCTGTTAACAAAGACTGATCATGTGTATAGGTTGTCCTTTTCGCCTTACCCTTGTACTGCCAAAGGAACGGTTAAATCTTTTCAGTGCTCCAGCCAGAGCCACTAGTCCAAAACCTGGTGAACCAACAGAAAATTAAACTTGCAGTAATGACAATTTCTTTCGGTAGTGCTAGTTCACATTTTCTATATGTTGAAAATCTTGGTCTAGGACCTTATGCTTCTACACTATTACCCCAAGCTCATAGCTCCATACTACTAGTAGTTTGGTGCAAATCTCCATTCACAGTAATATCTCATTTGGAAAGGAAACACTGCTCTTAAGACCTTTTACTGAATTAGCTCATAGCTAGGCCGGTAAATAATAAAAAATCATATTGCATCACAAGAGAGCCAACATACTTTTTAAGACATGATATGATGAAGAATATGCTTGTCCTTACCTAGGCTACGGTAATGGAAGTAGAAACTACATACGAGAATATAGGCCGGCCCAACATACTTTAAAGTAGTTCTGGGACTAGGAACAATCAAAGGCCTACTTGGATAGAACTTTTGTAAGGCCTCCTTGGGCGCACTCTCGGCGTGGATCAGTAGTAGCCCAAGAGAGCATGTGGATGACTAGATAATTGGCCCTAGGCCCACTTTATTTATCTCTCTGTTCTTATTTGTATTTTCTTCCAATTATTTTTCTCCACATTCAAATGTTTTGTTTTCTTTCAAATATTTGTCTAGTTTTTTTTGAATGATTATATTTCACATGCATATATATACAAAAAAGGTTCAACGTTATTATGTAACTCAAAAGACACTAGGGCTTCGAAATTTAGTGATGTGGAGAATGATATACTAAACTACTTTTGGTTTATTTTTGTTTGCATATGAAACTTTTATAAATTTCAAAACAAACTGAAATTCAAATGACAAATTTTAAAAAAAAGTATTAATGTCGGCTCGTAAAAAAAGTCATATCAAAGTCGCTTCGTAACAGGAGCTAGCACGGATACCTCAAAAACTATCCATGCCGGCTCTCTTAATTGCTAGAAGTATCCATGCCGGCTCATAACAAGAGGTCGGCTTCTTGGTGGAAGAGGCATTGGAGCAGGTGCGTCTGCTGAGAGGATGGAAAATCATCCAAGTGAAAACAGAGCGAAATCTAGTTGCAAACGAATTAGCTCAATTAGCTAGGAGGAACACTCACACTGCAGTTTGGTTGGGTCAAGCGCCTGCGTGCGTAGCTGATCTTATCCAAGCTGATTGTAATCATACTCCCATTCAGTCAATATAACGCTCTCTTTTCATTCGAAAAAAAAAACAAGAACCAACACGAACCCAAGGTTTGTTCTGCCAGCAGTGGATAACACTTGGGGGACATATCCATGCATGTTGCGGCTCCTATGAAGCTGGCAATAGTGTAAGGACTTGTTTGAAACATTGGAATTATAATTTTCCTAGTTATTGCAGGAAACGAATTGTTGCCCAAAACTATTACATATACACAGCCCTGAGGGAGGAAGCAAAGAGAAATGGTTTTCCCCACTCCACCCATAGCGTTACGGAATTCACTTTCTACCGAGATGTATCGTGTTGATCAGTAGCAAAACATTCTACTTGCCCCCCTATCCATCGGAGGCGGTGAGCAACAACTTTTCTTTTGAATTTCCATCATTCACATGCACCTAGAGCTGGAGTAAAATCTCCATGTGACAAGGCCCTACCTGCCTTTGGATAAATATGGTAAATACTTATAATCTACTATTACCAAATTAATACCATTTAATCCAACTTTTTGAATTAGCTCATCCTGACGGTGCACCTAGAGCTACGTTTTCTAGTTTATTTTTTATTTGACCCAGCGATTTTTTTCTTTATTTTTCAGGTTAACCGATTCATGTATTAATTATTATAAAATTGTGGGATATACTGTCTGTTTATCTTTAATATAATCATCTTCCCTTTGAAGAAATAACTTGTATTGGTTGCGAGTATTGTGTGCCATGCGCTTCTGATAGAAATGTAAGACTAATTTTCAGGTGATTGGAAAACCATTTTCCAATCCCCATCGTCCTAGCTAATACTCCCTCCGTCCCAAATTATAGGTCGTTTTGACTTTATTAGATTCATAAACTTTGTTATGCACTTAGATATACCCTATGTCTAGATGCATAATAATATCTATGTATCTATAAAAACTAAAACGACCTATAATTTGGAACGGAGGGAGTACTAAATATTGTGTTTTTTTTATCCAACCATCTAGGATGGTGAAAGAGCAATATGTTGATTTTACGCACTTAGGACAAATAGTAAGTAAAACTGTAAAAGAAAAAAAAAGTGCAGAGAGACGAAGCAGAAAGCATCGAAAGTCATGGAGCATACCAAAAAGAGAGGTGTAGTGTGTATTATAATAAGGTACTGGACAAGGTACAGACTCGGTCTCCTCCATAAACGGAAACGGAGGAGCACACGTACAAAACGTAGCAGGGATGACGACGACACAAGGATCGGAGGACTCCTCTCTCACACATGAAGGACGACGCACACACTACCATGCAAGCGTATAATAGCGTACACGACGGCGGAGAGAGATCTTATTCATCAGTCAACTCATACATGTATAGGTATGTAGCGACGGTGGAGGCATGCTAGCTCCGGCGCGGTCGTTTAGCTCACCCTGCATGATCGAAGCAAGAATTTTAATCGAAATGCTTGTACTTTAATTTGGGGATCGATGAGAGATGCATGATGGATCCATAGGTGTTAATTAATAGTTACCTGGAGCAGTCGGTGGAGGTGCTGATGGAGTAGGGGATGCTGACGCCGCACTTGGATGGGATGCTGGCGGCGTTGCCGGCGTTGAGGCCGCTGATCCCCCTGGCGGCGTTCTTGAGGCAGTTGCATGCGGCGCGCCTGTCGGCGGTGGTCGTGGCGGCGGAGTTGAGTCTCTTGACGCCGCTGCAGCAGGCGTCGGAGGGTTTGGAGCCCTGGCCGCGGGCGTAAGGGAGGCACTGGCCGATGGCGGAGTTGACCTGGCCGCAGCTGATGGCGGCCTCGGAGGCCGCCGCGGCGAGCAGCACCACGGCCACGACGGCGAGCACCACCACCTGAGCGCGAGCCATGATGCTGTCTTGCTGTTGTGTTAGCTGCTAGCTGCGCTCGATGGATCGGATGTGGTTTAGCTTGCTGCTTGGGAAGAAATGTGCTTTGCTTTGCTGGTGAGGAGGGAATGTTGGTCTTTAAATAGGGTTACGATCGACCTCTGTATGTGGTCTGTCAGATCTGTGAGCGATGACTGACGAGGGTGCATGCATGGCCATGGCCATGGTGTCCAGTGCATCAGTTTCAGTCGGTGGATCCCTGTCGTTGGTGTCGGTCTCGATCGGATGGGGAGTTAAGAGACCGGCAGGAGGTAGTTGGGAGTTGGGCCAGCAGATGATGGTCAGTGTGCAGTTGAGGCAGCAGCAGGGTGAATTGAATTCTAGTATTGGATTTAATGGCTGCCACCAGAAACAAATTGAAGACACGTACTCATGCAGGAGGTTAGCCGTTGGTAAATTAATTAAGTGATGAATTGTCCAGCAAATTATAGACGACGACGTCGGTGCTTGTTGTGCTCCAGAGTGACTGACAGATGCACAAGCACGAAGCACCGACGGTTGCCGAAACTCGTTTGTCCAGAGTCCAGACGTGTCACCCACAGCTGCATCATCGAGCCGCTAGCGATGGACAACTGCATGGGCCGGACGACGCGACTGCTAAATAGCTCCACTCCTCACTGTTACCTCCGCGTCCATTGCGCCTGCCTAAATGCATGCTGCATATGCCTTCACATGCATGCATATATGGTCCTATGTACCACGCGAAGCCTTGCCCATGCATGCTTCAATAATTTTCTTTTCTTACCCAACATTTGAGATGCTTCAATAATTTTTTCTAAGACTAAACATATTTTCAATTTAAGATATCTTCTTCCCAGAATACATCAGAGTCGTGATGAACACCTTGGATTAGCCATGCAGTGAGGAATGCGCCTTCTGTATCGGGTGGGAACCTCCCTAGTACCAGTTGTGCAACCAGTATTACTATATGTATTAAGTTCTTTTTTCTTTTATGTTTCTTTTCTTATTTTCTTTTCCATTTATTTATTCTATATTAGTCATTTACGTATACTGCTCATCAAAACCCTTATCAAAAATTCCATTTTTTGCCTTCCATTGCAGCATTTCCAGTGTGGTACCCAACTTTTTGCGCTCCTGTTTGCAATCTTGGTATAACAATTTCTTATGATCATCTAACATACGCTCGAACTTCTTTGACTCCTTCACATTCTTGCAGTCTTCCTTTGCATCTCGCAACACCTGACCTAGATCATCGGTAGGACCTTCTTCTGTAACCATCTCTTCTTCAGCATATGCAAAGGCACCTCCTTGAGTCCAGTCCTTAATATCATCTTCTTCTTCATCATCATCATCATCTTCCAGCATAACTCCTCTTTCATCATGCTTGGTCCAAATAAAATAGCTAGGCATGAATCTTGAACTGTATATGTGAGCATAAGTAGTCTTTATGGATGAGTAATCCTTCTCATTTTTGCAATTTCTGCATGGACAACAAATGAAACCGGACAGTGGCTTGTTGAACTCTGCTAGAAAACTACGCAAGCCATTAATGTACTCCATGGAGCGTTTGTCCACGTTGTACATCCATTGCCGATCCATCTACAAAGTATTACCGAATCAAAGATGTTCTGATCATCCATAGAATTATCAAGCATAACAAACATGATACACATTTTATAAAACTCAAACGTTGCTAAAAGTTTAGATAGAAATATACAAATTTAAATTTCAGACCCAAATAACATGGTACCTATGACAAACCATCCACTAAGTACTATCTAGGAGGACTTTAAGCATCCTTGGATGGTGAAGATGAAGGTTTAGCTGACCCAGCCTCATCCTATGGGTTATTTGTGCCTCCTGCGACGGTAGTACTCGGTGGACCTGAAACCTCCGGGACTGGCGGTGGAGCATAATGACCACTCCTGACCCGCCGCAACAACATCTTCATGACATCTTTCCAAATAACAAAGCATTGCTCTCTCTCCCACGTGCTCATTTTCTTCGACTTATCATGAGGGCCAACTGTGGGTTTCCCTTGCCGCGAGAGGAACGACGATCGCCGCCACCATCATCACTCCCTCCAGCAGTAGTAGCCATATTGATTGGACAACACTTTATTTTTTAAAATTTTACAATAATAAATTAGTATTACGAACATCTAAATTTAATTATCTCTATATACCACAATTTATTTATTAGCTCATATTTGCAAATGACTAAGCTATGAACAAATTATATTTTTTTCCCGCGATTTAAATAGCTCAAACATAACATATAAATGAATTGTAGCTTATTCTAAAAATGACTAATTACAAACCTCTATTTCATCTTATTATCTCTACGTACCACAATTTATTTAGCTCATATTTTCAAATGAATAAACTATGAACAAATTATATTTTTTCCCACAATTTTATTTAGCTCATATTTGTAAAGGACTAAACTATAAAATTAACTAATACGAAACATAGCATCCAATCCATTGGAGCTCAAACATATATAACATATGCATATAAATGAAAACAAAATTTCCATTGTAGTTTATTCTAAAAATCATAAATTATTCTAACTATAAAGCATAAAACTTAGTATACTAGCCATGTAACAAGGGAGGATGAAGTTTCTAGCCTTTAGAGCACTTAAATGAGTGAAATTCTCGAGAAATGGTCAAAAATCCGGCAGCACCTAGGTCACATTCCGATGAAGCTCGAGCTTGGTGGGTGGTTCGAGCAGGAGGAAGAAGAATCCGGATTTATAGGATGGACATTAGTATCGGGTAAGGGTTTCACCCGGTACTAAAGAAGCCTCCGTCCAGTAGTAAAGGCCCTCAGGCACATTAGTACCGGTTGGAGGTTTGGTGACCTCTAGTATCGGGTAAAGCCTCCATCCGGTACTAAAGGGGATCACGGCCTCACGAGAGGCTCCTCAAGGACTAGCCGTTAAGCCTGATAGCTCGGGACGAATGCTCAATTTTCCAGTAGTGAGTTGACACTTCCAAGTAAACACGGCAAATATGATAAATAGCACCCGACACAAACCAAAACTGCGCATAATTAAGAGAGACTCCAAAACGAAGCCTCCAACTAGATCAGAACGTTTCCCAAAAAATAGAATTAGGTCTATGCCTGTATAATCACGGGATGACATCTCAACAACTAAGCCCTTGTTGTATAATCACGGGATGACATCTCAACAACTAAGCCCTTGTTTACTTGGGAAGTTGGGAGGTGCCAAATTGGTATTTTGCCATAAATGCGACACTGTAGCGTTTCATTTGTATTTGTGAATTATTGTCCAAATATTGACTAATTAGGCTCAAAAGATTCGTCTCGCAAAGTACAACAAAACTGTGCAATTAGTTTTTGATTTCGTCTACATTTAGTACTCCATGCATGTACCGCAAGTTTGATGTGATGAGGAATTTTCTTTTTGCATAGTGTTAAAGTTGGGAGTTTTGTGGGAAGTAAACAAGGGCTAATGTAAGAGCAACCCACGACTGAACGTCTCCCATCGTCGGTTTCGACACAAGGTCAGATAAACGTCGTCCGTATAGTTCCTAGCTCGTACTCGTACATGCGAAATAGACAAATCGTTGATACATACACACACAGAGAGGAAGGCAGGCGTACACATACGCCGTACGTATTGCTAGCTCTCAACTAGCTGCCAATCGACGATGGTGCATGCCTGGCTCTAGGAGCACCGTCCGTTTGGCTGCCCAGCCGCCGTCAGTGTCCTGCCAAGCAATGCCAATCGTGGTATTAACGTCGGTGTGCCTCATCGTGACACGTACCTACCTACTACGCGCGTATCACATAGCGGTCTCCTACAGTGCAGGAGTACTATGGACCTGTTTGATTTGAGTTGTAAGCAACTTAGAGCTTATTTGGAGTTACTTATTTAGTTCAGCTGTTTGGATACTCTTGCTTATAAGCATTGAATGAGGTGGATATTGTCATGTTTGCCCTAATCATTGAGAGAGAGGGTGGGCAATCAGGCATTCAATGAGGGCAAGAGGTGTAAAGTGCATCTTTTAGTCCACATAAGCAACCCAAGAGTTGCTTATTTACTATAATAAGCAACCCCATAAGCAAGAGTGATTAGTTTCATAAGTAACTTATTTACTTATTTTAAGTTGCTTATGCATAAGCATGTGAAACAAATAGAGCCTATGTATTCATGGCCTACTTAAAATTTCATTAGCACACACTTGCTAGAGCATGCACGAGGCCTGCAAGTGGGTCGACGGCCCACCGTGGAGAGTCATAGCTGCTTGGCACTTGCATTCCATTGTGCCACCAACCTATTGGCCCTCTTCTAGAACAAACATATTAAAGATGGCACTATTATTGGATTGTTGGTGTATAGAGGTTGCTTCAGGCATAGATTTACTTTTGTGGTTGTTTTGCATGCATGATTGGACCATGTTATTGTATATTTACTTTTGTGGCCGTTTCAAGTATGATTGTGTGTTTATGAGACCTTGTTACTGTGACGTACATAAGACCATTCGTAATGAAACTCCCTCCCTCTCTCGTCATAACCATCTTACTATGTCATTAAAGTTGTATGTGTCACACGTCATTTAATAAAAGTAAAACTCTTTTGAAACACTAGTCGTCTTCTTCTTTAAACATGGTGCACATGTGAATACTCGCACAAATATACACACTGGTAGTGCCCTGAAACAAGGCTGCGATGCGGATCTTATAGTTGTCGCTGCAGCAATTGCTTAACTAATAATGGACTGACTTTTGTTTTATTCTTGCTCAAATTTTTTAACAAATAAAAATTATGGCATGCTATCATATTTTTGGGCTCATCCCAAAAAGGTTAAAGAAAAACCTGCAAACAAAACAGATCAGCCCATATACAAAACAGAAACAAAGCTATTTTATACAAACAGGAAAAGTCTATTTGACACTCTTCAACTTCGTGCGAGATAGAATTTGCTCCTCCAAATGTGTGGCGCCACGTCACCCACCTCCCTTGCTTGGGCCGAGACCCAAAACAGAGCCCATAAAACTAGAAAGGCTTTAGCGTAAGCATAGAAATCTCCCTCTTCAGAAAAGACCACATCCGGATTTCAGGCCATATCCGTACGTCCCAGCAAGACTGTTGCTGTTGTGCATTCAATGCAGTCCCAACAGAGTGGTTTCTTTTCAAAAAAAAAAAAACAGAGTGGTTTTATTCTCTCTCTGAACCAGGATGCATTCAGAAAGCAGGGGCAAGGGAACTGGCTGGCAGGAGTCAGGGCCACGCATTGTCATGACTCATGAAGGGCGAGGTGACTGCTTGACTTGCAGATCTGATAGAGTCGCGCGTACTACTGAAAAATGCAAAAGGATGGCGCATACGGATCCGATACAAAGAGTTTATTCATTCGGAGAGCTGCCTGCCTATAACGAAGCATATGCAGCAACAGGAAAAACAGAGGCCCAGCAAACCCATGAACAAGGCAAGGATTGTATTGCTGGCCTAGCAGCTGGTACGACGACGACAGAGATGTATAGATGCATATATGGTGTAAAGGGAAGGTAGTAAACACGAGTGATCACTGCTCCGAATCTGATAACCGACATCCATCCATATGATGCCCTGCCACCTTCTGATCAGTTAATCCTGCATAAAACAGGTAATAATGGTCAACAAGAAGGAAGAATCTGAAGAGATGATGATGATGTGAGTGGTAATTAAGCAGTAGTAGTTACTTGGAGCAGTCGACGTTGGGGCTGATGGGTACGCCGACGTTGACGCCGCACTTGCTTGGGATGTTGGCGGCGTTGCCCATGCTGGCGCCGCCTCCGCCGAGCCCCCCGGTCATGCTCTTGAGGCAGGTGCAGGCCGCCTGGCGGTCGGCGGTGGAGGAGGCCCTGGCGCTGAGGGACCTGACCCCGTTGCAGCACGCCGACGACGGGGACGCCGCGCTGCCCGTCGCGTAACCCAGGCACGGCAACACCGCCGACGTCACCTCGCTGCAGCTCACGGCCGCCGACGCCGTCTCCGCCGCCACCAGCGCAGCCAGCACGGCCACCACCGCCACAACGGCAACGCGAGGAGCCATTGCACACGCAACGACAAGTGTATACTGTGTGACTACTGATCTGATCAGTGAAGTGTAAGCTAGCTGATTGTTTGGTAGTATTAGCTTGGATTGTTGAGCTTGTGACGGGGAGGCAGGGTATAAATAGGGAGTGAGGTGAATTTTGGAGGGTGGTGATCTGGCCTCGTAGTACTGCTGCATACCTGTGCATGAGTGCAGTGCACCGGTGGTTGAGAGCACTAAACCTGCAGTGACCGTACGTAGTAGGACGAGATCGATGAATGCATGCACGTGATGTGCCTCGTTTGCATTCGGGCTTTGGGCTTTTTAACAGATCGTTTTAACTTTTCTAAATTCATAAATATTATTATACATCTAGTATATTCATGACTGTACCTTGTATGATATAATAATATCTATGAACCTAGTATAATATACGTAACAAATGACATGACGTGCGTGCTCGTTCTACGACGAGTATGATTGCCACACACGAATGCATTAATTTGTACGAACGCACAATACAATTGAGACGACTACCACTGTGTACGTCCCCCGTACAGCGATAGATGCTCACTTGTCTGTTCTACGACGTATGATTGGCTGATTGCGATTGCCACACGCGAATATAATGCTCACATTGGCGCGCCGTAGAAAGTAAGTAGAAAGCAAAAGACAAGCTACTAGTAACATGGATCGTGTACTAAAAAAACCTATAGTACAATGCTCGGTTACTCATCACTTGCATATATACATGCAAGTATTTTGGAATGACAGCGTCGTTACTACTGGTGAATATACATAATATAACCAGTAATGCATGCATATGATCTAGACGTACTCGCAAAGCAATTTAACTTTATTCGTATACGTGTCCACCTTTATCGTACACACATACTACTAGCTATAACTGCAATCGTTTCAATTCGTTCGTAATAAAGCAGAGCAAATAATAAGTATCCAATTAAGCTTGCCTTTATATTACTAGCTAGCTTTTGCATTGAATGCGTAACATGTTTAGCCATCAAAATTTGGTGAGGTAGCTGGCAGCAGACATGTAGTACCAACTGCAATCAAACAAATGCACATGACTTTACACACCGGGATTTAAATCCTAATGGGATGCCCACCCTTATTTAAGGGGTGTTTGGATCCTTAGCTAAGGTTTAGTCAGGTCACATCAGATATTTGGATGTCAATTAGAAGAATTAAATATAGACTAACGATAAAAATAATTGGATAAATGAGGGCTAATTCGCAAGACGAATCCATTAAGCCAAATTAGTTCATGATTACCACATATGATGCTACAGTAAACATGCGCTAATTATGAATTAATTAGGTTTAATAGATTCATCTCGCGAATTAGCCCTCATTTATGCAATTATTTTTATCATTAACTTATGTTTAATCTTCCTAATTGGCATCCAAATATTCGATACGACCCGAGCCAAACACCCGCTTACGCACAGGCAGGCAGGGTGCTTTCATCTAGATCGACACCCTATACATAAGTAAGTTTAGTGGCACAATAATGCAAGTATGCAACTATATAAGCAGCAGAAAAGGAGACGCATCCATTTCCCATCACTGAAAATTTTCTATCCAATTTCCTTGTATAGAATTGGGGAAGATCTAGATCAATGAATGAATAAAACTAGAGGGTAGAGAGTCAGAGTTTAGACCTTAATGATGATGCCTGTTGCCCATGGATGGTAGTGGGCTGGTCCTATGAGTTGTGGGCTTCTAATTAGTTACCACTTTCTTATACTATTGTATTAGGCCGTACTTGAAGGAAAATATAAAGTTATTGGGCCGAGATAGCTTCGCCGAGCACGGTGTATTTTGACATAGCTTTGTGTATATAAATCGAGGATATTACGTTCATGTGAATCATGCGTGCATGTAAACACGTAGCCAGAGCTGGGACTTGGGCCGTACTATTTGTGGGCCTCGTACGGACATTTTGGCGTGGCTCAAAGCATGTCACGGCATGATAAATTTTAGACGATGCCGGTACGACACGAATGCGAGGGTCGTGCTGTGTCTAGATCTCGGCACGATGGGTGGCACGGCACGGCACATATCTTGCATCGTGCTTGGGCCAGCACGGTACGAAAATGATCCATTAGCATATCTGTAGGTTATATCATCATAACAATAGATTATGTCTAGTAAAAGACTTAAGAAGTGTCACGATGCAGCACGAGGCACGAGAGGCTGGACCGGGCCCACCTCTACATGTAGTAGCAGCTTAGGAGACCTGTAGTTGATTGATTTGGTTTAAGAAAGTACATGGTCCTTGGATGCTGTATAACGATCGAGGCTCTTTAATTTCATTCTCTCACTCATCGATCCTTAGTCAGCAGGAGGCGTTGATGAGTAAATAATTAATAAAGTGCTTGTACAAGTAATCACATGCAGCTCGATGGATCGATCTTTATTAGCATTCACCATGCATGCATGCTTCTTGCTCTCTCACTGCACCCTGCACGCACAAAAAAAAAACAGTCCAAGAAGACGAATCAATCGAAGGATGATTATATTGAGCGCTGCAGAGGCCGGAAAAAAATTCAAAAAAAAAAAGAGTAAACTTACTTGGCGCAGTCGGTGGAGGGCCTGATGGGGTATGGGATGTCGACGCCGCACTTGCTGGGGATGCCGGCCACGATGTCCGGCTTCAGCGCCGGCATGCTGCCGGTGATCTGCTTCAGGCACTTGCAGGCGGCCTGCCGGTCGGCGGTGCTGCGGGCCGCCGCGTTCAGGTTCCTCACGCCGGAGCAGCAGGCCTCCGGCGGGGCGCTGCCATGGCCCATGGCGTAGCTGATGCACGGGTTCAGGTAACCCGCCACCTGCCCGCACGTCACCGCGCTGATCACAGACGGCGCCGCCAGGAACAGCGCCAGCATGAGGAGCACGACGGCGAGCTGCTGCTGGCATGCAGGGCGAGCCATGGCCGGCCTCGATTGGTGTGAGATGCTGCGAGTGTGAATTGACGACGGCTATCTAGTAGCAGCAGGGTTTATATAGCTTAGAGGGGAGGGCCGGGAAATAAAAGGCATTTTCTCTTTTGCTTGCTTTTCCCTAAATTTGGATGGAAAGAAACAAGTAACATTGCGGATGTTTAGAGAGCGTTTCATAACTTTGCAATGAGTTGTTGCCGATGGCGCGCCGAGGACCTGGGTAAGGAACATTTTTTCTTGTTTTCATTTTTTTTCCTTTCTTTTTTCAAGAAAAAGAGGCAGGAGCTCTGCCATGGATTAAGGATGAATAATGGAGTCTCAATGGCGCACTCATGGATCTGCAGATTTCAGGCTGCTTCTTCTTAATTGGACGGTGCAGCTAGCTGCCAGCTAGCGGGTCATGCGCATCGATCGATATCCGGCTATCGGCAACCTTGCTATATGTGTAGCAATAGCCAGCCGCTGAATGCTTGTTTATTTGGTGCCAAACATTGCATTTCATACCTCCACAGTCCGCACCACACCACACCTGTGACTATAACCTATACATGACGACAAACCTGGCTTAAGTTCTTGGTACCAAAACACACAAGCATGTGTATGCATCAACTCGATTCTGCCAACCACGAGAAAATATGCACGCATAGTCCGTATCATCATAGCTTTCGGTGTTTGTTTCCAAAACATGCCATTCTATGCATGGTTCCAAGATCCATGTTACTTTCGCTCGATTATTTACGATCTCTTGCGTACGCTCCCTACTGCACATATCTAATTTTTCTCTTAATTAGGAGTCAATATAATGCAATCCATTTCACTGATCAAACTGACCACACTTTTGCAAGGACGAACTGTAACTCTCAGGTGCAGACGTGCAGTACGTGGTAGCCAGTAGAGCTGCAGGCACTAGCGAACATACCACTTCCTCTTAAATGCACAACATGTGGGTATTGCAGCACTAGAGCTAAAGTAGGTAGTATTTGGACAATCTGCTGCAGCTGAACTTGTTGGAATTAAAAAAAAAAATACTTACCACGTCTTGTAAACCAGTGCGGTCAGTGTCAGATCAAGAGAGTTCTTGGACTTCAGACAATATTTTGGAGATAGAAACATCCCTCACCAATCACCTTTTCTTTAATCACAATTAAGTATGCAGTCTAGAGGATTGCAAGCAGTAATGGCCTAAAACATAAAAGCAAGTTTTGCCTTAGAACATACTCCAAAGTAATATTTGTATGTGCAACAAAGTTGAGTAAGGAACGGAAAATTACCACCAACGCAGCCAATGGAGCTACGATACTTCAGTTATATAAGCCAAGAGATCTCCTGCAGTTCAATCTTATCATTGCTCCATGTTGTTTGTGGCAGCTATATTGGTTGGCTATCTTACATGAAACTGACTGTGTGCAGCATGCTTTGAAGCACTGCATCCTATCACCTTCGTTCTCAGATGTTCAACATCATCCCACCATTCTACCTGTGCATAAGCATTTGATATTGTGATAACATCCCCATCATCCATTGGCATCAACTGATGGCTGATGCAGTTCATGGAAAGCTTTGTTAGCAAGGTCAAAGTGACCGTGCACTCTGCATGCAGCCATAACCATCTTCCACAGCACGGAATTAGCCTTGATAAGCATATCCTTGATCATTCGATAAGCCTCATGAACTTCACCATAGCGGCAGAGCATATCTATCATACAACCATAGTGCTTCATAGTAGGCACAATTTTGTAGTCTCCAATCATGCTATTAAAATATGCTCTCCCCTCATTCACTGGGCCACCATGGCTGCAAGCATTCAAGACCCCCCAAAACGTGACATGATCAGGCTCAATCTTCATAGAATCAAACAGCTTCAGGGCATCACACGAGTGGCCATGGACCAACAACCCAATAATCATTGCATTCCAGCATGTAACATCCCTGATTGACATGCCGTAGAAGACTTGTCTGGCGAGCTTCAAGCTGCCACATTTGCATACATATCGACCAGAGCATTGCCAACATACCCATCGGCTGCAATGCCCTTGCTTGCAATGTAACTGTGGATTCTCCTCCCCAGCTCTAGCTCTCCTGTCCCTGCACAAGCCCAAAGTGCTGACACAACCGTCAGCTCTGTTGGTTCCATACCACTCTCCTGCATCTCTTGAAAAACATCTAATGCTCGGTCATACATCCCAAGCTTTGCATAGCCACCAATAATGGAGTTCCAGGACACAGCATCCCTCTCAGGCATCTCCATGAAAATCCTTGCTGCCTCAGCCTTTTCCCCGAGCCTCACATTTCTCATTATATCCGTGTTCCACCACGATACGTTCCTTGCTGGAGTCGCCTGAGAGACACCCTCCGCACCCTCAAAATCCCCAGCGACGCCATGAGCCCCGGCAAGTGCATTCCAAGAGACGGCATTCTTCACAGGCATTTCATCAAACACCTTCCTTGCGTCCCCGAGAAGACGGAACTTGCCGTACAGGGACACGAGTGCGTTTTGGACGTACCGATCCTCGCTGCATCCCAACTTAAGTGCGCGGCAATGCAGCTCGGCGCCTTCGGCGGCAAACACCGCAGCAGCTCTGGCGCCGGAGCTGAGCTTGAAAGCGCGCGCGTAGGACTTTAGGAGAGCGGGGAAGGCAGAACGCGCCGGAGCTGAGCTTGAAGAGGACGAGCGAGCAGAACGGGACGGGAGAGGTGAAGAACGCCGCGACGACAGAACAGAGTTGGGCTTCGATGTACTATTGTTAGTGGGCTGCGTTGGGCCCAAATAACGCTAATGAACAAGATGAGTGCGCGCAAACTGATGATGAGCATTAAGCACACCGTATCAGAAAATTAACTTCACTCCCCCTTAAAAAAAGAAAGAAAAGAAAATTAACTTCACTGATGGATGCCGTATGGACTTGGTGACGAGCATAATGCAGAGATTAATTAGAACGATTTTCATGTATAAGTACGTTGATTGACCTATATAACTATATTAGTATATCTCATTATGATAGAAGCTTGGGCATGGGCATCATTTCATGTGACCTTGAACAAGATGCAAACCTTTGGCAAGTGCCTCTATTGTAAGATTAGTAGTCATTATCTGACGATCAGACATTTTACAAAGAACAAATAATAGAAAAATTATATGCTTAGCAACCTTTTCCATATTGAATCTTGCCTTCTAGCTAGCCTTTTGCACTAAAAGACCAATGCTGGCCTCTTGGCTGGTTTGGCACTCGCCAAAGGGTTGCAGCAGCTAGATATACACCATTACCTTCTAAGGTGCCGTTTGGTTCGGCGCTGGGAGCTGCCGCTGCTATCCGTTACAGTGGAGCTAAAAGCACCCTTTGTTTGGCTGGCTTTGTTAATGTTATCCATTTTCATAAGCGTGTTTGGCTGGCAACAATGGTAGCAGTTGAAGTGGAGTGGTGTCTGATAACGCTCGCTAATCGGCTGTATCGGTGTTGCATATGCTGGTATTCGATACCGTGGCAACCGATTACGGAGTGAACCAAAACAAACGGAAAGTAACGCAATCTATTACCCTACGTAAACAGGTCACGTTACATTTAGTCCAACCAAACACTACCTAAATATTTAGACGTTACATTTAGTCCAACCAAACACCATCTAAATATTTAGACGTTACATTTAAAGATGGAACTCACGTCTCTATATCTACCATTTTGCTAAGTTATTAGTATGCATATTTGGCATAATATATATGCTATCTTGTTGCTTCTCAGTACATATCCACCTCGTCAATAGCTACTATGAAATTAAATCTTTCTTTCATTAAATAGGTAGTAAGTAGTATTTTCCACTTCTAACTTATATAGATAGGATAATATGGGCTTGTCTTCATTTTCCAACTAGTAAAACGACTCCTCCACATACCAGATTGTCTTCTGAAATGTGAAAATACAAAATGTTGCTGAGAAGAAAGCAAAGTTGATAAGGTGCTCTTAATTGCGACTTTGCTTTGTACAAGCTTCATCTGCGATGATGATTGGTTTGCGATTATCCGTTGCAGAAATTTTGGTTCAAAGGCTGCCATATGTAAGCTACCGCCTGTAGTTGTTGTTCTTGAATGTATGGCAATGTCTGTACTTCACTAAATTGCAAAACTACATGTTCAGTTTGAACCGATATAAACTGGCTGATGAATTATTCTGAATTGTTTCAACTTCAAATCATAGATGGAAAAATAGGAATGCAGTCCACAGTAGTATAAGCAAATATTTTCATTTTGTGCCGCTTTCAGGATGACTTGACTAACTAAACACGCATGTAAAAGTTCAAATTGATGAATCTGAATCCTATCTTGATCTGAAAACATGTAATTTAACCTATGAAAATGTCAAGCTACATTATGTGCCAGATCCTTACTGACGGTAAATAAAAGAATTATATGTATCATACTAATAAATTAGCATCATAGTGAGCCTTTTTTTTGGGAAGGCGAGGGCTTGATTTCAGATCACGGACAGATTACAATTGGCCCGCAAGGGTGAGTGACTGAAAAATCATGTTGCATATTAAATATTTCATAGTTTTGTGAATAAAAAAGTGTGGCTAGTGACCATAGCAGTTTTGTAAAAACAAAAGGGCATTACTCAATTAGCTAATTTATTGGAATATTTTCAGACATCCTGTTGGATACGACTATGGGGCAGATATTTCTTATCATGTACCCTACTGACCATATCTTATATGATTTTTGCAATACAAGGAGGATAATATATCCTTTGCTCTAGAAATTAAAAGAAAAGAATATAGTGTGGGTTAGATCATAAGAAACATATCTATGCAATTTTTCTTCCCCTATGTCACCCCTACTGACGGCCTATAGTTCTGCTTATTCATTTCCATATGAGACGTTACATTATAGCACACAAGTAGCAATTATTTCTACAAAATATTGTACCTACAGATTGAGGTCACACTAACCCTCTGTAATATACTTCAATTATGCCCACTTATATACTCTTCTTTTGGTGGATGGGACACACTGTACAGATGTTACGTCTACAATAGATTCTGTACCTCAATTATTGCAGTCAATGTTTAGAAAACTTACAAGATTAGGTTAACTTGCTCCTAGGTGGGTCCCTCAGGAGCTGTAGGGGCAGAATAAGAAGATGTGGACACGGTTGCTCATTTGGTTTTACATTCCCAATTATAAAAAGAAAGAAACACAAGGCATGTACATTTGCTCAAGTTCTGTCGTCCTATATTACCTTTTCGACAGTACGAGTAGTCAAATCACTGTTCCATTAAGGGAAAAGGGTCAAATGCCTAGTTTTGCCTCTTCAATTTCTTGAAAGTTATGGATTTAAACGAATGAACAATGGACCCTCATGTTTGTTGTCTAGGTAAAAAATTTTTTGCGAAGAATCTAGGCAAATTTGTGGTGCATCTTTCTTCAGGGGTCATTTTTCTCTTCTGCCCATTGCACGAATATCACATACTAAAATATCTCTATTGCAGTGTTGACTTTGCCTTACGTCTGACACAGCATGCTCCTCTAGTGGATAATACTTTTGATCTTCAGATTGGATCTTTGTGAATTATTGAGGGACATGTTTTTTTCGTTGGGCACAGCTAGTGGCAGCAGCTATTAGTCATACTCATACTGGGGCCCAAATTCATGTTGCCTGCTGGGTACTAAGAAAATCTTAAATTTGTGGTTTGCAGCTAACCAATTGAACTTTAACAATTTGTGGTTTGCAGCTAACCAATTGAACTTTTGTTAAAGAGTTTTGTCACTCGTGTCTGCCACATAATAAGCACATAACGATCATAGCGCACATAATTTAGCAAACTAATTGTACTTGGATAGAGGTGGTAAGATAATAGAGGTAGTAGCTGGGTCCCGATCATAGGAGAGCTGTCTTCAGGTCTGAACCGGTGGTGGTGGTACCAGTAGATGACCCATGGGGAATCTTGAACCCTGAATGAAGAAGATGGGGGAAATTGGTCGCTTTCCTGGATATATTCCACTATTTTCTGCCTAGCATGAGGGCTCCGGCTCTGCGTGCGGAGCACTCGGCGAGGAGCCCTCCCAAACTCAGCTCTAAATTAGAGCTATATTACGGCTACATATTACATGAACAAAATGAAAAAAAAGTTAACATGTAGATTTGAGTGAATCAGGATCATAAACTTTATCCATCATTGGAATAGCATTTATTATCCTAGTCTTTGCATCCTGACATGACACATGGAGTTAATACTGGCGTCACGATGTTTTTTTTCTTTTTGAAACGAAATGGTGTCACAATGGTGTAAACGTTCTGCTAATTTATTTTGTTTTCTTTAAAAAAGCTTTGCCAATTTTTCGTTGAAAGAATAAATAAAAATGCAGAAAGAATATGCAAGAGCTTCCTACAGAAAACAAGCAAAGTCAACTAAGGATCATGTGCGCATATTATTGGAAAAAAGGCATTTGCATTCTAATATTTTCAGAATGCGACATAGCAATTTTTTTTAGTTGGATGGGTTCATCTTCCTAAATCCCAATTGAGCCCTCCTAAGTCCTACCTTCCCCTACATATTTCAACTCTGAAGTACCTGCATCATCCTCTCTGAAAGCAAAGCAAAGCAGAAGGTCTTCTGCACACAAGAACATCCAAATCGCTGCAGCTCTCGCCGCTCTGCTCCAAGTCCATCTTGTGCTATTTTCCACCCAAATTCCCGCAGAGTGCAGAAGAATCCTCCACAGACAGAAGATGCTTTTGAGGCATGGATTCTTCAAGTTCAGATCCCCCTTGTAACTGCAAATGAATGATTAGTTAAGGTCTCATTCTGATCAGCTCGCCCATCTCAGACGAGAGGAACCAAAATCTCTTTGCTCTCTCTGCTTCCAGATAGCAAGTCTTGTTTCTTTCTACACATAGTCCTCTCACCACATCTCTCTCATCCAGTTGAGGTGACAACAAGGGAAGGCGAGGTGATTTTTTTTTTGTTCGGGGGTACATATTCTGTGCACCAGTAATTTTCCATCCATCGTTCTATTCCTCCATTCTTCAAGTGGTGTGTCGTCTTGTCAGAGCTCGCGATCAACAGGGACACATGTGTAATTGGTGCTGCAGGTGCACGCGCGAAAAAAACTGAGGTGATCGATCGAAAGACAGAATAAGAGTTGGTTGCAGTTCATTCAGAAAGCACTTTATTTGGGTTGTGGGGAGGCATCCTGTTCCATCACTCAATCGATCTCTCTCCATCAGTTATCGTCCGCCACGACCTTGTGCTGTGCGTGTCGCTGCCACATAAAATTCGCTCTCTCCTTGTCAGCGTCAGATGAGTGCACGGCCCTGCTGCCTCGGCGCCGCGCACCACGCGCACGCACACGCGGGGCGGGCCTCTTCTTCTTCCTCCTCCTCTTCTGCTGGGTCCTGCTGGGCGTCCATGGCGCCGTGGATCGTCGTCGACTGCTCCAACCTCAGCTGGCTCCTCTTCTTCACCTACGACACTCACAACTTCGCCAAGCCCGGCCTCTAGCACACGCCTCTTGTGGTCCATTTTCTTCCACAACCTAGCGAGCAATTCTGTTCTCTTCATCAGTGGAGCAACCAGCAAGTAGCAAGCGCGGTCGAGCATGTCCGGGCCTCGGCGGTGCGGCAGCAGGCGGCCAGCGGTGGTAGGGGACAGCAGCAACGGATACGTCGAGACCGACCCCACCGGACGCTATGGCAGGGTATGTACTACTGCACACTTCTCCACCTCGTTTGATTGCTCATGACAAACAAAAAAAAGTTCGTTTTAAATTCCTTTCTCTTCAAAAATTCGGAGCATCGCATATGAACTACTGTATATGCTTTGATTCAGAATGAACAACCTGACATTTTAGCAAGGCAATTAGGAGTACTACAAATTGATGCTTAGGACAAGAGTTTTCCCACAATTTGGCTTACTTTCCAATAATCGTTGTCCCAGCTACCTCTAATATTGGTTCTTGTTAGTTTGTGCTAGAGATGAAGTACTCCCATCACATGCTGACAGCAAACCTTAGTTCATTAAGCTTATAGGGTTCTTCTTAATCATTTTAAGGATATGGTTTCCGTTGTGATGTGCACATCGGAGCTACCTCTAAAATAGGACACAATTATTGCGCCTTTTATCTTTTCTTTCCATGCCCATTTGGCTTTTGCCGCGTATGCGTATGTAGGACAGGAGCTGCACATCTTGTTTCTTTCTGTCTTTGATGAATAAATTTTTAATTCTTTCCATACAGTTTGTTGATAGCACACAATAGCTAGATCAACTTACTTTTTTTATTTACTGAAAATAAATACATACTGTTCTTCTCTTGGCCATGTAAATTTCTGTAAATTATAGGTGAGTCAATTCTGTTATATGAGTTTAATTGGTTAGTCACTAAATTGACATAACATCGAATGGTTCTGCGACATGTTTCTGATATGTTTAATTAGCCACATGAAAGGTTGGAATCATCAAGACATTGATGTCCAATATTATATTGTTAAACGTAATTAGATCAACTTAACTAATCAGTTGCTCAGGTGGATTCACAGATGGCATCATCAAGTGACCAATACTGAACAGTTGTTGTACACAAAGATATTCTATACATGGTCAACTAGTGGATGATTAATTTTGAGGTGATGAGAGAGTCTGATTGTGATTAATTTCTAGTCCAATCAGAAAAGGGCGCAAGCTTTTCCCATTAATCAGAGAGTTGGTGTTTGATTGGTATATGAACTTTCCCAATAGTTAATATGCCAATAATAAGATGCTTTGAAAGCTTCAAAAGGATATGCTGTTTCCAAGTCATATCCAATAGATATGGTAGTGGTTGCCCTTTTCTGCTAGTCATTTTTCTACATCCTGTCAGTAGATTTTTACAGGGATTTAACTATGATAATCTTTTGTTTTAGGAAAAAAAATAGCGCCATTCAGTTCCAAAAGCAATGATGCCATTTTGTTTTCCATTCAGGATGCGCGTAAATACATATGATTTAACAATTATGAACTTAAAATCATGCATAAAAACTAATTGCTTGCTTTATTTGATTGTGTGCAGTTCGATGAGCTCCTTGGCAAGGGGGCGATGAAGTCGGTGTACCGTGGTTTCGACGAGGAGCGCGGCGTGGAGGTGGCGTGGAACCAGGCGCATCTGACAGATGTTCTCCGCACCCCGAATGCGGTGGAGCGCATGTACTCGGAGGTGCAGCTGCTGAGCACGCTCCGGCACGACGCCATCATCGGCTTCCACGCCTCCTGGGTCGACGTCTCCCGCCGCACATTCAACTTCATCACGGAGCTCTTCTCCTCCGGGACGCTCCGCTCCTACCGCCTCCGCTACCCTCGCGTGAGCCTCCGAGCCATCCGCTCCTGGGCGCGCCAGATCCTCCGCGGCCTCGCCTACCTCCACGCCCACGACCCGCCGGTGATCCACCGCGACCTCAAGTGCGACAACCTGCTGGTGAACGGGCACCAGGGCCAGGTCAAGATTGCCGACCTGGGCCTCGCCGCCGTGCTCCGCCATCAGTCGACGGCGCACAGCGTCATCGGCACGCCGGAATTCATGGCGCCCGAGATGTACGACGAGGAGTACGACGAGCGGGTGGATGTGTACTCCTTCGGCATGTGCATGCTGGAGATGCTCACCGTGGAGTACCCCTACAGCGAGTGCTCCAACCCCGCGCAGATCTACAAGAAGGTCACCGCCGGCAAGCTGCCCGACGCCTTCTACCGCGTCCAGGACGACGACGCGCGCAGGTTCATCGGCAGGTGCCTTGTCATTGCGTCCAAGAGGCCATCGGCTGCGGAGCTCTTGACGGACCCTTTCCTGCTCGATGATCATCATCATTCCAAGTCTGCTTGTGCCGTGATGCCACCGTCGTCATTGCATGTTGCTGCTTCTTGTTCTTCGACCTGCAGCACCTCCGATGTTGAGGAGGATGCAGAACCTCCTACCCCCATCAGGACGGACATGACCATCACCGGCAAGCTCAACGCCGAGGAGGACACCATCTTCCTCAAAGTACAGATCGCCGACCAGACAGGTACACTGCATTCATCTCGCCAGCGCATTATTATTGTATTTTTTTTCAGATGTTGCATCGAATCATTTGACTGACTGCAGAAATTAATGTTGATGCATCAAAAATCAATATATGTGTAGGAAATAATGTGCGGAACATCTACTTCCCGTTCGACATGGCGAGCGACACCGCGATGGAGGTGGCGGAGGAGATGGTGAAGGAGCTAGAAATCACGGACCGCGACCCGTCGGAGATCGCGGCCATGATCGAGCAGGAGATCGAGAGGCTGCTGCCCGGGCGAGAGCAGCAGCACGAGTACAGTGTGTACGCGGCAAATGGTGACGACGATGACGGAAACGAGGAGCGCCCTCCTCCCTTCTACTACCCCTCCTCTTCCCCCACCTCCTCCCAAGGCTCTCTCTGCGGGGTGGGGCCTTACGCCTCGGGAGGCTTCTCCGGCACACATGGCGGTGGCTGGTCCAAAGGTATTAAAAAGATTGTTCTTTTAAATGTTTCAGCATTTCTCTTTTCAGTTTTAAAACATCGTGCTTACTTTAATTTTGATTGATTTTTTAAATAAACTTTTGATTGATTTCGGACCATAATTCTTCCAAACATACACATACACATGAAATGCTTATGTCATGCATATATCTCGGCCCAACTACTTTTGTACGTACCTGTGTGGATGCGTACGTGTACCGGGTATGACACTTTGACACAAAGCACCGAAAATTTGGACTGGAAATTGTTGACTACTACGGCTGTTCTGGTTCGTTATCCATCACTAGGCGCGTCGCTATGTACAGTACAGACATACGACACCTGTGTGTCTATTTCTAGTGCACTGGAGCTTCTGTTTTGGTTACACCATCACAATTATTTTTCTGAGTTTTCCAGTACTTATCCTGGTTCGTTGTTGCTTGCTGCATGCCAAAATTTGGTATGCGGTGCTAGTGTACATCATATCTTCACGGGGAGAGCACACCATTGAGCCTTGACACGTTTGCATTTTGGACAAAATTTTGTTGGTGTAGATTACGGATGCTACACTTCTTTAAGCGACGACGATGACATGAGCTCCATGCATTCCGGTAAGTACTCTGCTCTGCATTACGCCTCAGGTAATGAAGAAGAGGAGGCCAAATTACCACCTGAAGAGGAGAATGTAGTAGGGCCCAGCTCCTGCACAGCAAAGGCATCAAGATTCAGCCCAGGAGAGAGGAGCAGCAGAAGCCCAGGGAGAGCAGATACGGCCCAGCAGCAGTCGCTCGCGCGGCAGCTGCAGCGGCAGTGCAGCCTGGCGCCGCACGCCGGGCGGCCGCGGCGGCGTGACGACGACGACCACCACCACCATGGTAGGAGGAATAATAGGATGACGCGGAACCGGTCGATGGTGGACATGCGGAGCCAGCTGCTTCACCGGACGCTGGTGGAGGAGCTCAACCGCCGCCTCTTCTTCAACACCGTCGGCGCCGTCGAGAACATCGGCTTCCGGGCACCGGCCACCGCCTCCTCGTCGTCGACGCGTGGAAGGAGAAGCAAAGACGACAAGCATCACCAGTATGTCATGCTTTAGTTGAGCAATCTGTTTTTTTGTACTTGAAGAACTGAACTGTTACTGCTGTACAGTTGTACTTGTACAGAGGAGAAAAATACATGTTGTGTCACCATGGCATGCCCTTAAAAGAGTGTGTGTGTATTTTTCGAGAGTGTAGGCTAGCAGAAAAGTAGTGGTATGGTTTGTTGCAAGGCTCGCGACATGTAAGCTATGACTCTGTACATTCTTGCCGCAAAGTAATAACGGCAAAAACAGTAGTACGCTCGCCGATTGTTCTTTTTGCTACACCACTTTGTTTTTGGAAATGTCGTTAAGGCCATTGATATGATTTCAGAAATAAGTCTCCCGGCATCCGGCACGGCAGATCAAGTCAGCGGTCAAAATGGGTAGTTGACTCCTCCGATCCCTCCTTGTTGGCTTGGTCCAAGAAGAACTAGCTAGCAATAGCAAGAACATGCATGCATGCTTCATGAGATCTCCAGCAGGCAGCAGGCCAAGGCTGCTGCCTAGTAATCGATCGATCTCATAGCGATCGAGAAGAGAAGGAAAACAGAGATGCACGCTCTGTGTATGTATATACATTTATACTAGCTAGTCACATACTACGTACAGATGACGTGGCGAAACACGTACAGAGATGACTAGCTAGCTAGTACTTGGTAGATCTGCTTGTCAATGTTGTAATCCTTCTTCCTTTGTAAGTAAAGAAAAGAACATGGTCACAACCCACAGCAATATGTAGTTTACGCATTGATCCCTGCTACCTAGGAAAACAGATGGCCTGAAAAACTTAGACCTACGTACTTCCCTGCATCTATGTAGCTGTATATTTACATTCTATATATCAGGCAAAACAGAAGATACAATGAAAGAACAAAACAATACTACTGCATAGTATGCTGCTACGAGAAAAAGAAAACAAAGACAGAAAGAAAAGAGTATGTGTCTCTGCAGGCACAGCTGGGGTTGCAAATTAGTTAAGCAGAGCAGCAGGCCAGGGGAGCTAGGTTGTTGATGGATCAGTTGGTGCGTTTGCTGGGGGCGGAGGGCGGTACGTGGCTTCCCCCGGGGCTTCCAGTGGAGCAGCCACTGTCAGCTGCCAGCGGGCAGCCGATGCTGATCATGATCTCCGGGCATCATCATGGACGACGCCGCCGGCGTGGCGCCTGCACCTGATGATGCAGCCGCCTCCGGAAGTGCAGGCAGCAGTATGATGCCGGTGGTGGTGAGAGGCCTAGCGCAGATGGAAGGCCGTGGCGCCAAGGCGGTGAGGAGGAGCAGGAGGAGGCCGAGCAACTGCAACACACTGCACGACGGCGGCTGGGCGGCCGGATTGCAATCGTGCTGCAGCAGGCCATTGACATGTACAGAGCGGCGATAGATGGACTGCCACCTCTAGTGCATGATAACTCAGGTGCACCTCATGCATTTGGCGAAACACAACATGGACAAAACTACGTCATGACCAACTCTTTGCACATGTCGTGCACAACTGAAAGTGTTCTAGCATCGAAGTGTGGTATAGGGACTGCTCTAAACTTCTTCGTTCCAGATAATATGACTTGTGATGTGGTGGTTCTATGGGCTGTCATGGAGATGCACTGAGTGGCAGCCATGGCCGCCGCCAACGCCATTGGGCATTAGTTGTGACAGTGCTGTTATGCGACCAACGCCATGGCCATCCTTCACCATATTTCATGAGATTACTGCGCGGGGCTATTACAGTTTGCTAGGGAAACCTCCATGGCCACCTCCAGCTCGACAAAATGTCTCACTTGTCAGTGCGGAAATGGTACAGTTATTTGAATGCATGCAGCAATATGGCGGTCTTTGTCATATTGGAGAAGACCCTAACTATCATGTGCCTGTCAGTGCAAACTCATGCATGTTATTCAGTTATGATGTCCAATGGCAATGTAAGTGTGGGCTCCCAGAATTGGTGCTGTTGTTGGGTGATCACTGCATAGCTAAAGAGCACCAGTTCAAGCAGCTTCCTTGGGATCCTGGCGGTTTGGAGCTTCTACGTAGGCTGGTGGACAGTGTAACTCAGTTGTCTTGGAAATTATTCTGGTGTCTTAGTGCTGCAGTTCTGATGACCCATATCCCTATTCAGTTTAGTGCTCCAGTTGCCTTTCAGTCTGGAAGTATTCACGTTCAGGATTATATTATTTATTTGATGCCATTTATGCTTCTACGGATCACCATTGCAGTGAACTGTCAGGTGGTTGTTTCTATATGCTCACAATCAGGAGGTCTTGTCAGGAACATAATTATTTTCATCTATTATAGAAGTGATATGCCACCAGGACAGGACAGCCTTGGCCTCCACCTGTATGTATGATAAGAATGGTCCTACTGTGCCTAATTTCAGTATTCACAACTCCATGCAACAGCAGTTGTCAGTGAAGTATATTGAAAGAAAATACGTGGCTACTACTTGTGCTTGTAAGAGAAATAATTCAGGGAGCAAGATTTTTGCAAGATGGAAGTACTGCTGAGGTGCAGGTTTCTATCCTCTCATTTGGTAGCATTAAAGATTCAGTGCAATTTGTCATGCTAGCAGTATTAGTTGAACTTAAGCCTTGTCCACCACCATCTGCAAGTTGGGATTATCTCTGGAGGTGTAGAAACTCATTCAAACATTGTGGTGACGAGGCTGGCATACAGTTCATTTGGCCACTCATGCTACATTTTCGAAATATCATGCTTGATATGGTCACACTCCATTGGAAAACCAAGATGCTAAGTTTGCTATATATGATGAATGGCCTTTCACGCAAAACCTGTGAAGCACAGTTCTCTGGTCATGTTTCGTTTCAAAAAAAAAAAAAAACAGTTCTCTGGTCATGTTTCTGCACATAAGGTGGGGTTGTCAATCTTTGATCACTCTAAAATCAACATCAAGGCTCAGCATATTCTTTGGGATCCTGGTGGAATTGATACTACGCATCGGCTTGAGGGCAAGCTGAATCTTAAGAGGAGGGGGGGGGGGGGGGGGGGGGGGGGGGGGGGGGGATGTTCAGGGTATTGACTTGGGCTACACTATGGGCCTTGGCAACATGGGCTTGAATTGGCTGGAGCCCAAGATAGAGAACCATATGAAGCAAGCAACAACAACATCGAGGGGTATCAATCAATTATTCAGAATACATTTCCTCCTCTACTGCTCCTCTTCCTTCTTCCTTGTACGGCTAGTCTTCTTCCTCTGGTTCTTCCTGGTGAATCTCTAGTCTATTTCTCGATTCCCATGCTTTGCTGCCTATCTCAAACTCCATCTCTGTATCACTTTTCCATCGGATTTCGTACCAGTGCTCAGTTATGCTTGATATTACTTGAGATGGTGTGATCAGTTGCTAACAGGACGCTGGGCTGGCCGCAGCCCAAGTCACCCTATCCTTCGCCTCCTTCCTGTTCAACAAGCTCCCAAGCGCAAGGCAAGAAGAGAGAGAGAGAGGCGTCGGTTGGAGAAGCAGCAGCCGCGCCGGCACGGATTACCGCCACTCCCCTTTCCCGCCTCTACCGGCTTCTTCTTCTTCTTCTTCTTACTCCCCTGCAATCCTGAGCTCGCTCCTGACGACCCCACTTAATTTCTCCCTCCCGTGCATTTTGCTGCCTGCTCATTTCGTTCCTTGTGGATCTCGCCATGGCCAACCTGGGCAGCCCAGCCCCAGGTGCTCTCCGACAGGATCGACCCAAGATGCGGCGCTTCCCTTCCGGCGGGGAGCACGGTGACTGCGACGGTGGCGGGCGGCGGACGGCCGGGAAGAGAAGCCCATCCGAACCAGGGGTATTTGTGTAAATAATCGGATCGCGATTATTAATCGCGATCCAAATCAGGGGGCACTTTGTAAAATATTGGGGGTCTATTTGTAAATTTTATGGATCTATTTGCAAATATTTGGATCGCGATTATTAACCGCGGTCCAATCCCGGGGGCTATTTGAAAATACTATGTGCCGGCGGCGATGGTGGCGGCCGCCGCGCTGGACGACCTGCGCTGGGCCATCGACGAGTACCATGAGGACGTCCTGTCCGGGAGTGGCTCGACAACTTCTCCCTGCTCAGCTACGCCGACATCCGCGCCTACCTCGAGTCCCAGATCACCACCGCCGCCGAGGTCCGTCTCCCCACCTGCCCATCCCTCCCTCGATCCTTCTCTCTCTCTTCCTGGATTTGATGTGATTGCTTGGCCAATAAATTGGCAGATGAACCCGGCGGAAGATCGTGTGGTGCACCCGCTTGGACAGGGCTGAAGATCAGGAGCAAAGCTGGAAGATGGAGAGAGAGATGGCGAGTGATCCAAGCTTAGCTCCGATATTGTACCAGCTACATGCAGCCAGAGCATGCATCTCAAGAAGAAAAAAGAGGAGCAGCAGAAGGACAGCCAAGATGCTAAGCAGCACTAGTAATGCCCGGCCGCCAACTGTGCTCAGAATTACTAGTTAGTGATGCTATAAGCAAATTGAGTTTGATCCGCACCGTACCTCTGTATTTTTCTTTTTCAAAAAAAAAAAACGCATCACATAGTTGTTGTTCTAGCAGTAATGTCTAATTAGAATTCGTAATTTCATTTGTTTTTCAAGTGCCAACTTTTCCAAATTCTTATCTTTTTTTATTGTGATGACATGGAATTATCTAATTGCAGTTGCCTATTAGTCCATCAACCAAAACTCAGACAGATGAAAAAGATACAAAGTCAGTTATTGGACTTGGATGAAGCGCTCCTGATGACGACAGAGAAGCACCCTGCACTTCACCACCGTGTCACCGACCTTGACTCCGGGCGTCACAGTGAAGGCAACGGCAAGCTTCTCTTCCATGTCACCTTCTCTGACGCCAGATGCAGGTGCCGCCACGCTCTGCATCCACTCCTCGGCGTACTCGCTCCCTCTCCTCGCGTAGAACATCCTGACCCCATGTATTCCATGCTCGACGCATCGCGCCATGACCACACGCAGCGCCCACGCCGACCTCGCCGTCGTCGCGAACGCCCGGTAGAACCACGTCCTCGGGTGCCCGCCGCGCGACACGAACGCCCTCTGGTCCAGGTTCCCGAACATGGCCGCCTCCGTTTCCGGCGGCACGGCGGCCAAGTATCTTGACCGGCAGAATCTCGAGAAACTGGAGCTCGGGTACTGCATCAATGCGTCCATCGGGTCGCAGAACCTCATGATCCGATCGAAGCGAGCGGCACTGATTTTGAGTTCTGCTTCCTCCTCTTCTTCTTCTTCCTCAGTACCTGTAGTAGCACCGAGCATCGTTCGCCACAGGTGCGCCTCAAGTGAGTACCTCCTCCATGACTGCTCCCCTGCATCTGCATCGCTGACACAGTTATCTGAAGATACCGGCATGCTAGATGCAATCATCTCTGCAAAGTCGTGCACCGATGCTGATGCCACCTTGAACATCTCCAGCAATGCACTCGGCGTCGCCGTGGCCAACTCTTTGGGCACACCGAAACCCTTGTCAGGATGCTTAACTGATGACGGCTTTTTGGTGCTCTTGATCTGCTTGTTCAGTTTCGAGTTCTCCCTCTGCAGCGCCTCCAGTTCCCTCTTGAGCAGGACAATGTCTGAATCCCTCTTCCTCGCCTCGGCTTCCAGTTCCTGAACAAAGGACCACCGCTCGTTGACCAACGACCCGATCCCAGAACTGGAGCTGCACAGGCACTGCAGCGCTGTTACTGAATCGAGCTCAGACGTGATGATCTCGTCAGCGAAGGCGATCTTGGCAGGATCATAGGGGAAGTGAGCTTTCTGGAGCTTGACGTAGGCTGACTTGAGAGATCCCATTGCTTCAAACAGTCTTATGAGAAGTAGCCTCTGATCATACCGCCCACCGCAGGTTCCAACTCGTGATTTTGCCTCATCGCCCAGCGTTGGCGCTGCGCAGACCTTGGTGAGCTTGCAGAGCTTGGTGAGGCCGACTAGGAGCCCAGGAACGGTGCAGGTAGGAGTCCCTGCGCTTCTTCTTGGTGCCGGTGACTCCATTTTGGCCTCCTAGTGACTGCTTACAATCCAGCATCCAGGAAGAGAAAGAGAGAGAGAAAAAAAAATCAAACTTTTCTGTACCAATATGAGGGAAAACAATAAAAACTTGTGCATGCTAAAATATCAGAATTGACAGAGGAACACTACAAGGTGTTTGATGCAGATACTACATGATAACTCACAGACTACATGCAGAACATTTCTTCTGTTTCTCAAGACTAAACAAAACATACACATTGGGAAACATCGTGGAATTGCAAATCTTGAATACAAATCTGTACTGTGTTCCAGCAGGAGTACACAGTTTCCTAATTGCAGCAGGATTATCTAAAAAGACATTGAAGCATTGAAGCAGGATTATCTAACAGGACACTGAAGCAGGATGAATCACAGAACGGACGGCTAGAAATTTGCAGGATGAGCAAAATTGACCTACAGTCCAAGGGTTCTGATTATAAGGAAGAAAAAAAATGAGGCGCTGGCATGGAATATTCAGAGATATATAACCGAAACAAGTGGAAGTATCTGAATAACGGAACAAGTTGTATGGAATTACAGGAAGCACCAAGCACGGAGGCGATAGCACACAAGAACGTGTTAGGCTTTACCTTCTGACCGAAGTAACTTAATAACAATTGAAGGCCATCAGCAAACGCAATTATCGGTTAATGATGGACGGAGAGAAGAAGCAGAGAAGAGAAGAGAGGAGAAGAGACAAGCTAGAGAGAAGTAGTAGTAACCTAACCTGTGGTTGGAATAAACGCTAGATTGACGATGGAGAGAGATAAGTGAGGCCTTCCCTTGGCTGGTCTAAGAGTATTTTTCGAAACATTTGGAGGTCTATCCGACCGGCGGCGGCAAAGCGAGCAGGCGAAATCCTAGTGGTGGTGGTGCCAGTCGAGCAACGTGCTAGTATGATGAGGTCAGGAACGGAGGTCGACAATTCAACATGGCATTGGGAACAACAAAAGCAAAAGGTAGAGTACCTGGTAGAGACAATGTCTTGTGTCCGGGACCAAGTGATCACTGACCATGGTCCAACCCTACGTCTCTACTCACCGTCATGCAAAAGCAAAAGAGGGAAAGTGGTAAAAATGGATTCCAGTGTTTTTTTATATCTATTCATCATACAAACTGCGCTCCACTTTCCAATTAGTCGATCCGCTGATCTTTTGACGTGGACAGTACTCCATCCATTCCAAATTGTAAATCACTAGTATCGTGCGTTGCTACGGGTAAAATATTTACAATACACAAAGTATTCAACAAAATAATAATAGTATAAAAATAAGTGTAAAATATTAAAAAAGACAGATGGATTACGGGATATAGTTTTGATGCTAAGCCGGCCTGTTGAGTTTGTTTTGTACTGGCAAATAAATACTGAATTTAAGCCATATTTTGGAATGAGAAAGACATTCAAAAGTATGTTTCAACTATTTAAGGGCTTTGAAAAGTAAGTTTCACCATTTAATCCTCCTCAAATATACTGTCGATTGATATAAAGTCTGCATGGTCTTAGAATCACTTTATCGGCTTCCAAAATTTGACAATTTTGTTAAGCAAAACACGCCTTACATTCACAACCGAGGGAGTACTGTCGACTACAGTGACTGTAATTAGGATTTCTAGATATCAACTGGGTTTAGTTTTTATGGCCCATCGGGCCAGGCAAAGATCTTTGCCTTTGCACAAGAAGATTATTCATCAGCAAAAATCTTTCAACTCTTTCCCCAAAAAAGAAGGAAAAAAAACTTTGAACTCGATCCCACGGCGTTTCCGATTCAGCAAGCAGGATAGGGCGCGAAAACGTCAAACGAACTAGGAGTCCATTATATTAATCACGATATACAAATTAAATACTCCATCCGATTGGTTAACATATCGCAGTTAAACTGCAATGGTTAGCCCAGCGCTGATCGTAGTCGTAGAGTGCGTGCTAGTTTCTCTGGTCACCATCATCGCACCAATCGTGCTCGCCTGCTGCTACGGCAACACAAGAAATAATGAAGACCAGCAGCAGGCGGACGGCGAGCTGCCGAGATGGAGGAGGCGGTGCAGAAGCAGATGGCATCCATCGCCGTCGCCTTGCTGGAACGCGTGGCGTACCCTCGCCGCCAGAACCCCGGCCGCCTCTGCTGATCCATCAGCATCAAACGACATCGACTGCAGTGTCAGTAGAGGAGGACTGCGCGATTTGCCTGGGCCGTTTCGAGGACGGCGACCGGTGCAGCATCATGCCACTCTCTGCCGCCACGAGTTCCGCAAGGCCTGCATTGCCGGTTGGATAATGGCGTACAACACCACATGCCCACTGTGCAGGCCGTCAACTGCAGTGGACGGCTGTTGCTGAAAACATGGTGTAGGGTAAGTACTATATGTGTGTGTGTGTAACCTACTGGATATGCAGCATTCACTCACTAGTATACATTATATCTATAATTATTTGTATAAGTATCATTAAGGAGTTTCCAGGTGCAGGCTTCAATATGCATGCGGTGAATTTTGGCATGAAGATGGCACATGTTTGTTGGTCGAAGACCTGAGATAGCTTAATTAGTAAATTTGTTTAGTGGGCGTGCAAATTCCATTGCATGTTGAGATTATGTGCAGCGTGTAGCTCAGTGGTAGAGCATCAAGTAGAGGTGCCACCCACCCAGAGCTCGAATTCTGGGTGCTGCATTATTTGTGCCCACCTCCCTATGCCACGGATGCAGATGGTTCCCAAGGTGCCAAGGAAGATGCTGGTGAGGTTCCTGCCCAAGCTAGGCTTCGGTGGACCCCTTCTTAAGACAAAGTTAGTCAGGGGCGGACTACAGGGTATGCCGGGTGGGTCGCGGCATACCCTGTATTTTGGGCCATTAGAGCAATAGATACGGCCCATCAGCCACAAGTAAAAAGAAAAAATATCAAACCCTTCCATCACCGCCTCCACCTCGTGCCCTCGTCTCACGACGCTTCGGTGCCGCGCGTCGCCGTCGTCCAGTGCCTTCGCGTGACCACGCCTCCGACCATCTGCTATGCGCCACCGCCTGTCCACTGCCCAGCAGCCCAGAGGCACCCGCCGGTGAGCGCCGAGCGGTCCGGCCATCACCACGTGCAGGACTCAGCAGGCACGCCAGTTGCCCCATTCATCTATAATCCTTTTCCTCAGTTTCTTTTGCAAACTTGCAGGAACTTCAGCAAAGGTACAGTAAGAAGTATTCTTGTGTTGCTTGATGCGTTCTTCTCCATTAATACTCTTGTAATTACATTAAATAATGATGCATGTAATATTTTCAGAAACGGTTGGATTAGGAAGAGAGGCGGAGATATTGCATTTTTTTTTTCCAGAAACACGCAACAAAGGCAGCAGCAGCAATTGCTTCAAACACTATCCCATCTTCAATTGGAAATTTTGTGGAATAACAGAATCAAAAGCAGGATGGAGTGGTAGTTGAAGAAATCGCGGATCCTGTGCCCTCGCCTCCGCCACTGCAACCACCCGCATCATAGTTGTAGGTTTATGACATCAATCGCCTTCCACATGATCCAGGTGTAGCTTAATCTTTGAATTTAAGACTATTTAGTGCATGTGGTTCACCGAATTAGAATGTGGTTTTACCAAATTGTAAATGGTTTTTATCGAATTGCATAATAATTTTTATTCGGCATATCCTGCGGTAAAATCTTAGGTGCGCCACTGAAGTTAGTGGGACGTCTTTCCCGCTGATCGAGTTTTTTTTTTCATGTTGAGATTATGCATCGCCCTTGTAGTACAATAAACTCTGATGTGAGAGACTAGCTAGTAGGCGCTCAATCGCTCATCTGATGGCTATTATATTATGTTATATTGCTGCTTAATTAATACAGTATTGATGAAATATATGTAAAGCACAAGTTGCTACTTGAGCACTCGATGGATGGTACTAGCCAGTGTGCGCTAGACTGAATGAATGAGATTTCGGTGTGGTCGTGTCTCTGCTTGCCAGCAGCATCCACCCTGCTCATTGCCCACAGATCTTTTGATGCGATCTTATCTGACCTGATGTTTTGCGAGGTGTGTTTGGATCCTTAGTTAAAATTTAACCCTTGTCACATCGAATTTTCAAATATCGAATGTTCGAATGCTAATTAGGATGATTAAATATGAGCTAATTATAAAACTAATTGCAGAAGCCCTGGCCAATTCGCGAGATGAATCTATTAAGCATGATTAATTCATCATTAGCAAATGGTTACTGTAACACCACATTATCAAATCATGGATTAATTAGACTTAGTAGATTCGTCTCGCAAATTAACCTCCATCTATACAATTAATTTTGTAATTAGCCTATATTTAATACTCTATCTAAACATCCGATGTAACATGGGCTAAAGTTTAATCCATAGGAAACAAACCAACGAATGAGTGAATATGGTGGGCAGACATCACATGTGACGTGTGTGCAAGTATTTTTGTGATCCACTAGACACTAGCAGTGTGTTGCCTGTGATGAATAGTGCTGCCACCTAATTAGACGAACCAAAGAGAGAAAGCCAATCGATCCTAGTATTGTATTTTGCTGTAGTATTACGGTAGTTTGGCTGAATCCTCCTTGCAGTTGCAGCTGGTATGAGTATGAGAAAACGGAAAAAGGTTAAAGGACATGCCTGCCTACAAGTTAACGATTCAGTGGCACCTGGAGTTCTGGAGTAGTGGGGGGAACACAAGTGGCCCGTGGGCGTCACACGCACAGCAGCATATATGGGACAGCCTGCTGCTGATTGAATCCTCGTGGTCCACCTGTCAGTGGCGGAAGAAGCAAACCAGACTTGGAAGAGGCCCATTGATCAATAATGTACTTGATCCCCCCGACCCCTGTGATTTTAATCATCCATTAATTAGTACTCCTTCCGTTTGGTTTTAATCACCCTCGATCATTTATTTATTCCATTAATCATCATCACCAAGTTTGTCCGTCGGATCATCATCAGTGACTGGACTATATAATTCATGTAAATATATACGGTGACATGTCCTTTGTTGGTTTGGCCGTGTCTACTACTACTACTACCTCCTGCGTCCACGGCCATGAACTTAGCTTCTCTTTGTCTAGAACGTGATGACTGGAGGTGCTAGTAGAAGGCTCCATGCCTCCATCATCACATCACTCTGGAGGTGCTAGTAGACGTCATGAGCTGAGGAGGTCACGGGTAAGGGATACATACATGCGGCTCCCTTGTTATCATATCATATCACCCACTTAATTTCTTCAATTCCATTTGTCGAAATTGAGCTCAACTAACTGCGAACGAACAGGGCGTTAGATTTTCCACCATGCAGGAAGTCTCTCTGCTTTGTTTGGTTTCTCTCATCCGAGTTCCAGACGCAGACAACAGAGCTAGAGTTTGCAACAAAGAATATCTCAGATTGCATTAGTTGCCGCTTCTACGGCGATGAGCATCCGAGTCATCAGTGATCAACCACGACGCCATCCTCCAAAAGAAACGGAATCATCATTGCAACGGAATATGTGGGTGGTGGCTCTGCAGACGTGGCGGTGACCAATCGACCACGACCTCCACGTTTGTTTTTTCTTAAACGAACCTCCACATAATTAAATACCAGTGACCAATCGACCACGACCTCCACCTTTGTTTTTTCTTAAACGAACCTTCACATAATTAAATACCAGTAGAAATGGCCGTGCGTTGCTACGGATCCTTACTTGCTCTCATGTTATTATTCACTTGTTCCTAATATGTTGACTTTGTTTCATAATATGTTGGTGCGTTGTCCCTAGTAGTCCTCTTTTTGTAAGTATAGTAGTAGAAGACATTTGTGGGCGGTTTGATGCCATGTATTTATTACGTGGGACCCACACATGGAAATTAAAAAAATTCACCGCTTAACATCCGCCCTATCCATTCATTCGCTTTCCCTCGTACTCATCGTCATCCAGCCAATCGCTGCCTCTTCGTCCGTTGGCGCCACCCGCATCTTGCCCCATCCTCAGGTAAGCGCTCGTCCTCCCCGTGCCTAGCCTCATTCCCGCTTCCAGCGCTAGGTCACAGCGCCTCAGGCCACTATGAGCAGGAGTGCTTATCTTCTTCTTCTCATTTCCATCCACCTTCCTTTTATAATCCACTCCAAACCATTCCAATCAAGTGCAAAATCGAGCCCCCAATTGTTAGATCCCTAGCGCTATGCTCTCGCTGGCACATGGCTCTACTTGGTGAACTACAAGGAGGCGCATAGGAGAATCACATTACAGAACAGACAAAACTATGACCTCCTCCTCAGTCCTCACCTTCTTGGAGTCCTGCACGGTGGTGCGCAGGGACTTCTTGACAAGGATGTGGTGCGGCTCGCGGTGGCTGATGATGTCCATGAGCATCTCGTAGTGGGTCATGTTCGGGGATGACACGATGACGACGTCACAGAACCTGCTGCCCAGCAACCCTCGGTGACCTGAAGAGGGTGTTTGGATACTGGGTGCTAAACTTTAACAGTGTCATATTGGATGTTCGAATGCTAATTAGGAGGACTAAATGTGAGCTAATTATAAAATTAATTGCAGAACCCCGAGCTAATTCGCGAGACGAATCCATTAAGTCTAATTAATCCATCATTAGCAAATGGTTACTGTAGCACCACATTGTCAAATCATGGACTAATTAGGTTTAATAGATTCATCTTGCGAATTAGACTCCATCTGTGCAATTAGTTTTGTAATTAGCCTATATTTAATAATCCTAATTAGTATCAAACATCCGATGTGATAGATGCTAAACTTTAGCGGGTGGTATCCAAACACCCTTGAAAAGGTCTTGAAACCTTCTGGTGGTTAAGGATTCAACAGCTTCTCGGTATTTGCATTCTACAGGCGCTGTGTGGGCAGGCTGGATCTCAGGTCAATTGCAGTAAAGTTTGGAGATCTTTTTGCAAGATCGTCAAGAACTATTTAAGTACTGCAGGTTGATTATGAAAAAATTGAAAGATTTTTTTTGCAAAATAACCGGTTAGAAGAAACAACCGTGCTTTAATATTAGGTATAGATATATATTAAGTATAGATATAGATATAATCGCTGGTCCCGCAGGTGGCATTATTGGGAGGAAGGTCGTCGTTGCGTGGAATCAATCCAGATTCACCATAAACCAAAATGGCTCTTGCCTGTTGTCTCTGCCTGCCTGCCTACTGAAAATAAAATTTCCCTGGTTATTCCCATTAAATTCTAGTTTAACTAGGTAGGTAGATTCTTTTTCTTAAGTAACAGTGGTTATATTGTGAAAAGGGGCCTCGGTTTACTAGGTATAGTAGCTTGTTCTCCTAAAACTGAAATATTACACCACTAGCTACCATGTTTTGGATGAATCAACTGGATGGTCCTTTGAGGACCACAGATTTGCTGCATGGTTGGTGTTTACATAAGTTGAACATAACAAATAGAGATGAATGATGCCATAAATTTGGGCTACTCCCTCCATTCCAAATTACTATTCATTTTGACTTTTCTAGATACACATTTTTGATATGCACCTAGATATAAAAGTGACATACATACATAGTAAAAGTGACGTATCTAGAAAAGTCAAAACAAATAGTAATTTGGGATGGAGGAAGTGTGGATCAGTTTTTTTTTGTGACGGGAATATACCACATGCATCCTGCAAACGAATTTAGACATATTTCTAGGCAAGGTTCGTTGTGCTTCTTAAATCAAGTTCAGGAATCTAAATTGAATCATAAGCCATAAAAAGTCGTCGGCGATAAGTTGGGCCACATATTGCTTCATGTTGGTGTTTACATAACTTTGGGCCAGATCAGATCCCATGTGTGCAGGAAATATAGCACATGCATCCTGCAAATGAATTTAGCCACCTTTCTACACTAGATTCGTTGTGCTTCTAAAGTTGAGTTAGGAATCAGAACTGAATCGTAATGTGACATAAAAGCTGTAACGATTTCATTGTAGCCATTGTACTAGTCTAGTAGATGATGTAACACTCTTTGGATGTTAATACAGGTTGCCTGCTCATTTAAGGAAATAAAAGTCCATTTAGTTCAAGGACAAAGTTATATTCTCCTCCTACTGCGTGCATTTTAAAGGTGCATTATATTTTGATTTTTTTAAAAAAAAGAAAACTCAGGATATTTGATCAATAATTAGTAAAACTATTTGTTTGTTTAGTGTATAAAATTAAAGTTCAAAATAGGGCAGTAACATAAACTACTTTGGCATGGTGTTTGTTTCATATGCATTGACAATCTATATTCTGATTGAATATAAAAATATACTTCGAAGAAGTCCTTTTTTTTGTTTCACAATACACCCTAGTGTTGGATGGGAAGTATGTAGTATTAGTTGTAACTATCTTCAATTCAACACCAATAGTTTCTTTTTTATAGTAAAACTTGTTGTTTGTGTTGTAAACTATTAGATTTCCAAATTTTGAGGAATACTGAACATTTTGACGATTTTTTTTCCAGTTCTCCTCTTTTGTTTCCCTATAGAGTCTAGATAATTGTATAAATGAATGGTTGACAGGAAAGGTCATGTTGTTGTAACTAAGGAACAACATGTTTCGCTCTCCGGTGCCATATATCACTGTCATATATATTTGTAACTAAGATGGTAACAAAATAGTTTTTTTTTTCTTTTCGTTTTCAGTTGGTGGTTCTGATTGAGTGTAGTAGTGGTGATAATTGTTGCTGAATGTGGCGACACGACGCCGCTAGTATGGTGCACATGCATGACATCCATCTCCTGTCTCTATTATTGAGTTACATAACGTCATGGAATTATGGGAACCAGACACACCTTGAAACACAGCGCAGCAAAGAAAAGTAGTATCTGTATGTTATGCTTAATTAGAAACAAACATGGCTACTGAAATCGTGATCACGCAAGATCCAGCAGCACACACATGTATGAATCGTACGGTGGTGGTCCAAGCCAGGGTCCATGGAGCAGCAGGTGCCCCCCTTGCCGCCTGGCTGATGACTCAGCACAGGATGAGATCAGATTGGCATGGTGTGAAATGAAACCGGGGATGGCTTGGTCCAAGACCGTGTGCTGTATCCTGAGGGCGACCTGGCGTGCCTAGCTGTGGCCCGCAGCGGGTGCAGTGATGCTGAATCAAATTGCATTGGTTGGTCGGAATCCAAGCACGGCGAGGCGATGCCACGCAAGGATATCCCGTCATTACAGGCGTGCTTGGTTCCGAGCCAAGCTACGCCACGCCACACGATTGTGGTGCTAGAAAAGAACGTCACACCCGTCACACTGCAGTGGGGTGCAACCAAGCACGCCCTATGTTGCTGGAGAGACAGCAACCAGCAGTGCCATTATCGTCAAATATAATGGAGAGGTACTTGTATCGTTTTACTTTGTCGTTTCCTTGAAGGAATACGTGCATCGAATGAACATTCTCAAGAAAGGATTAGTAGTGATGGGGATGTTGAGTGGTCCAAGGCACATGGAACAGGTTGCCCTTGACTCAGCCACCAAAGGATCAAAATTGTTGCTGTGCTGTTACTAATCCTAATAACAAAAATCACATCTTTCTTCAGGAAGGAAGAAAAAAAACAGCAGCCTTGATGGTAGATGGCTAGGTACTACTAGACCTGAGCTGTAGTCGGATGGCGACATTACGGGCTGAGCTGTCGCCGCATGTGTCGAGTCGAGTACACGGCGGTGTGCTAGCAAGAATATCCATCCGGACCTGGATGTGTGATGCGGTGCGCAGGAAACGCAGCGGAGGCGGCATCAGCAGGGTCATTATCGTCAAGCCGCGTATGATTAGGCCGACTAATAATCTCAGCCCTTCCTTCCTTCCTTCCCTGAAACCCTCCTCTGCTTGCCGTTGCCGATTCCCCCTCTGCTTCCACCCCCCACCCCGGCCCCCTCCCTGTATAAGAGCAGCTTCCCCTCCGCCTCATTGTCGCCGCATCCCAGCCCCTCTCCCTGCCCAGCGGAGCTCAACTTCAGGCAACAACTAGATACCCAAACCAGAACGCGTAACCCCGCACAAATTTTGGTTTTGTCGCCTCCTCGACCCCCTCTTCCTCATCCTTCGTGGCGTCGCAAGGTATGCAATCCGTCTCTCTCTCTCTGCAACTCTGCATATCTGCTTGCAATTTCAATGCTAGTTCATGCCAGTGCCCATTGTCTTTACGGGTCCTCTTCTTGTTTGTCTGCTTCGATTCGTCGATTTTGCTCAGCCGTAGGGGCGCATCCCATCCATTGGACAAGGAACCTTGCGCTCCCCTGTTAGTTTGTCTAGATTCAGGAAAAAAAAATAGGCGGCGTTCATTGGCTCACCGTGCCTTCAATTTCTTCTTGTGCTCTCTGTCCGATTCCGACCCCAGTAGGTATCAGGTCGTTTGGTCTTCTCAGTGTTTGCCAGGCCCAGGCGTTTAGGTTTCGAAAAGACGCAATTTTTACGTCTTCAGTTGCTTCAGCTTTCTCTGAACAAAGTTCCTGTAAGATGGGAAATCATTGAGTGCAGAAAGTTGCCATCTTGTTATGGTTGCCATGGATGTCACCACGCTGCCATGTGCCTGTCCCTTATCCTCATTTACCTGTTTATTGTTGCGCAATATGTAGAAATCCATTAGCATTTGTATACTGGTTCCAGTAGGGAACCTTCTTTGTATACTGAATTAACAATATGCATATTATTTGGTTCGTCAATTCAGTAAGCCTCTTCAATTCTCTGTACAGCCTTTATTTGGTTATTAATTGCTCCAGTATTTAACAAAAGTTATTAGCTTTCGTTAATATCCTGGAGTCTCAATTGCTGAATCTGTTTTTTTTTTCTTTCTTTCTTTTGAGCAGATACCAAAATCCACAAGTCAAAACCTCAGGGAATGCTGAAAGATGTGCTTTCATAAAAGAGATTTCTGTTGCGACATCAAGGAGCTCGCTGCTCCACAAGGGCTGCTAGCCTGCTCAACTCTTGATGTGAGCGACCACCTCAGCTGCATCAATCCTACACCCTTCAGACTCCGACACGACCAAGCCATAAGAGTACTGTTCACCATCATGGACCATGACATGGGGGAGGAGGGCTAAATCATTGCAGTCCACCTAATCGGCCGGCCAGAGGATAGCCGTGTGTTTTATACTTTTGGAGACATGGAGGGCAGAGGAAAGATTTTAATGGAGAGGTATGAGCTGGGGAGAATGTTGGGGAAAGGAACATTTGGCAAGGTGCACTATGCAAAGAACCTTGAGTCAAATCAGAGCGTTGCTATTAAGATGATGGATAAGGACAAAGTGCTCAAGGTTGGGCTTTCAGAGCAGATAAGGCGTGAGATCACAACAATGAGATTGGTGGCACATAAGAACATTGTTGAGCTTCATGAGGTCATGGCAACACGGAACAAGATCTACTTTGTCATGGAGTATGTGAAAGGTGGCGAGCTCTTTGAAAAGATTGAGAAGAGTGGCAAGCTCACGGAGCCTGCTGCACACAAGTACTTCCAGCAGCTTATTAGTGCAGTGGATTACTGCCACAGCCGAGGCGTGTACCACCGGGACCTGAAGCCTGAGAACCTGCTGCTGGATGAGGATGAGAACCTGAAGGTATCTGATTTTGGACTGAGCGCACTTTCGGAGTCGAAAAGGCAAGATGGATTGCTCCATACCACCTGTGGAACACCAGCATATGTAGCTCCAGAGGTGATCAGCAAGATAGGCTATGATGGTGCAAAATCAGACATCTGGTCTTGCGGTGTTGTTCTATTTGTTCTTGTTGCTGGTTATCTTCCTTTCCAAGGCCCAAACTTGATGGAGATGTATCGAAAGGTACAGCATGGTGATTTCAGGTGCCCCAGTTGGTTTTCACACAAACTCAAGAAGCTGTTGTACAAGATCCTGGACCCTAACCCAGCCACAAGAATTTCAATCCAGAAAATAAAAGAGTCTACCTGGTTCAGAAAAGGTCCCGAGGGGACCCGCACAGTTAAGGAGAAAATTCCCTGTGAGAATGCCACCACAAATGCTGCTCCAACACTTTCTGTGAGGCGCAAAAAGAATCCTTATGAAGATGCAAAACCGCTGCCTGTGACAAACTTAAATGCCTTTGAAATTATCTCTTTCTCCTCAGGGTTTGATCTATCTGGCCTCTTTCTTGAAAAGGAGTGCAGAAAGGAGGCAAGATTTACTTCAGACAAGTCAGCCTCGGCCATCATCTTGAAGATTGAAGACGTCGCAAAGATGTTGAATCTCAGGGTAAGGAAGAAGGATAATGGTGTTGTCAAGATTCAAGGGAGGAAGGAGGGAAGGAATGGTGTCCTTCAGTTTGACACAGAGATCTTTGAGATCACACCATTTCATCATCTTGTTGAGATGAAACAAACAAGCGGTGATTTTCTTGAGTATCAGAAATTATTTGAAGAGGACATCCGGCCAGCACTGAAGGACATAGTTTGGGCCTGGCATGGAGATGATCAGCAGCAAAAGCAGTAGCTTGGATGCCTCAGTTAGTTTTTGTTCCAAAATTCGTTGGATTCTTCAGCTAAGGGTGATTCTGTTCTACATGTGTGTTCTTTTTTAGAAGCTGCATCCATTTTGTGATGTGTACCATAGGCTACATTCCATTCGAACAATAATTGTTGAGAAGCTGAGTTCTTGAGTTTCATTCTGAAAATTGTTTCTGTTCTGTAATGGTTGTACCTGTCGATAATGAAATACAATGCCTTTGATCCTTGAAAAAAGGTTGAGCTTTCCTGCAGTTCTCTAATAGCTTCTTTTGGTGAAATATTGTGCCAAACATTTGCAAAAGATATGCACCCCAGCAACTGCATACGGAATCACTTGTCTTGATTTTAGCCATTCCAGCACTTAATAACAGCAGAAAATCTGAAAGTCTAAATTTCAATAGTGATTATATATCACTTCAATGAAACTTTATTGTCTTTTGCGATGCTTGAGATTCAAATTGATTGAGCCCACTAGATCTAACGAACCAATTTTTGTTCTTACTAGAATCTCACTGTCTCTCGAGTTTATCAACCAAAATTTCAAAAAACATTTTTGCATATCTAAAGATGGTGCTGTCTGCTGTGCTTTGAATCTCAACTTCCTTATGAGTACATTAACTTTCAAGGGGCACATCAGCAAGTAACTATTGATCACTCGTTCAGTCTGCATATTCAAAAATAGCGAAAATAACTTGGGTACTAGTAGACAAGGAATGAATGAAGATAGCACCTTCATTGGAAACTAAAAACGTAGTGACAAAGAAAGCAAGGTAAAATATACTCCACACAAAAGAACATATAAAAAAATGAAACGTACATCACATGTTGATAAGTTAAACCTTAAGGCAATATTTAAACTCCACTAGTCCACTTGCATTGAAAAAGGATTTGTCCCCATCAACTGGGATTAAGGATAGATCCGACAGCTCGTTTTTCACATTCCTAATCAACCACCGGTACCACTTTCCAAACAGGTCAAACATTGATCCAATCCGATTAGTTTTAGCAAACCAGTCGATAAACTGTTTGGGTTCCTAATTTTCAAACGTATGTGCTTTTGTTCTTGATGATGTGTCATGATAGATGCCTGATGCGATGTATCTCCACAATTAAGAGACAAAAGTGATGCTATAGATAATTCGTTCCTGGTTTGAGCATGCAAAATTTACTTGTTCAGTTTTTTTTTATGGCTTGGCTCGGTCAACTGCATAGCTGTTGGATCTGTCAGGGATATGCTTAGAACCCAAGTTGATCGACAGGATGCGGCAGCTGTTGAATATGTATACTACCTAGTGGAGTTAAAAATTTCCTACAAGCAGATAATTATCAAATATAACTCTTAGTCATTGGATTCCATGTGCATTGCGTGTGCATAGACTGCAGAATGATTTGTTGGGAGTTCCAGACAGTGCGACCTACATGCATTGAACTGGGAACCTAACAAAAGGTGAAACTGGAGTTTCAGAGATTAAATGGGATGGTGAACTGAAAACCTTAGCGTCTACCCCCAGGGTCCATCCCAAAACTCTAGCTTCAGATATATGTATTGTCAGACGGGCTACACTAGCTAATTAAAGCCGCAAAACAAAAGAAATAGAGAGCTAGTCAATAATGATGTGTTCAAGTTTGTGCATGAGACGTTGGATTTGCCAATTGTGAAATGACTTATTTACCACATCCATAGTCGACCAACAAACATTTTTTTTCAATAGGTTTACCTCTTTGTTGCATCAATATCGCAAGCAGATTATGCAACCAAAGAATACTATATATCCTCTTGCAACATGCTGTAGTACTACTAGCTGGCTGGCATCGAACAAATTTCTGCATTAATTCACTTCTGACTTTCTGAGATGGATTAAGATGGGGGCCAACGCAATGCACCAGATCCAATATACTCCCTCCCCTCTGGGATTGATAAGAGGAGAAGGGGCTTCCTCTGGGCAGGAAAGGCTAAAGGTAATGGCGGACAGTGCCTCGTTGCACGGCCGGTAGCGTGTCGGCCGCAGGAGTTTGGCGGCATTCTCACTTCGCCTACGATGGATGTGGCTCAAGAGAACAGACCCCACAAGACCATGGCATATGCTGGACCTTGACTTCGGCAAGGATAAGGAGGTGCAGCTAGCAGATGTTTCAGACATCCATTGATAGATGTTCACCTGGGCGACGGCTCCTTGGTGCTGTTCTGGACCGATCGCTGGCAGGGAGACGCATCCCCATGCGTGATTGCAAGTGGGCTTTGCTCGTTAGTGAAGCCCCAAGTTCGGAAGCGAAGAACAGTGGCAGAAGCACTGCACATCAAACTATGGATTGCTGATATCTCTGGTCATCAGTTGACTGTCCAGGCACTCGATCTCTGAGGACTTGAAATTGTGGCCGCTAGTCGACCAGGTTCACCTACAGATCGAATGGGGTGGAGGACACACTTGCCTGGCGTTGGTCACCTTGCGCCACGTACTCGACGCGCGCTCCGCGTACCGCATGTTCTTCGTAGGATCTGAGCAGTTCGCAGGGGCAAAGCCAATTTGGAAAGCTTGGGCGCCATTAAAGGTAAAATTCTTCACTTGGCTCGCTGTTCGGCATTGCATTTGGACGGCGGACCGACGGCACCGACACGGCCTCCAGAACCAGGCAAATAAACTGCCCTCTGTGTGATCAGGAGCTTGAAACAGCAGATCATTTCTTCGTCGGTTGCTGCTACACAAAGCAGGTCTGGCATGCCAATGGGAGCTACAATCCAGTTCCCAACCGAGCGCGCGGTTTATGCTTGACTGGTGGCTGCAGCTAAGACATGGGCTCAACAATCTGAAGCAGAGGGGCCTCAGTTGTCATGTTGATCACCTGGACCATCTAGCAGGAGAGGAATGCTAGGAGTTTTGACAACTGACCAAGCATCACCGAGAGTCAACTGGTGGACATCATCATCAAGGAAGGTTAATTGTGGGTTCAGGCCGGAGCCAAGCATATGGCTGCTCTGAGATGGCCGGCTGAAAGGGCAGTAGGTTTGCTAGGAGGTCCGGTCTAGCTGTCTAGGCTCTGTTCTTGGGTTGTAATAGTTAGCCGTATAAGTATTAAGTGCGTTAAAACTGTATGCAAACTGTATGCGTGTGTCCGGTTGGCCCGCGTTGTAACTTGTAACTATATTTCATCTTCTTAATACAACGATACACAGCTCTTCTGCGTATTCTCGAAAAAAAATATACTCCCTCAAAATCTCTTCTATTCTTAACTCGAGTCTTTTCACTCTTTTCTGTGCATCTACAATTATCTTCGGGTTATGTTTTTCAGAGAGAATAGTAAACGTGCTTCCTGTTAACCTATTTGATACCTTGTGTGCATTGTTGTTTTTTAATAAGGAAATAGTTCCGACCTCTGCGACCGCACACAGCCAAATTCTTACATCATACTCGGTCTAGAACCTAATATAAAAATTAGGGAAATGAGTACACATAGAGTATGAAAAATTCAAAAGTATAGCCTATTATTGCTTCTCCGTCCATTCTTAACGAATATATCTAAAGCGACGATCTCTAGAACTTTGCTTGCTGAACAAATTCAGATATGTTTGCTCAAATGCAGAAAAGGGCTATCACTGACAAGATCATGGCCTACGAAGTGGGGCTGATCCAGCAGTACCTCACCAAGGGCTACACAGAGGATCAAGAGTCGATCACCGATGACGACGGGAGGAGAATTAGGGCAGGAAGCCAAAAGCAAGGGGTTAATAATTTACAAGAATTAACTGTTTGCCCTGCATCTCGTGTCGCTGCTGCAGCTTAGGCATCATCCTTGTGTTCTTGTGTTATTTATGCTACTCCGATCCTTTCTAAACATGAGACTTTGGATAATCATGAGCCTTGAGTGACAACATGTCTGTACAAATGCTTCAATTCATGGTACGCGCGAGTAAGCTCATGCCATGATATTCCTGTAATTTTTTGCATATCAACAGTTGGTGTTGCGCTTCCACTTCCTTAATTATGAGCAGAGTAATTTTTCAGGGTGAGCATCAGCATGTAACTCTTGATTGCTTCCTTATCAGTCTGCATATTCTGCAATAGCGACGGTAAAATAAATAATGGTTATTAGAAGACAAAGAACGAAGTACACAGGTATATATGCAGGCGACGACTGCTATATATGATCGAGCAGACAAGTCTCAAACATAGGAGTAATCATTAGTAACTGCATATTATATGTATCAACTATCAATTAGTACTTGTATAATGATTGGTTGACGTGGGTGCCCTTGTGTTGGGCTTGGGCCGATCGAGTCTGGGCCTCATCTGTTTTTTATACATACTGTAGTGTATTATTAATCATCTGTAAATGCATTCCGCCTGTGATTTGCTGTGCACAAGGATACAGATGTAGTAGGTTTTGCTGTTTGGGTAAAGGGGAAAAAACAGCCATGCAAATATGTTGAATACAGATAGCATTCGCACACATGACACAATGACCCATTATTCCAGTAGCGTTGCAATTGGTCTTGGTTTTGCAATTGTTCTGAATTTGCAAACGTCTTCGGTCCTTCGAATTCTCATCACATATTTAGGTTCAAGAAGGAAAACCACAATCGGAGTCATCAGTCAGAATGGCCATCAGAACAAATATCAGGAGAGAGAGAGAGATAAAGAAATTGGGAAATTTTCAGATCAGAGAGGCTTCAGAAAATTCAGATCCAAATCTATGTGCCTGACTCACCCATCTCAGCAAGAACGTTTTTTTAGTTTAAAAAAAAAAGCAAGAACGTTTCGGGATGGATTGACTGCTCGTGGCCACACCGAATTCAAGGGGAGAAGCTCTAGCTAGAGCACGGGAAATTAATCAATCCAAAGGAAGTAAGGTCGTGCTTTCCATTACCAGCATCGAGAAGGGGAAGGCAAAATCGACCTTGGTTCCAACTCCGCTCGACGCCAGCCCAGCAGCAGGAGAGCACGGGGACTGGGGAGGACGCGAGGGCGGCTGCGACGCCGAGGGGAACCCCGAGGTCAGCTGCGACGGCCGTGCGGATCCTCTTGCTGTTGCCCGTGGATCCGATCCCCAGCCATCCTTGAGGAGATCGCCGCCGACGGCCGCTGATGGAATCCGCCGAGTCGATCGAGCGAGAGGACGCTTCGATAGTTGCCGTTTTTCTTTCCAGACCTCGGCACACGTTTTTTTATTTTACATCGGTTTTGGCCTGAAACAAGGGTAAAATGAAATCCCAAGTAGCTTTTTCAGCTTGCATCGGAGAAAAATTGCGGACCTGTAACTTACAGGAGTTTTGGACAAAATACCTTGCTTCCAAACGGGCCCTTACTAGACATGAGACTTTGGGTGATCATGATTTTTGAATGGCAAGATGGCAGTACAAACTGCTTCGTTTCATTCTACAAGCTAACTCAAACCATGATATTTCTGCAACGTGCGTACCTTTTGTTTGTGATTCTTGCTTATGTCCAGATCATGTGCTGTACAGTAAACAGAAAAAAGCTTTCCTCTATCAAGAGCTACTGGAGACGCTACGGAACGCTTAATATCATTTTCTGGTTAATTCCATTCCTTTTCATTTTCCTCAGGCTATTATGTTTGATAACAAGTGACAGCCAGTGGAGTTTATGTATAGGATCCAGCAAAGCCCATCAGGACATGATCCACCTCAAAAATGTTTCTAGGCCTCTTGCAATTGCAGTTTGCAAATGACGTTTTTCTCTCAAGCATGTAGCACACAAGTCAGTCATGAGACGAAGGGAGAGCATTCTGTTGTTCGGCTTTTCATGTCTAAAGACCAAAATGCAACCTGTCAGTTCTAAGAGCAATTTCCTTAAGGTTTTGCGAATGATGTTTTTCTCTCAAACATGTAGCACAAGTCTAAAGACCGAGGAGAGAAATCTGCTCTTCGGCTTTTCATGTCTAAAGACAAGGTTTCTGACCAAAACGCAACCTGTCAGCTCTAGGAGCAAATTGCTTAAGGATTTGCTAGTGTTTCAGCAGGTTTTGTACCAGGAAAGAGGCGCAAGTAATGTGTTTTCAGGCTCCATCTGATACAATTACAACCTTGGAGGATGACAGCAGCAACAGCAGCAACAGCACACTCAAAACTGAAGGCCAAGGCTACCAAGAGATGATGGTGTTTCATGCCTCCATTTTTTATTTGAGATGGTGCCATCCATCCAGAAAACACCTCGCACTCCTGAAGCAATGGAATTGGTGTTGTTAACTGGAGGAGACACTTACCCAAAACCTGTGCACATCGTCGCAATAAAACATTTCACCAGACCAGATTAACTAGTAACGACTGTCCCGTAACCCACAAAACTGACCATGACAAGCCTGCTCCGCTTCAAGTAGCACCACAAATAAAATATCAGAAACCCGGTAGGACGATTTACAATCACAGTAACAATGCAGAAACTAGGACTCTTCCTGGAAGTTAGACACAGCTCCAACAGAACATCACTTCAAGAAAAAGAAAGTTGCAGACATGCAATCCAATAATGTCCTTTCTGAAATTTCCAGATTTCAGGTACTCACATTTAGCACATGCTTGTCCCACATTTAAGCATGGATTTGGTGAAAAGACAAAATCATGCAAACTTCAGCCCAAATGCCATGCCCAAAGTCCATACTCCCAGCATTGCACACACTTACAGTATTCCACAACAAAATGCTCAAACATGAACCATTCTGCACATTTACTTTAGCATATAAGCCCCAACCGTGTTACATTTGCTATCATACTACACATCAACACGGACATGTAAGAACAACAGAATTGTGCCAATCTTCACCTCCTTTTGGCACTCAATCAGCAAAATACAAAATAAATTATGAACATTCGTCACCGAGCCTTTTCTGACTCAGATTTTTCCGGTTGTGAAACAAGGGTGCGCCAGAGGTACCGTCCGCTTGCCATGTCCACCATAGTCCAGAACCCGGTTTTCACAGCTGACCCAACCTAGATTAGTGTAGAAAACAATCCTTGAGATTGGGAACCAATTGCTATTAAAGAAACGATATATCTTTCAGATTGGTACACAAGGGAAACAATGAGCTGAGGATTTAGTATTTAAACCAGAAGTAGTAGCAAATGACCATCGATTATGCGGCGTGCACCATTATGAGGTGCTTAATTATCTTTGCTTATTCACGTGCACCGTGCAACTGTTTAAACACTTAAGCCCCACTCAGCTCATGTTTCCATGCAGTTACTTTATAAACAAATTTAGACGCTAGATCCAAAGAGTTAATAACATGGTTTTTGTCAGAGCTGAGGACAGTGGCAGTGCTGGGCAAGATTCCAAATGTTTCAAGGTCTAGCTTGTTTCAAGGCTACCAGACCAAACGATGCTTAGTCAAGTGGTAAAAATTTTCTTACCCCTGAATTTGCAATTGCTTTAATCAATGTGAGGACCAATGGTGGTCACCCTTGGATGATGAGTGATTGATAATGTTGTGTGGAATGATGTTGCTCTTGGCTTGAGATGTGCAGGTGTAGGATGTGACATGGCGGCCGATGGCGTGCGGTGAAGGGTCAAGCGAAAGGTTCATGCCGATGGACCAAGGGCGGTGAAGGGTGAACACGAGTAGGCTTGGACCGAGGGACCCGAGGAGTCCGGACGGAGTCATGGGCGATCCATATGGTGCACGGAAGGGCGAGAGAACATGACGGGATGGAGACGGCGTCGGTCGAGTCGAGCGGGAGGCTTGGTGGAGGCCGGACACGCGTCGACATCGAGGAGATCGCGTGGTGGCCAAGCAGAGATGGACGGTTTGGGTGGTTTGGACCTCAAAACCACTGTGCAGGTAGGTTTCCCGATTTGGGCCTCAAAACCGGGGGCGAGCCGGTGCGGTCGGAGCTTTGAGAAGGAGGGCACGTGGCGTCATCGCGAAGCTTGCGTCGAGGCGAAGCAAAGTCGTGAAGGTGGCGTGTTCGTCCGATGCGTCTATAAAAATCTGGACCAAAATGTCCCTGCGTGGGTAGTTATCTTAGTTGTAGTTGTAGGGTATTTTCATCATCAGCTATGGACTATATATATTAGAGGTGTGCTAGAAACCATAATTTCATTTGTTTAGAGGCTAGCCAAGTGCTTAGAGAGAGGAGAAAAGGGAGATGAGAGGGTGAAAGCTTCTTTTCTCTTGATTTCTCCATCCTAGGGGAAGGATGAAGGGTGGAGGCTAGTCCTCATCTTGTAAAGATGTTGTCTTCGTGATTTAGTCGAATTTGTGTCTCAAATCCGTGGCTAAATCTTGTTGTTTCTCCCGTTTTTCTTTTTCAGGATTTTCGGAGTATTTTCGTGGGAATTGTCGTTCTTCGAGTTTGAGCCCAAATCCCGCGAGGTTTGTTGGGGGGAATTGTTGCTAGGATCCTTATGAGCATCTATGATGTGATCCCCCCTCAAATCCCCCACGGATTCGGCTTGAATTTGTAGTTTTCCCAAAGGATTGAGTTCTTGGTAGGGTTTCGGTGTTCTCCAAAATTCGTGATGAATACTTAAGCTTTTTGAAGTTAGCCTTTGGGAATAGCCTTGTTATGTTGTTGTGAGTCTATGGTTCAAATTTCGTGATTTTTGGAGGTCGCTTGATCGAGTTTCGGATTTTTCCAACTTCTTCACACAGGCTGTTTTTGGAGCTGCGGAAAATTCCGAAGATTTCTTCGGATTCTCCGAAGAATTTTCCGAAAAATTCCGTAGGTGCGGATTCTCCAAAGAATTTTCCTGGAACTCCGTAGGTGCGGATTCTCCGAAGGTTTGTGCGGATTCTCCGGAAGTTGCGGAATATTCCGAAGAGTTTTGCGGAGTTTCCGTACTTTTGTGTTGGTTTTTGAATCTCTTCTGCTGACACTTTCTTGGGTTCATTCTTGCTTCCGTTAGTCTCTAAATTAGACCCTAGCACCATTCCTAGGACCATTAGCTCTTGCATAGCTAAAAGGACTTGATATTGCTAGAAGAGAGGTTTGTGGATCGGTTTGGGATTCAAGTCGAGGTTCTTTGAAGAAATTTGACTCAGCTCCTATTCACCCCCTAGTCGCCTGTTTCGGTCCTTCACAATGTAAGCTATCCCGGACGTCTTATAGTAGGATTTTTTTAAAAAAAAATATAAATTTAGGAGATGTAACCATGCTAACGAGGTTGTTTGAAGAGCAAGGGTAGCTTATAATCTTCCTTCCAAAAAAGAAAGGCTAGTCCATGGCATATATGTATGCGGTGATTGGTTGAGAACTTCAAATGAGCCTAAAACTAAGCATCTTGGAGGGCCAACCCTATGTGCTGACATGACGAAGAACAGAAGCGAGGCCATGTAGGTTGGCAAACAGTGCAATAGAATTATTTCTCCTTAATGATGATACATCAGCCGGAAGCTCATTGTGCGTCGAAATTGAAGGGCCTTGCTAATGTTGCAATCCTAGTTAGTACTAGGAAATTAGGTCCAATTTCCTTTCGGAGCAGGCAAGAAGCTAAGAATAGGAACAGGGAGGGAGGGAGGGAGGGAGGCGTTACCTTGGAATGGAGGGGCAGAGGGGCCCTGGGGGATCCCGAGTCGGAGGCCTTGTCGTCGTCGGCGTCGAATTGGTCAGGCTCGGCGTTGAGCCCGCGGATGAGGAAGAATCCGGCGATGGTGGCGGAGAGGAAGATGAGGATGACCCGCAGCGGGCACATCTTCTCTCGCCTGGGGCTGGGTTCCTTGCCGGCCAACGAAGCAATCAATCCGGCGCAGCAAATGGAAGGCCGGCAGGAAACGGATTCAAGAAAGGCGGCGCCTTTTGGCTGTGGGTTGCTCCTTGTCGGCGGCGGGGGTTTGGCGATTGGGGAAGGAGAGTGCTGCAATGGCGGATTAGGGGAGGTTGGATTGGGACTCGGTTCTGGGTGGGTGGATGCGGAGGATCCCTCCCTTGCAGCAATGTCCCTCCTCCCGAGGCTGGAGCACGCACGCGCCCACCTAACGCAACTTCCCTTTGAATTATTAAAGGGAGGGTGTGAGCAGAAAAATGGAAGAAACTGTGCGAGGCAACGCAATCAGAGAACTGAGAGAAGAGAAGAGCAGGTGGAAGGACCGGAGGAGGAGGGATCCGCGGAGGAAGACGAGACGAACAAAAGGAGGGCGGAGGAGCAGCAATTTATTTGGATTTCCTCTTCTCGCCAGACCAACGGCGGCCACGTCAAAACGCGCCTTCCACCTTCTGTTCTGGGTCCACCCTGGACCGGCTCATATGCATTGCATTCAAAGACTGTTTCGACTGTTAGTGGGGTCCAACCTCCATGTTTGATGCGACGAGCTGTGTCAAACCAAGCTAATGCGCTTTCACAAATACTAATACTGAAGACCAAATGACCACCTGTTTTGGTGGGGCCCAAACTTCACCTGCCTTTGTCGCAACTCCTTAGGTAGCCCCTAATACTACTGCTTTAACCACTACGCGCTACAGGTCTCTTCGCTAGAAGATTGATTATTGATCAGGAATTATATACATGCGACGAGAGCATTTGAAGTTCTAAAATGCGCACATGTTCTAAAATGGTGAAACAATATATATCCATAAGCATACTTTGAAGTTAAAAAAGATTGGAATTTGAAACGGCATTCAAAAAACATAAAGGCATAGGTTACTTTTGCTTATTTTTAACACCCGTCACATCGAATGTTTAGATACTAATTAGGAGTATTAAACGTAGACTATTTACAAAACGCATTACATAAGTGTAGGCTAAACGGTGAGACGAATCTATTAAGCCTAATTAGTCCATGATTTGACAATGTG
>NC_028456.1:34023136-34081664 GCF_000263155.2 Setaria italica | reverse complement strand
TCCTGGTATGCTTTCCACGGGGAAAATGCATGTAGAGCATTTATGGCAGATTGTGGTTGATCTATTGCTTCTTTAACATCGAGTTTTGACTCTTCGTAGTCTGGGCACTAGGACGGGCGTGCACAGATATAGCAAAATGGAGTAACTAGCAAGTCATTATAAACATATAGACAAGTCGAAATATTTCTTATGGCTTAGAAATGAAAAGTCAAATGGTGCAGCATGAGGCCAGGAACAAATGTTTCCTCCCAATATTACAATTTTTGGACTTTATCTTTTTTCAAATGATTAAAAAATTATCATGTTGTAAAAAGGTACAAGGTTTTATATGAATTTGTTGTCATCTAGGACAGATTCAGCAAAATGACACGGAAAGTGATGATCTATAAACAAATGTGATACCTGCGCTGCGGAGTAAAGAGTAATCCCATCAAGTTCAGAGATGATATCACCAATCACAACTCCTCCACACTTTTCTGTTGATATCTCACAAATCTACGGTGTGCATAGGATTAAGAATAAGTTTACGCACACCAAGAAAGTAACGATAGTCTCATTCTCTGAATATTGCAAACATGTATTGAACAAATTATCTTGCATGGCTTGGTTAGCTATCTATCCCAAGAAAAATTAAACAAACAAAGATGTATAACTAAATAGCATACAATGAAATTACATTTCCATAAAGTAAAAAAAATCAATTAAATGGAATTGAAATGAACACCATAGTGTTGCAAAAGGCTGATGCTGCAAAGGGCATATCCATGCAACACAGCAGGCTTAGGACAAAAGGTCATATATCGTTGTCCAATCCAACGGCAAGAGCTATTGACAGCACAATAATTGAGAAAGGCCATCTTATAAAAAAGTGTATCAGAACTAATGTAACTTCTTGATCAATATAGTAAAGCATAGAAGCCAAGAGGAGCTGAAAAATGAAACTTAAAGAACTAAGGCAGTGGATAACTGCTAATACTAAAATGAGCTTGAAAACAACATTTGTTTAAGTATTTATCCCTTTTTAGTAATGTTAGTTAATAGTTATTACTTCACAGAAAACTAATGATAGTCGATGGACATCAATAACTTTGGTCATATGCCGAACATTGAAGGTTTGGACAAAAAACTACCAACAATTATGAAAAGTGGTGTTTTGAGTATCGACATGGTTGCAAAAACATAATTTTGACGGCTAATCTCTACTAGAAATGTTTACTAATCCTAGCAAAGTTATATGATTATGAAACTATTTTTGAGACAAATCTACTCATACCATTTTAAGATGTTCAATCTTAATACACACAAAGTTATATGATTATGAAACAATCAAAGTTTTGATCTGTTAACTATTTCCACAACCCAAAATGCCAACTGTCATGACTGGTGGGAATAGCTGTACAAACAGAAGTGCCGTTGCAAATTACTGCATAAAAATCAATAATTTGTCAGGTAATTGTTATATGCCAGTAAACCTATCTAACCTCATTTTTCTAATCTCATAAAATTAAGGAGATCTGGTTTCCTATTTTAGCATATAAGAAGATTTTTTTTTCTATCACCATGAGCAGGACGTTGCTAAGGTGCATGGATATGTGCAGACTAGGCCTCACCTATACCCTACTTCATAAGGGGGGTGGAGGATGAGATTTGCAATTTGCAATTTAAAAGATCCTTTGATTAGTTTCAAAAAAAAATCCTTTGATCAGGTGGAACTTAATGAATGGGAGGCAATGCAGAGAAAGTTGCTCTTTCAAATCAACTGGAAAACAAATGATCGGCTCATGCATGCTGTTCCTTGTACATGATTGCATCATTAATAACAAGTTCAGAATGTTCGTTGTGCCAAGAACCAGACATTCTAAACTAAGCAAATTGCCATTCAGCAGGCACTAAAATGCTTAAATCACAGTTAAAACTCGATCAGGACAATAGGAACATTCTAACATTAACATAATTAGTGATCTAGACGGAGCAAATGCTATTAAATTAGAGGATTTGCGTGCATGTGCGTTGCCTACCTCCTGTACCAGAATTCCATGTGGTGGCTTGGCATATTTGCAGCATAAGTGTTCCAGACTATTCATGCTCAGCATGTGAAGAGCTTGTCCCCTTATGCGAACCCTTGTAGTGTTCTGCACCCATCATAAAATTCCAATGTCAACGATAATGGTATATCAATAATATCTTTCACACCGTAAGCCTTACTTGCAAGATATCCATCTGTTTCTTTGTTTTGGAATTTGAATATCAATATTTCGAACATTGTTGTGAAATTTTCAAAATTGGCCATATGAAAGTACATCACAAGATTTCACTAAAGCACTTGCATAAAATCATTGTTATGTTAGTTTATAATAACATAAAGTTGCGAAGCAATTATCAAATAGCATAATAGAGACTGGGTGAAGTCGTAACAACATTAAAAAAATCATGAAAGGCCGAGGAAACAACTAGAGTTCAGAGATCTTTTAAATAACATAGAAGTCACACTACTACTATTCCCAGGTAGCAAGAAGAAGTATGCTACTGTGAACATTACTGTGCATAAGAAAGTCTAGCACTACTCATCAAATATTCAAATCCACATATTTTGCATACATTGCTGTGCAAAAAGAACACTTCAATATTTATTGGTAATCACTAATGGGATGATATATAGGCAATGTTCAATGCATAGTACCATATTATAGTAGTGAGGGTGTTAGCATCTTTCTTTTCCAGGCGATGGGCGGTGCTGGCTATGCCGGTGCAGCTGGATCTCCTCGCGTCCTCTCTTCTCTTCACCTGGGTATGGTTCGTCTTTGAAGATGTTGTCATGCAGGAGCTCGACGAAAGCTCTACCTAACTGTTGTGTTGGGTCAGCAACGACGGCGTTGTTTGGGCGTCGTTTCCCACCCTTGAGGCGTTGTTTGTGGTGCTCTTTGCAATGGTCGTGGTCTTCCAGGTATAAACCTAAATCTGGCTTGCCGGATGGGCGACGATGGCATCTTCATGTCATGCTCTCCTTGGAGACGTCGTCTTGGAAATCCTCTAGACCGATATTCATTACCTAGGCAGACTCTATCTACTTACCAAGCAGCAGAAGACACATCAAATTTCCGAGAAGACAAGAGATGTGATAGATTGGGGGTGCATAAAGACAATGCAAGGTTGAAATATGGACAATGAAGAAAATGAAGAAGATTGAAGTTTAGTCTTCTAGCTTTCTTTGTTTGTTTTAAGATTTTCTAAACTCTTGTAACCGTTGGCTGTATATATCCACGAGATGGATATAGTAGGCCGGTTTTTACCATTATCAAAAAAACAATACTGCATCACTATTCAGGATGGCCCATTTACTTGCAAGACAAACAACCAATGTGAATAGCATTGTTTTCAGAAGTTTTGGCTTACGAATAATCCGTTACCCCTGTTACGGAGCTTTTCTTTTGAAACACCACTGTTGTGCTACAGGAACTGACTGATCACTGATGGCAAGTTACTCCAAGAAATTACACTGCAAGTTACTTTCCGATCCTGCAAGCTACATGAGTTCGATGTCAAAGTTGTGAGGGTTTGTTCCCTTCTGCATTTCTGGTTCTTCATCCACACTAGATTTTTTTCTTTTCTCAGCTTCTGTTGGATCGGAAAGGTGCCCATGGACGAGCAGATGAGCTTCAGATCGAGCGCACGATTAATCATATTTGCTGCTCGCAGGAATATCATTATTTTTGTTCGTTTCATTTGTTATAGAGACAACAAGTGGAATATATATAGTACTCCGTAGATGACAATTGATCAGCACATCGAATCGAGAAATTAAACTGAACACGATGCAATTGACAGCTTACACGACAAGGTCCAAGCGTCTAACACTATCAGCAATTGCAAGTCTGCAAGACTGCGGCGCTACGTGATACAGCTCGCCACACGATTCGTGCCTGCAGCAACGCGCAGCATGAGCGACGACGGCATGGGAAGCATGCTCGGCTCCGGCGAGGCGGATAAGAAGCCCGGTCCGGCGTACAGTGCCCGCTGCGCCCTCGGCGTGTCCAACTCCACGTAGTTGCTCCCAGTACTGCTCGCGCCGTCGTCGAGCTCCTCGGACGCCGGTGGCCGAGGCTTCTTGTGCGCGTCCCAACGCTTGGCGGACGACGACGCGCGGCTGCCGCCTCCCCAGTGCGAAGCGCAGGACGACGCCCGGCTGCTCGGGCGGTTGCTGCTGGAGGACGACGACGACGACGGCCGACTGGTCTTCTTGTCGGCATCCCACCTCTCCGACGAGGACGCGCGGCCGGGGCTGCTCCTGATGCTGTCCGTGGAACGCTGGCTTGAGACCGACGACGCCGGGCTGGCCGGTCTGGTCTTGCGCGCGTCCCACCTCTCGACGGCGTCGGCGCGGCCGGGCTTGGACGGCGGCTGGATCGCGTTCTTCCGCGCGTCCCACCTCTCGACGGCGTCCGCGCGGCTGGCCTTGGGCGGCGAGATGGGGAGGACTAGGACGCACGGCGGTGTGGTGTTGGGAGCAGCGCCAGCATCTTGCTCCTGGGCGGGGTCGGGAGCAGCGCCGGGAGAGCAGCGAGTGCCATGGCGAGGTGCACGCGCGCAACCAGCATCTTTCTAACAGTATTGTTTTCGCAAGTTTGTCATACCAATTGTTGCACAATTTTATTTTTAAAGCATTTTCGAACGCTGTTCTTGTCTTACACTGATGGATTGCTGGTCAGCATTTGCAGCATGTTTTACCTCTGAATATGTGGATTGTGAAATTTCACGTACGCAACTGAATTCTTGGAAGAGTCGTTTGAGACACATCATGTTTTTAGCAAAGAATTCTCTCGGAAATCAATCAAGAGAGTACTTGCACGTATATCATGTAGATCAATCCATTTATTTATATTGGTAAATGCTGCTACAGTACACGGTTTCATATTGGTGACAGAAGAAACATTTTTCTAACAAAACATCGACGAAACAAACACTTCATGCTCCTACAGAACTTTTCTAACAACATCAGCAGCTTCAATGCTTCATCTATCCGTGCTAACATCCCTCGTGCATCCGTGCTGCTACAGTGCTAACGGACGCGGATCATCGACGACGATGGCATGGGAAGCATGCTCGGATCTGGCGAGGCGATGAATCCCGGTCCGGCGTAGAATTCCCGGTGCGGCAGCGGCCGTGGCGGTGGCATGTCCAAGTAACCCATGTCGTTGCTTCCAGTGCTGCTCTCGCCGTCGTCGATCTCGTCTGTCCGCAGCGCCGCCGTGGGCTTCTTGTGGGCGTCCCAGAGGCCGGCGGTCGACGTCGCGCGGCTGTTGGGGCGGCGCCTGCTTCCATCGCACCCCTTGTTGTTGCTGCGCGCCGAGGACGACGAAGACGACAGGCTCACCGGTTTCTTGCGCGCGTCCCACCTCTCCTCGGAGTCAGCGCGGCTGCTGCTGCTGCTGCTGCGTCCCGGGCTGCTGGTTCTGCTTGCCGAGGAGGAAGCCGCCGCCGCCGCCGCCGCCGCCGCGATCTTCTTCTTGTTGCTGTCCCACCTCTCGCACGAGGACGCGCGGCCAGGACTGCTGCTCTCGCCGTACAAGGAACGCTGGCCACCTGCCGCCGCCGCCGACGACGACGACGTTGGACTGCCAGCAGCTGGTTCGGTCTTGTGCGCGTCCCACCTCTCCGCGGCGTCGGCGCGGCTGGGTTTGGGAGGCGAGCTTGTTGGCAGGATGACGACGCACGGCGGCGTCGGGAGAAGTGGCGACATCATGAATTTGGGCGGGGTGGGGAGCAGCCCGGGAAGGGCTGCGTGCGCCATGGCAAGGTGCACGCGGGCAACAGGGATCGCCATGGATCGAAGAAGCAGAGAGACACCGCAGGCGCCGCGCGATTGAGCAGAGAGGAGACGAAGCGGAGAGATCGATCAGGAGCTGATGAGAAAGTTACGGCCGTGGAGACTGAGATATATAGGGGGCGGCGCCGGCGGGGTGCTGGGCGCCAGTCATTCGAAGTCCGATCGACGAACATGCCAATCCGACTGGGAACGAAGCCCTGGTTCCGACAGCAGTGGATGACGCGCTGTCGCGCCGACTCGGCGCCGTTCGTCCGACACCGACTCGGAATCGGTTACCCTTTCCCCTTCCGCGAAGCGTTCTTGGGATTCATCCACCCAACTTGGAAGATTGGGTTTACAGTTTACAAGCTTTGGAGTTTAGACTTAGACCCTCCTTTCTGAAGATTGGCGGTGTCTTAAAAATTGTTGGAATGTCCAGATTTCTTTTGTTGCAGCTGAGTACAAATATCAAATTCTATGACGACGTGCAAGAAGTAGACCAAGTTGTTGCTTCAACAGATCAGTTTCTATCCATTTTTAGAGTGTTATATTCTTGTGTTTTTGAGAGAATGATGTCTGCATGGGATGTTTTAAGTTAAACCCAACAAAAGGATCTACCATTCCTTGGTTCTTGACATGCATACATGAGGAAATGGGAGTTGGGCGTTGATGTAGAAGAAATATGCCTTTAACAAGAAATATGAAAAATAAACAAAAAAAATCTAAACGGGAGGAACGTATTAATTAAAAAACTAATAGTGACCACTGAACTGACCAATAGTTCATCAGACCTTATCCTCTTTTTTAACTGAAAAAAAAGTTCATCAGACCTTACCCCGGGCTTCTAGCTTTCGAAGGCCCAAAACGAAGAAAAGACCCAACAGGCAAGCTCAAAATGAAGAAAAGACCCAACAGGCCGGCCCAAACGAAGAAAAGACCAAGCGGCGGCCTGCTCAACCCTAGCACCCCGACCGTTCTCCGCACTGCGCGCACGCCGCAGCCTGCTCCGCGACCCCGCCCGCCCGTCCTCCAAGCCGGCAAGCTGCGCCGCCACAGCGAGCAGCGCTAGACGCCGCGACACGTCGCGTCCGCGCGGGAGGTCCGCCGAGCAACGTCCACTGGGCCACGGACAAGATGATGCCCTCGAGCCAGCCCGAATTTTCGCCGTCGCAGTTCACTTCCTCCCAGAATGCCGCCGCCGACTCCACCACCCCTTCCAAGGTCCTCTCCTCCTCTCCCCTCACCACATCCGGGATTCAACCGTTGGTTGCTTTCGCGATGGAGTACTATTGTTTCCCTGAGCTAACTTGTGCTCGGTGGTTGGGTTTGCAGATGCGGGGCGCATCGAGCACTATGCCGCTCACCGTCAAGCAGATCGCCGACGCGCAGCAATCTGGCACCGGCGAGAAGGGCGCTCCCTTCGTCGTCGATGGCGTCGAGATAGCTAATGTACGAGATTGAAATGTGCCTTCATCTTTCCGTCTACATTTTGCAACGTTTCCTCTTCGTCGTGTTTTAATTTGTTGGTTGATGATGGACGCCTTCTCGCGGTTAATTCGGCGGCGGTGGCGGTTCCCCTTTCAGATTCGACTTGTGGGGATGGTCAATGGCAAGGCGGAGCGGACAACAGATGTGTCATTCACGCTCGATGATGGCACCGGCCGCCTCGATTTCATTAGATGGTGAGACCATTTGCATGAATCACTTGCTCTAAATTCCAATGTTCTTTTTTCTGGTTCAAGGGTGGAACTTTAGTTCTTAATAGGATGCAGATGATAGCTGTCATCAGAAATTCAGAATTGAGGCATGCAACAATGCGAAATATGCAGACTGTTCTAATATAAAGGGCACACTGATTGATAATTAAACACCACATTTTATCCGCATTAGGGGAATGCAGACTGTTCTAACATAAAGGGCACGCTGATTGATTAAACACAATGCAGTGCAGGTGTGTACATGTTCAGTGAACTTTTAGAGTCATTTGTCTTGATGTCTAAAAAAAGGGGGTATACGCACCAGTTTTAATGTTGGGCCAACCACTTACGATTCAACCAAGGTGTCCATGGGCTATAATGTTGCTCGTATGTGCAATTAGTGACAGATTTCCTTGCTCATAGTTATTTTTATTTCTGTTTCACAGGGTGAATGATGCTTCAGATTCTTCTGAAACTGCTGCTGTTCAGTAAGTATAAGCTATAACCTTTATGTCTTTCCTAAAGCCTAGTCGCCACGCTTTCCTGTGGAGGGATCATCACTTTTCTCTTTCTCCATTTCATCCTGATTATCAAGGAACGGTATGTATGTCTCGGTGATTGGTAGTCTCAAGGGACTTCAAGAAAGGAAGCGCACTACTGCTTTCTCAATCAGGTATCCTTGCAACAAATTCATTTAAGCTTAGCAGCTCTTGCAGTTCAGCATACAGATGACATATGGATTTTATTTCAGGCCTATAACTGATTTCAATGAGGTTACGCTGCATTTCATTCAATGTGTTTGGATGCATATAGAGAACACTAAATTAAAGGTGTCACCCTTTCCTGTAATAAGGTCCACGAAACACTACCATGCTATCTTTCCTGTGCCTGTCTGACAAAGCTGTAATGAGGTTTACGTCGTAGGTTGGCAGTCCTGCACGAACCAGTTCTTCTATGGGAGCGTCAGCCTCAAATGGATTCGGTGCATCAAGCACACCAACATCTTTGAAATCTAATCCAGTAAGTTGTAATTGCAGTTATCTCATTGATCACTTAGTCGAAACTTTTTTCAGATATCATCATGTCTTACTGATTCCTTTAGGCACCGGTGACTAGTGGAGCAAGTGGATCCGATGAGACTGATTTGAATACACAGGTGCTGAATATTTTTAATGAGCCAGCAAACATGTAAGTTGCATATCCATGGCCCTCCCTTTGCCTTGTAACTATATTTTGTCCAGCCCCTACAATGAATTGCACTAGATTAAGTTTTTTTACACCTGACCATCCTTTTCTTTCTTATATCATCTGTTTCTTACCAGAATATGATGCCCCATTACCTGTCCTAAATTTAGGAAATACTTTTTTTCAGTTGACAAATATAAAGTTGATCTTTTGCAATGTGTGGGTTAGCAAGTTGCTCATTTATTTGTCATTGTATCGTTGACAGTGAGAGTGAGCATGGGGTGCATATTGATGAAATAATCAAGCGGTTCAAATTGCCTGAGAGCAAGATCAGGTAGAGCTCTTTCTCTTCTCTTTCACTAGCACACAGAGAGAAAATCAGAAGAAGAGAGTATTCTGAGTGGCTAATATTGTATGCGGTTTTGTTTGCTGTGCAGGGAGGCTATTGTTTATAATGCGGATGTCGGGCACATTTACTCAACAATCGATGACTTTCACTACAAGGCAGCTTGAAGTTGTAGCCAAAATTTCTGTCAGTTGTGAGAGAAGAGATGCATCTGTGGAGTTTGGCTGGAGCTAGAGGAGTTTCTCATCTCCTTGCCCTGGCACCTTTGACGGTTTTGCTTAGGGCTAGTTAGGGTCTGTTCTTTCCATTTGGTAACAGGTTATTAGTTCTTTTGTAAGGTGATGGTTTTTTCTGCTCAGGTTTTTTCCTTAAAAAACCTGGCTGTACCTTGGGTTTCTAAAGCCCCTTTTCTTCATAATATATTGACACACAGCTCTCCTGCGTGTTCAGAAAAAAAGTTGTAGCCAAAATCAAGCATATTTAGTACGATGGCAGCCTGCTTGTATGGCAGATGAGCCTAGAGGAGGAGAGGACAATGTATCATTTGAGAGACCTGATTCCACCTCCTTGTACTGACCAACTCAAGAAAGAAAAGATGGTATGGAGGAAGACTGTTTCATGGTGTTAAACCTATCTAAGATGGTCCTATATACTGCTTATGGAAATGTATTGCTGTTGTGTCAACAAGTTGATTTGCACTGGTAGCGAAAATCTTGCATTACGAATTGATCCACCTAGCTGTATCTCTCCATCCGTCAAAATTTGAAGTCCGAATTGAGTGCTTCGTTTTCACTGGCATTACAAATTTACTGGTGAGGAGGGCAAGTGTTGGAAACTACCCCTACAACAACTAATAATGATACAGTTTCTTCATGTTCGCACAACGTTAGCTTTTGTACCATGATATGTGTCCATTTATGTTGGGCAGTAGTATCTATCTTCAGGGCAGTCTAGGTGCAAATTGGATGAAAATTGAAAACCACAAATTTTATTACAAGTAATATCTTCAATTTTTTATGGGTGTAAAAAGAAGACCAACTGAAGTGTCATTTACACTTGTCATTTACAGGCAGGCAGGCAGAGGGGTATACTGTAATACTGCGATTGCCTGCGAGAGAGCCATCGAAAGATGTACTCACGGTAACACGGACATCAGAAGGCACATAGTATACTGTGCACGTTTGATTAATCACTCGACCAAATTTTACATAGATGTGCACGTTTGATCAATCACTCGACTAAATTTTGCTTCGGAAGAAAAGATTGGAGTTATATGTGACTGATAACTTGCTATTACAATTGGAATTCAGTTGACTAAGGCAGGTAGAAGGATCGATCTGTTTAACAGTACGGTTCAAACAACACTACATCAAAACGAGGTCAAACGTGCACGGGTACCTACATACAGTACTTGATACCGCTTGAAATCTCAAATCACTCATCAGCTTTCAGTAACACTGGCTACCAATTATCACACACGATAGCGCTTGTTAGTTCAAGAGGCATTCGCACTGCTGCTATGCTACGCGAACCATCAACGACGATGGCATGGGAAGCATGCTCGGCTCCGGCGAGGCAGATAAGAAGCCCGGGCCGGCGTAGATGGTCTGCCGTGCCGGCAGCTCCTCCATGTCGTTGCTTCCGGTGCTGCTCTGGCCGTCATCGTCGAACGACGTCCGCTGGAATGGTTGGAAACGGCTGCTGCTGCTAGTAGACGAGGAGGATGTCACGCTCGTCGTCTTGTTGCTGTCCCACCTCTCGGACGACGAGGCGCGTCCAGGGCTACTCTGCCTGCCGCTGCCCGGCGACGACGACGCTGGCGGGGCGCCTGCATTGATCTTGTGCGCGTTCCACCAGTTCACATAAAAGTCGAGCAAGGAGCAACACCATTCACAAGATACTGAATGCAGCTAAAGTTACAGCGAAGTACTTTGATATCAACATATGGATGAACCAAATAGTAGTACATAGCTAGGCATGATGTGCCCGTGCTTTCTACAGATAAATTTTTTTTAAAGGAATCTAAATTCTAAAAATCAAATCTTGCAAGTGCATATCTAGGAGCACGCAGATTACAAACAGATAACACGCGCAGATCACAATAAACATCACTGCCGCATCACCACGACACCGCCTGATCACCCTTGCTACCCAACTCGAGCGATTCCTGAATCCTGATCAACGCAAGCGTATTACCCCGCGTGCGGGTCCAGCTACGCAGAAACGCGGAGCATGAGCAGCGACGATGGCATGGGAAGCATGCTCGGCTCTGGCGACGCGAGGAAGCCTGATCCAGCGTAGAACGCCCGCTGCGGTGGCATGTCCAACTCCATGTCGTTGCTGCCAGTGCTGCTCTGGCCGTCCTCGTCGTCAATCCCGCCGGCCTGCGGCGGGCGAGGCTTCTTGTGCGCGTCCCAACGCTCCGCAGACGACGCGCGGCTCCCAGTCCCAGGGCGGCGCTTGTTGCTGTTCCACTTCTCGCCCGACGACGCCCGGCTCGCCGAGCTGATGCCGCCGCCGCTGCTGCTCGACGAGAACGTCGCGCTCTTCTTGTTGCTGTCCCACCTCTCGCACGACGACGCGCGCCCGGGACTATCCGTGCTCTTGCCGTCCGGGGTGCGCTGGCTTGATGATCCTGACGACGACGCTGGGCTGGCCGGTTTCACGGCCTTGCGCGCGTCCCACCTCTCCACGGCGTCGGCGCGGCAGGGGTTGGACGGCGACTTGGTCGCGTTCTTGCGCGCGTCCCACCTCTCCACGGCGTCGGCGCGGCAGGGGTTGGACGGAGACTTGGTCGCGTTCTTGCGCGCGTCCCACTTCTCGTCGGCGTCGGAGCGGCTGGGCTTGGGCGGCGACATGGGGAGGATGAGGATGCACGGCGGCGTCGGGAGCAGCGGCAGCATCTTGCTCTTTGGAGGGGTCGGGAGCAGCGCCGGGAGGGCCGCGTGTGCCATGGCGAGGTGCACTCGCGCCACCGGTATCGCCATTGATCGGATCGAGGGGAGAGTGGGAGACACGCACACGCTCAGCAGAAGCGCTTCACGATGACGAGCAGAGGAAGCGGGGAGAGATCACGATCGAGCTGATGGGAAGAGGTGATCGTTGGAGGTTGGGATTTATAGGCCCGCGCAGGTCCGAACACGCCATCTCTGATCCCGAGCAGGAGCCGGGAGCTCGGAGTCCGACTGCAGCGCCAGTGACGCTCCGACGGCGTTCGTCTGACACCGAATCGAACTCGAACTACGCTCCGTGGCATTCACGGTTTCATTCTCCTCTGCATCCGGTAGATGGGCTTTTACTGGGTCAATACTTTTCCATCCTCTCCTTTCTAGCCCACTCACTCTGGTGGGGTCCAGGTTCTTCCAGCCCAGATTAGCCCGGCCCAATGCATCGCCTTCTGTCTGGCCGGAGGCGGCAAGCGCTCGTGAGGGGTTGGAAGTTTTGGAAATTGGAACGAAACCCTCCCCCAACTTCCCCGCCTCGCCAGGGAGCCGCCGGCGGTGAGCCCCGCAGCGGCGCAGTCCGCGGTAGGCTTCCTCGCCTCGCTGCTGGGCTGCTGGCTGACGACCGTCTCCTTCTCTCCCATCAGCTGGCTGGTAAGTTACTGAAGCACTTGGGAGTATTTTGGGTCTTGAAGATTCACCCCGCTTATGGCTCTACTCTCGCCCTTGCCCTAACTCAGTGGAAATGGCGGAGGCCACAGCGGCGGCGCCGCCGGAGTGGGCCACCAAGGAGCCCTGCCTGATGGGGATCGACGAGGCTGGCCGTGGCCCTGTCCTTGGTAAACACTCCTCTCTCTTCTGGCTGGTTAATTTACAAATGTTCAGTGGGCTAAAGTGAATTATGATGACAGCTCACGGGAATGTGCAATGTTGCTTGAAATTGTAGTTGGTTTGAACACATTGCCCATAAAGATGTCATGAGCAGGAACGAATTTTTCAGGTTTTGAGCAGAAATTGAGTCATTTCACTTCCTGTAACTGCTCGTGCAGGTCCCATGGTGTATGGATGTATGTACTGCGCACGCTCTTATAATAACACTCTTGCCACCCTCAAATTCGCAGGTTATCTTCACGCGTATCTTCTTCAACTACTTTTTCAATCTAATTTGCTTGGTGGTTATGTTAGTTTGCGAAGCACAGCTCGATAACTCAAAGTAATTTAAGTTCCAGAGACATATAGATATATTTTGGTTTCAAGAACATAAAGAATGATTCTGTGACTATGGACCTGTATCGGATAGAGAAATGGGGTAGCTTGGAAGTAGTAACACATAATCTTTAATAGGTTAATTTTAGACCTGGTTAAATTTTGGTTGATTCAATGAAGTAGATCTGGGAAATAATTAAGAACTTTGGTTGATTTGGCAAGATAGAAGGTAGCATATCTTTTTAAAAGTTGGTGCATATATTTACGAACTTTCGAATTTGTGGAGTACAAAATGAACACATGGTACATCAAGCATATTGTTTTTGATAGGTCCTGATTTTTTTCAAACCAAAGGCTCAGCCTGATTAGGGGCTGCTAATTGCAATCCTCTTCTTGCTTCCCTGGTTTGCCAAATATTCTCTTTTTAATCCTTTTTTCCATAAACTCATAAGTTGCAGCTGCTTCCACTGCATCCTTCTTGTACTGCAAAATATCATGAATTCTTCTCCTTTTTTTTCATATTTTAAGCGCTTCACCTTCTGACATTTTAGAGTTGCTTGTCGAGACAGCTCCTGTTTTTCTGTGGCATACTGACATATTGCATGAATTCAACCTTTAGACTGGCCAAATCTTGAATCTGTCTAGGTATGTGATGCTTATTATTGTAGGACTGTCCAGTTGTAGAGTAGGTTGGATATGTTAATGTCCATGGGCCCTGGAAAAGTTGAAGTGTAGTTGTGCTATTAACACATTGACTGATAACTAATGTGGCCTATTGGTCTTGTCTTTGTGAACAGATTCAAAGACCTTGAAGGAGGAACAAAGGGAGGAGCTATTCGAAAGTTTAAAGGTCAATAGCTCTATTGGGTGGGAAGTGGATGTCATATGTCCAAAGGACCTATCTGCTAAAATGTTAAAAAAGTATGTCTAGTAGCCTTTGTACCTAGTGAACTGCAAAACTGACATTGTTATCTTAATTAATAGTCTCATTGTTTCAGGTCGAAAGTAAATCTAAATGAAATATCACATAACTCTGCCATGGGCCTAGTTAGAAAAGTCCTTGACATGGGAATTCTACTGGCAGAAGTAAGAGCATATGTTCTTGAATACAGAAGGACCTCCTGTGCAGTTATCCATATAAGATTATCAACTACATTGTTTTGGTAATTATATTCCTCCTTGAAAAGGTATATATAGATACAGTGGGAGATCCTGAGAAGTATCGGATCAAGCTGACCGAAAAGTTTCCAGGCATCAAATTTGTGGTTGCCAAAAAAGCTGATAGCCTTTACCCAGTTGTTAGTGGGGCAAGTATAGTTGCAAAGGTGATTTCATATGAAATTTTCTCGTGTGACTGCATTTTTATAGGCTTAAGTATTTCTAATGTCTTAATGTTCAACTGCAGGTCACTAGGGACAGGGCCTTGCGAAACTGGGTGTTTGATGAAACTGCTCTGAATATGCACATGAAAACTGGATCAGGATATCCAGGAGGTAACTGATTCCTCATTGTAAGGGATTTTATCAAACTGTAATCATATGACTGCTTCATTAAAGAACATCCTAATTTATGGTGCAGACCCTGATACTAAGCAATGGTTAGAAGATCACAAGCACCCGGTATTTGGCTTCCCAACCCTGGTTCGTTTTAGTTGGGGAACTTGCACGCCCTTCTTCAAGGATGCAGTTGAGGTTACATGGTGTGTTCAATTTTTGACTCTATGTTCCCAACTTTCTTTTGTTGAACAAATTTTGTCTCTGTGCTTTGTGAATGGCAAAATGTGATTCTGATTGCGAGTATGATTTGTGCCACATGGAATGACGTGAAGGGAGACTGATGAAATTGATGAAGATGCAACTAACAATGGAAGTGCCAAGCGGCAAGTCAAGCTTTCAAGCCTAGGCTTTACCGGTTTCAAAAGGAAGACTGAAGAGATCGAATCGAGTGGAAAAGGGCGTTGCAAGTTCTTCCAGGCTCGCAAGCTTGAGCTGGTCAGGAAGTTCCAATGATGTGCACTAATTTGGCATTTGGTGGTACCGTTTTTCTATTATTCTTCTGAAGCTTGATTTGAACACTCGCATGTCGCATGTCGCATGTTCAATGAAAAGGGACCTTCCGAAATCAAGTAGAAAGTAGTAGATTGAAACTTTGCTGGAGCGGCAAATGCTGGGTAGGTGTTTGTCATGTGTTGTAAGGAACTGTTAGGAATTGTAGTCTGAACTTTGCTGAGATGTGAATCATGACGATTGGAAACTAATGGAAGATGTGAACAGTTACTGGATGCTACTGCAAGTTTATTTGCTTTGCTGGTTTGTTTGTTGCCACATTGACTTGCGTCTGTTCAGGCCAATGTGTGGCAAGTCCTTCATGTTCTGCACGCCACGGGATTACTGATCTGCGTGCACGGAAATAGATCAAGGTTTGCGCTGCTGGTCACCTGTATGCAAGCACCACCTGACGGGGCACACACGTTGCATTGGAAGCCAAATGCAGAAAGAACGAACACCTGGATTATCCTCTGCCACAAATCAGATAACAATCCTACTCGATCAAGAAAGATACCAAAAGATTCTGTTGTTGTTGTTCCAAGTTCCAATTACTGCGTCCTTCAAACTGCTATATATATACACCTGCATTGTGTAGGTCATCCTACTCACCTTTTCGTTGCAGAGATGACTGAACTGATTGGATCCAGAGAACATGGCATCAAGAGGCTGGAAGGTACTTACGCGTTATCTTTTCCCCCATCTCTATCGAACTAACTAACTAGTCTTGGATCTGGTTCTACCAATGGCATCTGTGATGTGTGCTATCTTGCAGACTTCAAGAGTGAAAAGGCGAGACAAGAGGCGAAGTCGAGACGCATGGCTGACGGACAAGGAGTACCTGGCTATCGTGGCGAACCCTCATCGTTACACCAGCCTGCTCGCCGGCGACTTGGGGCACCTGGACGCTCACTCCATCCTCACCGGACCACAAAACCTAGATCCTTAAGTTTCTGATACATCTACCATCTACGGCGACTTCTTAGCATCATAAGCAATTTTGTGTGTGTGTGTTCGACGCTCTTGTATCTGTTGATTGCAGATAATGTCTTGTTTCTCTGCAACAAGAATCTGCGTGACGCTCTCGACCTTCCAATGAGCGAGTCCCTGTATGTGCTGGTCAGCCGCCAAGTTCTAGCTGGGCCTTCAACATGCCTGGCTGCATCTCCCATGCCGTTTGTTTGTTATGGTCGACAACCTTTGATAAGAGATGTTATTGTTGCAGGTCAAAGGCACAAGGTACATGACACTGACACGCTGCTTCGACCACGTCCTCGAGAGGAGGGAGTACGTTCTAAAGTATGTATGTACAAGTGCGTGAATACATGACAGAGCCGCTGCGGTGATGCTAGCGAGGCGGCTGGTAGCTGACATCCGCGCGTACCGCAACTCGTCCGACGACAAGAGGGAAGAGATCCTGCGGCAGATCAAGGGCCAGAGCTCCGGCAGCGGCGGAGGCAGCCTGATTGCCTGAGCTGTTGAAGACTTGAGCATTAGCAGAAATGCTATGGCCTATGGAGGCCTGACCAGAATTTCCGGTTGGGACACTGGCAAGTTCAATGAAAATGCGTGCAGCTTTGCTGAAGTGTCGATGCTGCACACAAGTTGCTGCTGTGTCATCGTCTTGTTTTCCTCAATCTCAAATCCTGAAAAGACAGATTTTGATCTTTATAACTAGACTTTTGCTTTGAATTTTATGTATACTAATATAATTTTTTGTAGCAACAAGACTGCAAATCCCAGGAAAATACTTTCAAATGTGTAGCGTCAATAGTGGGTCAAAGTCTATCCTCATCACCTCAGATGTAGAACTGGGAGCTATCCTGCAGATGTGTACCATTTGAGCGCTCCATCCGCATCCGATCCATTGTCGTCTAGTCCGGTTAGGATATCTAGCTTTCACCCAGACGACCCGGGTTCAAATCCCGGCAATGGAATGTTTTTGCTTGCATTTTTTTGTGCTTTCGTCAAAGCAACCGCAGTACGAGAATCTGATTCCGTAGAACCTAGAGGGCTAAGATGCAAAAGCGGTAAACAACTTCCCCCCCGGCCCTCCCCCTTCCTTCCTATAAGCTCGATGGCGCCCGCCTCCCCTCGCCGGTGCCGTGTCCCCTCGTCCGCGCACGCCCAGCCCACCTCCACCTCCCATGCCGGAGCGCCGCCACATCGCCGGAGATCCGCCGTACTGGTGATCCCCGGAGCAGGCGCGATGGACCGCCTCCTGCTCTCCCGCCCACCGCTCCCCGTCCCCACCCACGCCGCTGCGGGCGCCGACGGCGACCTCCTCGAGCTCGACGTCCTCTGGCCCTCCAGCGCCTCCGCCTCGTCCGCGATAGGGCTCGGCCTCCTCGCCGCGCTCCCGGAGGACGAGGGCAAGAAGAAGAAGCGCGCCGCGGGCGGGGGCCCCGCCCGATCCGCCGCGCGACCCGTCCCGGAGACCGCCGCGCTGGCCGCGTCCGGGATGGCGAGGTCGGCGCCGGTGCGGATTCCGTCGGAGCCCTCGCGGAGGGGGAGGTGGGCTCACGCCGGCGCGGGCGGCTGGGAGGACGCCGGGGAGGCCATGGTCCCGCCGCACGAGATCGTCGCGCGCCGCGCGGCCGCGCACAGCTCGGTGCTGGAGGGCGCCGGGAGGACGCTCAAGGGACGCGACCTCCGCCGCGTCCGCAACGCCGTCCTGCGCCGTACCGGCTTCCTCGACTGAGGCGGAGGCGAGTCGTCACGTCGCATTCGCGATAAAGTTTTGACCATGTTTTTCCCCCCTTCACGATTTTGTTTCCTTTCCCGATGTGTTTCCATCCGGCTATTTTGATTTCATCCCCTGAGTGAGGAGTAAGGGGTTGGAAAAATTGAGGTGAGGTGAGTGAGCAAGGACGTAATTATGATGTTGTTCCGTCACGCATATATGGAAATTTTGGCCCTTATATTTATTCAATCCGTGTGCCCTGTTTGTTGAGAAGAAATTACTAGTTGTTAGTTGAGCTAAGTAATGTAGTTCCTTATGAATTACTATGTCCAGTTCTATGCTTGTGTTTGGCTGCTTGTTAATAATGTCCAGTTCAATCGGAGCTTCTCAGAGTGATTCATGCAGAGAATGAATGTAAAAAAATGCTAGATCGAGTCATTGGTGGTTATGCCTCACAGAAATTATTGGTTGTTAGTGACAATTAGTAATGAAAGTTGTTGAATATGGAAAGTTACCACTATTTTCTTCTTTAATTCATGACATGATCTTGTTTAGTTCTCGTTTTCTAATAACCTTGTTTAATTAACTAAAGTAGGTCTGTCCCAATAGCATGTTTCCATTTCTAGCTTCTGATGTTCCGAATAATGCAAACGTGTGGTATCTTTGAGATGAAAACTTTTTTCTCCATCGGTTTAGACCTTATCAATTGGTCTTGATAAATGGTAGCTGCTAGTTTAATCCAATTTTATTCATGTCAAGCATTGTCACACACAAAGCTGAAAATGGATGTGAACCTGGCTGCTATTATTCATTTGGGGCTTTATTTGTTAAACATTGTTGTGTTCATATATAGATTGTAGATAAATTAACTTCAAAGTGAAATGATATGAGTTGACAGAGAGAATATTTTTTATCTCTGTTAGAATACAACTTATCTCAAAGAACCATAAAATTAGATTTATTTGTTGTCCTTTTCAGCAATAGTTGGTGGTAGGCCAAAAAGATCAACTTTGATATTGGAATAATCATTTGTTGTTAAGATGTTATCTGATTATAAGAATGGTTCTTCTCCAATTAATTCCCAGCATTCCATTGCCCTCTAACGCTTTTATTCATGCCTTCATGGACAAGGACAACCGTTGCATTACTGTAGCGCTACTTATGAAACGGTCCCACAATTTGAACGCAGTGATTGATTCAGCCAGTGATTCAAAGTGTGCGCGGTCCTTGTATTATCTCAATCAAGATACAGCTACTAACATGCATTTGCTATCATGTCCTGTGCCATAAAGTTGTTTGCTTGGGTCATTTCAAAACGTTAGCAATTAAATCCATTTGTGCATTAACAAAGAGTTGCTTTGTTTTGATAATTCTCATATGTGAGTACAATGTGGTTAGTTAGATTTCTGTAAATGGCATATTGCCACCAAACAAATAATTGAATGTTGAATGATTGACCGGTGCTGCAGCTCCTGAATACTCTTATGTTATTGGCTAACACTGTAGCAGAAGACTATTCCAACACCATGACAGAGTCATGCTGTTGAGATTTAGTCAAATAAAACGGCCATCTTTTGTGAATGAGGAAATAAGCCCATTTTGCGTAATAACTAATTGTTGAAGATTAAACTCATAATTTCACTTGTTCGTTAGGTCACTCTGCACTTACCGACTTTGTGGATGCTATGCTGAAGATATAAATCTATTTGCAGTGGGTTCCATTGCATGTTCTTTTATGAATATACTTGATTGTGCTTTTCAGTTCTCAGATATCATGATCATGGGAACAGTTTTGCAGAAAGCGACTCACCATTTAGATGCATTATTTTACTGCAATGTTAGGCTCATACTTTGGTTGTTAATGGAAACGATGCTGACCTGAAAGTGACACTGCCTTTATGCTTAACCATTCGATATCGCTTTCTAAGATTTGGTCCACTGATCTCCCTTTATTCGATTCCGTCATGCAACTATGCTTATCAATTTCGTTGCCCTGTGGGCTTTTACATTATGAATCCAACTGCTCTGAATATGCAATGCATCTTCCATTCTGTACTGTTGATGGCGACTCCAAATTATTTGAGGAGCATATGCGATGTCCAGCTCATAATTTTAATTTGAATTGGTCCAACTCATCTCTTTGGTACAGAATAATATCCTTGGATGCTTTCATCCTGTGATCATCAGAATTTAAAAGGCTCTGTATGTTGTGCTGCCACTGCGATGGAACTTTGGGGGACCACACAGCCCAATGAAATAGTTTGCTCATGCCATCTCATAGATCTCCAACTCCCTAGACAATTTCAAAGTTGTTTCTTTTTTATGTTTCAATATGTGATGATCTCATTGTCGTGTGGGAATATCTGCATGAGATATGTTGCTCCCTGGCCATACGTTTGTGGTTGCAATCCTGACCAGTCAGTGTATGACTCATGTGCTACCTGTACACACTATTGTTCAGCTTTTGGATATTTTTTTTACTTTGTATTTATTTCCTAGTGAAGTTCCATTTACTGATGGCCAAAGTGATTACTGTTTCTATAAACTGTGATCACTCTGATAAGGATCAGCTGCATAATGACGGTTAATTTTCAAGATTGTACTGCACTACTACAAAAGTATAAGATCTCAATTTGGGAATGAATGCGGTTGAAGGCAAAATGGAGGCCCATCTGGGAATTCCTTAATGCTGTATACTACTCTTGTTGGCCCAGACTTTCATGTGAGATCTGTGTAACTGTGTTTGTCATGGAATCTTACTGTTTGCTGGTGCTATTGCTATGGGTTTGAATTTGATTGTGGTCCTGAAACGCATTGTCATCTTCTGTTGCTGTAAATGTTGTCCTGTGATTTCATACACTCCTGCCTAGTTTATATCAATCTTTTTTCCTTTATATATATGTACTTAATTTTTTGCATGACTATTTTTTTTCTTTATTTGAGCCTTGGATAATTTGTAAACCTGCTGAAGTGCCGACCCTTTCTCTCCCTAAACTGTACAGAAGCTGAGGCTTCAGGCTTTGTGGTCAGGTGGCGCATCTCGTGAACGTCCCGTCGTCCCCAAGGCTTTGTTACCTGTTGGCCACGGAGGGTGTACCGAGTTCTCCACACCGATTTTCATGCGGGACAAAAATAGAAATCAGAGTGTACTTTTTATTTGGCACACTAATAATTTCCAATATTTTGAAGCGTCGTCGGATAGGAATCCTATTCAGACAGATCCGAATCCCATAACAAAAATCTTTCAAGTTTGACGTTCCAAGCCAGATAAAAACATTGGCGGGTGATCGGGCGTGGCAAATGCTCCCGTGCTCCTAACCATAAAAATTATCTCAAAATGTTATTACTTCATCTTCTTAAAAGAAGAGATGGAACTATGGTTACCTATCTTGGCTCACCGTAGGTTGCACGTTTATACGAGGAGTTCCAAAAGACTCCGATGAGATTACAAGTGCTGGTTGGTTTAGAATCCAGTTCTAGTGCGTACCATCTCGTAGATAAGCTAAGCAATCTATCCTAACTATACTAGAACCGGACTTCTAACCAACCTATATTGTTTCGGTTACATGAGATTCAATATCTCTAACACTTCTAGCATTGTGCTAAAATTAAGGATGACAAAATTTTGTTCAAGGAATAAAAAAAAAAGAAAAGTCATCAGTGCATAAACAACGTAGGAATACTAAGTGTTACTGCTGGATTTTGAGGGTCTTGTTTGGGAGCAAAATATTCTGGCCCAATCCACGTTGGTATGCTATAATTAATGTACATTGGGCAGGAACTGTGGGCTCCCAAACAGGCTGTCATTCTGCAGCTGTGCTAACTGATTTGATACTGCATGCAATTATTTACTTACCACTTCGCATTTGGCAAGCTGTACGAACTAGGCCCTTCCGCATGTAAGTGTCTGGATATCTTCAATCCCTCTTTTAAATACCGCACATCAGCTTTATTCCCTTTAATTATGTGTATTTGAGTTTTTTTTCTTACGTATATAGTATATAGGTTAAATAGAGATTGAAGAAGTATTGTATTCGGTGCATGAGGAACCAATAAAAAAACATAAGAAATTTCCATGCATATAAGGTTCTCCATCCTTCTTCCGCACCAAAATATTAAATTATATTACCACTAGACTATTTAAAGTGGTAGGAGCCTTTACAACATATCTGCATAAAAACAAACACAATTTCGTAAACTATATATATATAAAAATAGTAGGCTAAAGTTACAGTACATTTCCAGAGTACAGGGATTTGAGTGCAATTACAATGTTCCTTTTTTTTGGAAAAATTAGTTCAATACTAGTTTCAACAAATTACAAATATGAATGAGGGCCAGAAAAATTGATATGCGCATAAAAAAGAGAAAAGGTGAACACATGATGTGGGTGTAGCTTCTATTATTTTTTAGAAACTTGGGCCCCTCTCTTGCACAACAAGAATATGGGCCGTTGGTTAGGCCCTCCTCCCTGCTGTCCATGGGCCCTTTGCTGTGGGCGGTCGCCCTTATGGGCCTGACCTAGAGACACGAAGCAAGGATCACTTCCGGATTTCGATGGAGGAGAAATCCTTTCTCTGTCTAAAGTCATGGGTCAAAGGATGTAATTCGACTTACTTTTGTTTTGCACTTTCCTTGTTTCTCGTATGGCTCAACCTCTACCTGCATCTGTAGCTGCGGTTGCAGAGGAAATGGAGTTGTGCAAGCGAGTCATACAGGCTCATAGGAATTCGGTCGTGAGGATTTACGTCAAGAAACGAGATCCAATTACCCAGCGTGTGTATTCCACATCTGGGACTGGGTTCATTGTCCATATGGATCCTGGTTTCTGTCTATTGATGACTTACGCACATGTGTTACGACATCATATTCATAGGGAAATCTCTGTGCTCTTAGATAACGTACGTATTGGAGCTAGTGTGGTTTTGTGTCTGCACGCCTTTGAATACACGCCTTGCCCCACCACGGGCAGGAAAGATGCCACTGCACATTGGAACCACGGACTACATGTCCGTTAAAGGCAATCCAAGCTCTGCCAACTTCAATCAGCACTGCCTAGTGGTTGGTATCCACATCAGTGGATGAGATCAAATGACTCAATTTGTGTGCCTCGCTGTTGTGGTGTTGGTGCTGGTAGAGTACCTAATCTGAAAGGTGTAGCATTGCTTGGCTCATTTTTCCTCTTATATTTTAATCCAAAAATGCATAATCCATTTAATTTTAGTTTGGCTGAAAACTTAACTTGTCCCTTTTCCTCAGGGACTGATGCCATTAGGCGGTTGTGGTACTAATGTTGCTGGTTTGCTAGACCAAATTGTTATAAGTGAACGTCAAGTTGGAGAACCTGCCACTGGAGCTGGACCTTCTTCAGCTGGAGCTGGAGTTAGATCATTTTCTTCTTCAGCTCAAGCTGGACCTTTTTTTCGTCAGCTGGAGCTGGACCTTCTTCTTCGTGATCAAACAATAGAGTTTGGAAAGGTTGAGGTTCGATCGTCCAGCTGACTAGCCGATCGGATGTGGAGCTTGTGTTTGTTTCTCTATTCCTAGAATTAGCTGCACCAGAAGACTCAACTAACGGTGTATGTCTATCTAATAGCCGGTTTGCTTGCTCACTCGATAGGTACACATGTCATGGTGATGAGACTACTATTTTTATTTATGTGAGAACTTAATTCACTTTTGTATTATTAGTAGCTTTCTACTCATCATACAAAGGTGAATTAAGTTCTCACATAAATAAAAATAGTAGTCTCATCACCATGATATGCGTATCTATCGAGTGAGCAAGCAAACCGGCTACTAGATAGACATACATCGTTAGTTGAGTCTTCTGGTGCAGCTAATTCTAGAAATAGAGAAACAAACACAAGCTCCACATCCGATCGGCTAGTCAGCTGGACGATCGAACCTCAATCTTTCCAAACTCTATTGTTTGATCACGAAGAAGAAGGTCCATCTCTAGCTGACGAAAAAAAGGTCCAGCTTGAGCTGAAGAAGAAAATGATCTAACTCTAGCTCCAACTGAAGAAGGTCCAGCTCCACCGACAGGTCCTCCAACTCGACGTTCACTTATAACAATTTGGTCTAGCAAACCAGCAACATTAGTACCACAACCGCCTAATGGCATCAGTCTCTTAGGAAAAGTACAAGTTAAGTTTTCAGCCAAACTAAAATTAAATGAATTATGTATTTTTTGGATTAAAATATAAGGGGGGAAAATGAGCCCAGCAATGCTACACCTTTCAGACTAGGTACTCTGTCAGCACCAACGCCACAACAGCGAGGCACACAAATTGAGTCATTTGATCTCATCCACTGATGTGGATACCAACCACTATGCAGTGCTATTTGAAGTTGGCAGAGCCTGGATTGCCTTTAACGGACACGTAGTCCATGGTTCCAATGTGCAGTGGCATCTTTCCTGCCCGTGGTGGGGCAAGGCGTGTATTCAAAGGCGTGCAGACACAAAAGCACACTAGCTCCAATACGTACGCTATCTAAGAGCACAGAGATTGCCCCATGAATATGATGTCGTAACACATGTGCGCAAGTCATCAATAGACAGAAACCAGGATCCATATGGATAATGTACCCAGTCCCAGATATGGAATACACCCGCTGGGTAATTGGATCTCGTTTCTTGACGTAAATCCTCACGACCGAATTCCTATGAGCCTGTATGACTCGCTTGCACAACTCCATTTCCTCTGCAACCGCAGCTACAGATGCAGGTAGAGGTTAAGCCATACGAGAAACAAAGCAAGTGCAAAATAAAAGTAAGTCGAATTACATCCTTTGACCCATAACTTTAGAAAGAGAAAGGATTTCTCCTCCATCGAAATCCGGAAGTGATCCTTACTTCGTGTCTCTAGGTCAGGCCCATAAGGGCGACCGCCCACAACAAAGGACCCATGGACAGCAGGGAGGAGGGCCTAACCAACGGCCCATATTCTTGTTGTGCAAGAGAGGGGCCCAAGTTTCTAAAAAATAATAGAAGCTACATCCACGTCATGTGTTCACCTTTTTCTCTTTTTTATGCGCATATCAATTTTTCTGGCCCTTATTCATATTTGTAATTTGTTGAAACTAGCATTGAACTAATTTTCCAAAAAAAAGGAACATTGTAATTGCACTCAAATCCCTGTACTCTGGAAATGTACTGTAACTTTAGCCTACTATTTTTATATATATATAGTTTACGAAATTGTGTTTGTTTTTATGCAGATATGTTGTAAAGGCTCCTACCACTTTAAATAGTCTAGCGGTAATATAATTTAATATTTTGGTGCGGAAGAAGGATGGAGAACCTTATATGCATGGAAATTTCTTATGTTTTTTTATTGGTTCCTCATGCACCGAATACAATACTTCTTCAATCTCTATCTAACCTATATACTATATACGTAAGAAAAAAAACTCAAATACACATGCTTAAAGGAAATAAAACTGATGTGCGGTATTTAAAAGAGGGATCGAAGATAACGAGACACTTACATGCGGATCTGGTTCGTACAACTTGCCAAATGCGAAGCGTATGTAAATAACTGCCAGCAGACAAGAACAAATATCAAATCAGTTAGCACAGCTGCAGAATGACAGCCCACAGTTCCAGCCCAATGTATATTAATTACAGCATATAAACATGGATTGGGCCAGAATATTGGGCTCCCAAACAAGACCCCCAAAATCCAGCAGTAACACTTAGTATTCCTACGTTGTTTATGCACTGATGACTTTTCTTTTTTCTTATTCCTTCTTGAACAAAATTTTGTCATCCTTAATTTTAGCATGATGCTAGAAGATGAAGAGGTGTATCTAATAACATTTTGAGATAATTTTTATGGGTTGGGAGCAGAGCATGGGAGCATTTTTATATTTAACAAAAAGAACACAGTACCGTACCTCTTGGGCTGGTTTTGTCTGGCTCCGTTCCGCAGCTGTAGACTACGCTATCGTTTCCACTTCCTTCACTTGCTTCTCCTTCTCCTCACTTTGCTTTCTTGATTCATGTACCAAAACGAAAAATGCAAAACCAAAATTACCAAGCATGCTTCGTCTTCAGCAACAAAAATATAGAAGACAATAAACATGCGTGCTTGAGCATTCAGGGAAAAAAACTGTACGACAAGATAGCAAGAAACGACAATGCAAGCAAGAAAGTAAACAAAGAAGGTGCGGTGAGGTGGCCCGAAAGGAATCGGTATCCAACGATCGAGCACTAGCACGTTGAAACATGCTACTGTTGCCGTGAAGCAAAGCAAAGCAATTGAAGAAGGGAACGAAAAGGCTTTGTAAGTTGCATCAGCAAGCAGCTCTAATAAGCTAGCTACTCCCCCACTGCGCACTGCCTGTCCCATTGCATGGTCGCCGTCAAGAAGCAAGCATTTGCATGAATCAATGCATGTGCAGTGGTAGCAAAATTATACAACGCACAGTCTCACGTCGGCTTCGAGCAGTTTGAAGGAGCGGCCGTCGACGGCGAGCAAGGCAGGTGGGGTAGTCATACCGGAGACGCGTGCCTGAGGGAGCCAGGAGGTGCGTCCGGCCGGTGAGGGCATCGGAGACGTGCAGGTGAGAGTAGTGCCGGCTGCGGAGGACGATGAGCCGCCTCGTGAGGCCACCGGCTCGGCCGGCGTGAGGAACCCGGCATCGAACTGGAGGGCAAGAACACGTAGGAGACGCCCAGCAGGAGGGCGCCGTTGGCCTCGACGCGGCGGCCCAAAGCCACTAGGGGGAAAATCCGCCAAGAAGCGCGCGCATGCATGAATCAGTGCTCTAGCTAGCGGCTGATGGAGTGATGGAGATGGAAGGAGAGCGAGCCTACCTTGGAAGAAGATGCGGTTGCCGCTGCAAAAACGAGCACGGCCGGGCTAGTGGTGCATGGCCAACAGGGGGGGAGGAGGAGGTATATGAGATCGAAGGCAAGAGGTTGTGCCTAGTAAAATAGGGCTAGTAAAATAGTACTACATGATGAGTGAAACGTCTCCCAAACGGGTCTCTTCTGGCTAGGGCTAGCTACCACCGGCCAATCCGCGCACTGGTAAGTGGTAATAAATGATGGTACACGGTACAGTCGATTGAGTATGGGTGGCCTCCTCTTCATTCAATTCGGGTGTATATACAAATCCAAAACACAGTTGCACAGCTGCAAAGCTTTTCAAGGAAAAAAAAGAACACAGCTGCAAGAAGCCAAGAAGTAGCTCATTCACAAACACGATCGATGATTCGAGATCAATCGTGCAACAAGAAAGCTTCTTGTAGGAATAAAGAAGACGGCAAAGCTGCCGGCCGGCCGGGTCCCCTTGCGAACGACTACAGTACTGCTGCCTCTTTGTCTGTCATCAGCAAGGTGTATCCATTCGTTGCGTTGTTTTTTTCTTTTTTTTTAAGATAAAGGAAACTTAATTTATTGATTTTAGGAAATTAGATCACCCTAGAAAAACCATAAGACCCGTCGACAACGTTATGTTCCGGGCAGTGTATACCATGACCTGGAGGTGCTCATCCTTCGGTGCAGTCCCTGACCTGAGAATTAATTGTTCCAGTTTGCCATCCGATCAGAACACTACTCCTGCGAGATCAGAATGCAAAGACAGCAGGGTGCGCTCAAATCACCGTACCCGTGCAGTATCCGTGCCATGCGGCTAGCGGCTACTAGCTTTTTTCAATGGTGCAAGATAGAAGTGACTCTTCCACAAGACCACAACCATGATGATTATTGATTGATTTATAGTTGTAAAAGAGTAATCCAGTCGCTAATGCGTGATAGAGATAGATATATGCTTAATTTCAGGGATCACGATGGAGATGGCAAGCTGCCGGCCGGTCCACGAGTCACGAGAGATCGAGAATGGTGGTGGTGGATGCAAGATGATGCATGCATGCCTTCCACCAATCCGCTTCCACTGCGTTGTGTTGCAGGCCTGCAGCAGCGATGGTATAGCTTCCGTGTTCGCCGCCGGGCGGGCCATGGCTTCCGTGTTCGCGAGAGCACCGTTTCCACCGCGCTCCGCTCGCCGCGTGGTGTGGGGATCGGATCAGATGGAGTATCCATACAGTCCTTTGATATCATCTGCTCTGCTCCTCCACCGGCGACAACGCGTGCACCTGCGCGCTGCTGGGAGCTGGCAATTGATTGACTCTAGCTAGCGTCTAGCCCCTCTCTTCGTACGACTATACACAGTTACCAAGCAGTAGTAACTCCACAACCACCATGCATGCATTTTCCCTGTCCTAGCCACTTAGCCAGTAGCCCAGTAGTAGTATAGTAGAGAGAGCATGCAGTAATAATAACATATATACACGATGAAACAAAGAAGCAATATTTACAAGTATATCTCCGGTAGCAGCTGATGGATGATGCAGCAGCATCATTCACCCGTTCAACGACCCCACTGGCCACAGAAACTCCAAGCCGGTGGTCTAAGCAAAAGCGACTGTATTGCATTGCCTGTGTCTGAGTCCTGACCTGCCCGTCTGTGAGCTGCTCTTAACTTGCGGTACAGAAGCTACACGCACAGCGGCTTCTTGCATGGTATGGTCTGGCGTGGCGTGCTTGCATTTATTTCTTTGGAGTAGTACACTTCTTTTTGAGGATTACTACGGCAGTTAAGAAGCAGTTATATTAATATGCGAGGTTTTTCATACAAGATTAATTTGTGAATAGAGGGGGTAGAGAGGAGAACCAACTAAGTGATATTACATAAAAAAATTACTCCACAACAAGAGGCGATTCCGGTGAAGAATGTGACGGACGCGGTGAGTCCAAAGCCCTAAATCAGCTCCACAAATTCAAAACACAGTTACACAGCTGCAGAGCTTTTCAAGAAAGGAACACAGCTGCAAGAAGTAGCTCATTCACAAACACGGACGATTATAGATTCAACCAATGGTGCAACAAGCAAAGATGCCGGCCGAATGCTGTTTTGCCTGCAAGACGTACCCATTCGTTTATTGGTCACATCTTCTGAGCATTTTGTAGCAGCATTGTGGTACGTATACTTGCTGCAACTTGCTGGCAGACTTTGTGTTTATTGAAGTGATTTTAGAAACCAGATTCAGGTTGGTTCCGTCACAGGTTCGTTCCTGTCCTGATCTGATGATCTTAACTAGAGAAAACGACCAGTCGGGTAATTTCCGATAAGAAAATGGAACAAGAGGCTGGGTAATTTCTGATGACCCTCGCTAGCGAGAACAAGATGCTGGGTTTACCTTAGATCAGAGACGTACATATGACACGTCCATGGATTGTTTTTTTAAAAAAACTTCCATTCCATGGATGATGGATTGTCTTGGTAGGAGCATGCATACTCATTGCACACGAGGAAAGCAAACATTTCAGCCAAGGTGACGTCCGCCATATTCGTAGCACAGTACATTGCATAGAGGACAAGAGATAGGCTGGACGAGAGAGAGAGAAGCAACCCAACAAGACAAGACAAGAGTGTGGTGTGAGCAGCACTGCCATTGAAAAGGAAGGGCATTGATGGCCGGAGCTCATGGCACCAGAAAAAGAGAGATGCATGGTGCATTGCATTTTCCACCGTCCCACTCCCGGCCGGCTGCTGCTGTTCGCTCAGCGTGGAGTATGGATCGCTCCGATCCACCCTGCTGGTCAAATGATTCGATCTGGCCTCCTAGAATCAATCGAATTGACCCGTCGTGGCCAGCGACAGCAAGCTCCCCCTCCCTCTCCTGTACACTGCCCTAGATGCCACAGGCCACATAAACTGCCAAACTGGTCTCAAGGAAAAGCTGTGTCAGTGTCACTAGGGTATGGCCTGGCCGTCGGTGATCTATAGCTGGCGGTTGCTGTACTGTAGCGAGACCTAGGCAGCCAGCAACGCCGTGCCCGATCCAGGAGGTCTTGCCGTGCTTGCATTTGCTGTCCATGTCAATTTACAATTTACTCAGGAAAAACTGTCTATCAATTTAAAATTTTCAGGTTCAATCATCTTCATTTTCGTGAATGGTAGCAGCTTGAGGAGTAAAAACTGAATGCTATTTTAGGATGTTCTATTTTATTTATTATTGTTAGCACCATCCTTAATGCTTACATCATCTGTTTATTTGTCTTGGCTTCTTTTTCTGATTCAGCGTGAAGGAAAATGTCAGTGAAGAAGAATGAGTAATGATGTCAATCGACAGGTAAATTGCGACTGCATGCATACTCCAAAATCAAAGCATAGAGATCAGGCACATTGGTCCTGTTGCACAAGAGAGAACCCGTCCGACCTCCACCTCCACATGTCTTAGAATTAAGTATCTTTACATAGACCTTAATTACAATTTCCTGGTTAGATGATGGGGCGACATACGGGCTTCCTGCGTCATCCCCAGGGCGGCGGTCGGACCGCCGCCGCCACACGCCCACACCTACAGCCCTCCCCTTCTCCATCCCTCCACCTCGCCACCGTCTGAGCGCACCGCAGGAAGTCCGTGCGGGCACCACGATGGCGGCGGCGGGGTCTCCTCCCACAAATCCCTTCCTTTCTCGAGCATTCTTCCTCCAACAGATAGCAACCATGGCCAAGCACATCGTGGTGGCTGCAGGCGGCCCTATGGGTCACCGGCGGTTAGATCCACGTCCTACACAACCGGATCTAGCATTTCCCCGCTCCGTCCAACCCACTAGCTGCCATTGTCGCCATCCTCGGAAGAGACAACGCTGCCATGGAGTGCGAATGGGGTTCCGGCGGTCTGAAGTTTCCCCGGACGCCCCCTCAGTTCCGTCGAAGCAGAGGGGTTCGGCGACAGTTTGCTGCTGCGACGACCTGCGGCGGGGACGGGCTTCCCCCAACTCCCTGAGGGTGGCTGTCGTGGAGCTCATTCCGGTGTTGCTCGGTGGCACCGAGTGGGGGGCAGCATGGCTGATGTGGCAGCGACATGTGCTGCCATGCTGTGTACCTACAGCAATTGGTCAGCCCCAGTGATGCCGACGAGGTCTTGGCGGCTGGCCTATGGTGGGTGCTGCGCGAAGGCTCTGCCTCGCATAATGCCAGGGCCAACGACGGTGATGCCTTGGGGCATCATCTTCCTTTCTTGAAGGCGTGTTGTAGCACCCATTGCTCCAATTCTTCTCGGGGGGGGGGGGGGCTTTGGGTGTAAACCCATTTTCAATCTTCCAATTCAGCGATGGCGGTGTGTGTTCGACGTCCTCCCCTTGGTGAAGGCATCGTTTTGGAGATCCCTTCCTACCGCTTCTCAGAACCGCTCATGGTGATGCTTGTCCTCTTATTCTACACCATCCATACATACACTTCTTCTATCGGCGGATAATGGTTGTCGACTTCTATCGTGGTTCAGTGAGTGTTCCCATTTGGCACCTCTACTCCATCGGTGCTCTCCTTGTTGATGGTGCCATCAAATCTTATGCCGGGTGGTGTTTCCACCTCTACTACCATTCCCCTCAAGGTTTCCTCCTCTTGTACGGCATTGGGTGGCGGTACGTGGAGCCCGGATGTGCGGCGAATGGTGTTACCGTCAGCTCGTGCCTCCTGCTACCTTTAGTCCTCATTTCGTTGGCCTGGCTCTCAGATGGAGGGTGACAACAGAGCGGCGTAGTTATGAGGGGTGGATTGTATGTGTAATGTCCATGACGTACCTGGCGAGCATGTTGTTCAACGGTGACTCAAATCAGCGATCGATGATTCTTCGGCCTAAATCATGGCCTATTATTTGAAGTGTCTGTGTGAGTATGTATTGTGTTTCTACGTTATGTTGTACTCTGGTTGTAAACCCCTCGTGTTTTCTATTGCTGAAAATCTTGTACCGATTTTGACCTACCCAAGGCCCCTTAATGAAATTCAGGTGGGGATCCCCCACACACACACTAAAAAAATGATTTCCGGGTTAGTGGACTTGCCTCACCATTGTACCAAGTTATAGTTCAACCACATACATTCCTTTTCTTATACGCTGCTGACCTGTTTATTTTCGATAGTTTTTCCCCTGCCTCTTATGCGCAGTGAAGGGGATGTTTGGGAGGAGAGGGCTAAATTTTAGCCCTGTCACGTCAGATGTTCGGATACTAATTAGGAGGACTAAACATAAGCTAATTATAAAACTAATTGCAGAACCCCTAAGCTAAATCGCGAGACAAATCTATTAAGCCTAATTAATCCATCATTAGTGAATGGTTACTGTAGCACCACATTGTCAAATCATGGACTAATTAGACTTGATAGATTCGTCTCGCGATTTAGCCTAGGGGTTGTGTAATTAGTTTTGTAATTAATCTAGGTTTAATACTCCTAATTAGTGTCCAAACATTTGATGTGACGGGAGCTAAAATTTAGCCCCCTCCTCCCAAACACCCCCGAAGTTGCTGCTGCTGCATAATAACTATCGCACCGTTTAGTTCCAGATTTGGCATGGTTCCCTTCATGTAATACCTGCAGTAAAGCATGCAGTCCAGAAGGTTCTGGATGCAGACACCGTCGATGCTACTGCACTAACTACAAATAAAGTGAGCTTACCTCTTAATGCATTTGTAGCTTTCTGATTTCCGACTTTACATGATATTAGTCTTAAAATACAATTTGCAATTTCAGGCTGAAATTAGCTTTTGTAGCCACTGATGACACTACTGAGGCAGAAAGATTTGTTTCGATAATATCGCCAACCGCATTAGCGGCAAATCAGTATAGTGTAGTGTGTCACGGCATCAGTCAGATGAGGGGGAACATACCACCAGATATAGCAGGCATTTTTCCCAGAGGTTCATTTCTGCAATCACTATGACATAAGCATAAGTTATCTAGAACAACGCTGTACTTATATGTGCCACCTTTGCCTACCTATTTCATCTCGAATAATGCTATATCTACTATATGTCTTGGAAGGTTTTTTTTCAATAATTTATATCCATTTTAAGTATTCCCTACACGAAACAGAATGAAGCCATCCAGAGCATGGGCGCCCGCCCAATCACTAGTTTACCCTTATGAGACGATGTGCCCTCGGTGGCCATCCAATTGGTCCACGTTAGCAAAATTCACTTGGTCCATTGGATCCTCATCGTGTGGCCCTTTGCTCCCTTTGGTTGTGAGCACACGCATATCCTTCTTACCCTTTGCTCCCTTTGGTTTTGAGCACACGCATCGGTTCGCCGCTGGCTAGAAGCCTCTCAACTCTCCTCAGACTTGATCCCCCTGAAACATGCAACAGCGTGCGGCGCTTCTCCCGTTAAAAAGAAACTTTTCCTCTCCCTCTCGCCGTGTTGCACCGCCCAAGGATCGCCCATGGTTTTCTCCCCCTCTCCTGCTTGCGATTCCATGCCTTGGTCGTCCGATACGTAGCTCTCCTTACCGTGGTGGTTAGGGTTTATGTATTAGGGATGATTCAGGGCCGAGCGCGTGCGGAGGCATGGCAGCTGATCATGCGGCTTGAACTCTCACTCCGAAGCTTTACTCCTCAACCAAGAGGAGCCCCTCTGGTGACTTGGCGTCTCCCGATTATATCCCAATCGGGCACAGTAATAAGCTGCAGAACTCCTCCGTCGTATTTCGTAATGGCCACCTTTCAATCAATTTGGCCAACAAATTACATTGAGCTCCTTAGGAAACCTCGGATCTCGGCCAAAACCTAGATTTTGAAAATGTGGTGAACTTAAGGTCAGCCCTCATTATCTCGCATTATTATCAAATAAAAAGTAAATATAATTGAAACCTTTTTGTTTTTATATTAGTCTTTCCCATGCAATATACACGTATATAGTATACACAGCTTACTTAAAAAAAAAAGTATACACAGCTAAACCTTTTTTCCCCCTTCGATGCCACTCGCGCACGCAAAGCCCACGTGGGCCGGCAACATGGGCCTGTCCGATTCCCTACCACTAGGTTTGGCCCGGTCGTCGTCCTGCAGGCTGCAGAGCCCGCCCTAGGCCGGCGGCATCTCTGACTCTGACGGTCTTCCGGTCATCGTGGTGGTGGGCGTGCATCCAACTTCCACAGCGATTGCATACAGAGATTCTGAGGCAGCAGGGATGTGCCAAGCATGAAGATTACGATGTTACGAAGAAGAAGAAATGCCCTAGCCGCGAGTGCTACTTGGCAATGGCTGGGCCTGGACGGATGGGATGGCGTTCCATGGGTGAACAAAAAGTTAAAATATTGATGCTTTTAGTCATGTGCTCTGCATATGCAAACAGGGCTTTGCTCGTAGTGCGATAGTGGTAGGCTACACGGTAGCGGCGGACCGCTGCCATGCCAGCATGCCAGCGACCGGGAATCACAATGATGCCCTACCCACGGCTGGTGATATCCGTTTGTGCAGCTACGATCGTCATCGGCCCTGCTGTTGCCGGGAGGTGAGGCGTCGCGTCTGGCCTCAGTGGCGACCCAACCACCGTTGCGGGTATTCACAAGCATTCCGTTCATACAGCAAGACTGGCAGATTGAAATAGTTGCAGCGATTCAGCTACCAACACAATGCACAATGCATTTGCTTATCACGACGCTAACTGATGCGTGCATGCACCCGTACCCATCACTGCATTTCGAGAACAGAGGTAGCAAACTAGTACAAAGCTAATCATCAAAATGCAAACACATTGCATCGCTTTGATAAACGAGGGTGTGCCAACAAATATGCCCATGTTGATGCAGTTCACATTCTAGTCGTATGCTCATATCACAGTGATCACAACGAAGTCTCGTTTGGAAACATGATTAGTTCGATTTCCACTCCAAACCACATGGAGTAGTTGAAAATGAGCATATCTAAGCCCGTACAGAATTAATATCAGAACTTACACTTCTCTAGCACAAAACAAAAGGCATGCCCATGCAGTTCTCATTCCGCATCACTGCAATTACAAATAGTTTTCATATCAAAATTTGCACATTCCCGGCATGGTTTATAAATCTTTGAACAAAATAAAAGATAAAAATCCATGCAGTTCGCATTTATCCTAGCTGTTACCAGGCCTGCATCAAGTTAGGCTGTCTTCCTTTTCTTCACCCAGGACCCTTCACCTGACTACTCACCCCCCCTCCCGCCTGGCCACTCGCCTAGCCCTGATCCATTCCAAGGATTTGAACCAGATCCTGCAAATAAATGATAAGATATTTTAAAGACATGCTAAATCTATAACATGTAGGGGAAGAGGACATGAAAAGGAAGTGGAAATTTTCTTACATCCCACCTAAACCAAGCAACTTTCTAATCTCTTTCCTTAATTGCTGCCTTTCCATAGCAAAGAACATATTTTTGTCAATCTTCTTCGAGAAGTTAATCCCAACATCAACTAGGAAATCCATTGAGATATAGAATTCATATATGATAAGGGTCCATAGTTTCATGTGCAATGACAAATTAGAATGAGCAGGCTAGAGGGTTGTCCAGTTCACTTAGACAACAATTATGTGTAGTGCAGACTAGGGAGGGTGGTGCTTGGAACCAACTAGGCGACTGACTGATTTTTGAATGATGTGTTATTGCCATGAGAGCTTATATTGGAATGCCGTGCTTGTATTTTGTTTCTTGTTATTGTGATGTTTGTGCGACTTGCCTCCTCCACCGTACATATGCTTATATAAATTCTATGTAGCCCCTTCCGCCTTTAACTTTTCATGCATGTATTGTATCTTTTAAACTTATGAATGTTAAGCTATCACATTCTCTTATTGTTGCACAAATTTCATCTTCAGTTATTTATAATTTTAGGTATCCAAATCCCTTGTGATAATGGAAATATTTGTGGTAAGACACCTTTCACCCGGTCCTTATTTTATTGTATTATTGTTCCAATTTATTGTCTTGACAATGATGTTATATTACGTTTTTGTTTATGCAATCAAGTTGGTTCAGTTAAAATCTTTAGAAAATATTCAAAAACACACTTGAAGATTCAGGGGTTTGTCAGGGTAATTGCAGCTTCTTTTTTGTCAGTAGAGCAGTTGCAACTCTTCTTTGCTGCCAAATACCCCTAGGTCTGCTATCAATTTGATGTGGTGGCTTGCACCTACCGGCTTCTTAACCATTTGATTTCACTTAGAATTCCACTATTTGCATTCACTTAGAATTCCACTATTTGCAGGCCTGAAGTGAATATATTGACCAAAATATGGTAACTTGAATGTTGAAGGAAAGCAATACAAACTTCTAGAGCCTTCCCCACAACTCATGATCCATGATATTTTCTACGAAGACACTAGATGTTGTTGCTATGAAGAAATTAGAATAGTGTAGAACATATATATTTATCTAGTGAAAACTCTAGAATGAGACACATGTCATCATCCTATGAACTCCCTTGGCCTATAAATAGAGTCCCCCTTCCTTGCCATGCCATTCAACCATTAGCAATGTAGAAGTAAAGAGTGAATGCTAGGCTAGCCACTAAAGAGAGGGTGTTGTACACTCTTATGTAATATTGTTGTATTGTAAAAAAGTTCTATTTTTTATAAGTGTTAGTCTCCTTACTTGCTGTCTTTCCATAGCAAAGAACATATTTTTGTCAATCTTCTTGAAGAAGTTAATCTCAACATCCTCAACGCTTAAATTGCACACATGAGCACCGACCATGTACTACTTCAGGGAACAACAATGAGCAAACGTTGCTAGTTCTTCTTCTCCACTAGGTGCGATATTGTGACCTACTAGCCCTATAGATCCACTGCTTAGACCAAGCCTTGTAAAGCCGTCATCAAAGAAACCAATGTGAACTATTGTTTCGCATTGTTCAGCTTCAGTTGAAGACCATCTCATTACGTTGGGTCTGAATGGGAAGATCACGCAAAACAATTGCAGCAAGTCTTGACCCCCCTGATTGTCCACCAGAATAGATTGATCCTTCATGAGTATATTCATTTTTGAACCGCACAAATAGTCTCTTACCCATACATAAACCCTCTTTGACAGTTACCACTACACATCTACGGCTGAAGATTTGTAGGACAAAACCTGTTCTGAATGCTGAGGATCTCATGGATCCATTTCTATTGACATCTTGTTGCCATATTAAGACCACACTGAGATAAGTAGCACAACTGATAGCATCCGTGCTCTCCTTAGTGAGTGACAAGATATATAAAATATTATCCTGAGTTTCAGGACAATAGTGAACTGTATAAAAAAAATAAATTTTGCATTTTTTCTAACAAAAGCTGCAAATAAAATAACATACATGTAGGCCAAATAATTTATTTATAGAAAAAGCTGTGGCTGAGGTTTTCAAAACACCTGGTATTAATAAGGGCAAAATGCAACCTATAAACCTATTGGAAACCAAATATAGAGTTCTTCCAAATTTTCTTTTCAAAATCTAACGGTTTGTCTACAATGTCATAATTTATAATTTACCTGCAATGGGTATCATATTAGTAAAGAAAAAGAATTACCGGTGCCACGGGGATCTCGATGCCACTTCCTTCAAGTGAGTCTTTGGTGGCTCTTAAAAGCTCAGGGTGAATTAGCAGGTGCTGCCCATCACAAAAATATAAATTAGCTCTAGCAGCTACTGGCCATCAGAAGTGAACTACAAATTTGCACTAGCAGCTACTGGCCGTCAGAAATGAACTACAAATTAGCACTAGCAGCTACTGGCCGTCACAAAAAACTGGATAAAACAAACCTAACTAGCACATCTGAACAATTTGCACACCTACCACCATCTACACCCTGCAAATCCAAGCAAGCAACTGCTACTGCTACCATAAATCCTAACTATAATGGACAATGAAGAACTGAAGAAGGGGATAAGGCATACCACACATATCCGGTGATGACGGGTCATCGGCGTGCGGATCTCCGGTGATAGCGAGGTGAGTGTCGGGGGAGAGAGTGTAGCCTGCAACGGAGGGGACAGCTCGCTGAGAGGGTTGCAGGTTGACTAGTAGCTCGGAGAAGTGGCGCCACGAAGGCGTACCGTGCTAGCGCTGCTGCTCTAGTCGGCCCAACGTCTCATGGTTTGCCTTCTGCCACTGCACACCAGCTTGTTCTCTTGTTGCTTCTGGACATGAAGCAACGTGTTGACAAAAGTCTTCAGCCGTGGTTGATAACTATTTTCAAGGAGGAGTTAGATGGGCAGAGTAGATGGTTGGAGAAGGTTGATTCATTGCTTGATTATTTATGTTTGTTACTATATATTTACGCTTGGTTTATAACTCTACACCATGCTTTGCTTACAACGAAGAGAGGCCATGTGGGGCATGAGCGTGCACCTCAGCCATGGTGTACGTTCTCCACCTTATGTCGGTGTCGACAAGACTATCGAACTGACCGATAAAATCATGGTACGACTTCTTCATCTGCACCCCAACCCACGATCCCTACAACAAAAAAAAATTCACGACAAGGTTAACAAATCGAAACATGAAAGCATGCATCATATGAATTGAGTAATTGTAAGTGAAGAACCATACCTTTCTCAAGCACCACAACGACCCCATCGTGGGTATATCAACGTCGTCGTGGTCGAACGACAGCTCCGGGTAGGGGTCATGTCAATCTGTGTCCGCCCCATCAGGAAGCGCTCATACAACCACAACTGTAGCAGCAACGGGCACCCAACGAAGATGGGCTCTGTCAACTCTACCTTGCAGCAGCCCGTGCATAGGCCTCTATAGGTCGCCGCCAAAACAACTGAACCCTAGCTGTATTGCGGAACGTCGTCGAGCGAGGCCTCCGCAATGGCCCTCGCGTAAAGAAGTAGGTGCTTAGGCACCGAGTTGCCCTGCGACATGCAGAACATGATCCACCCGAATAGCCATAGCAGGTACGCCTCCAAGTGCCACGTAACTGTGGCATCAGTGGTGGCGTCTCTCATGTAATCGGCCTGCCCAACAACAAAAGTTAGTTCAAGTACTCACAAAAGTTAGAGAAAACGATATGGATGTCAGGTAACTAAGTACTCACACTGAACTGCATGAGCCATGACTTCATGGGCTCGTGTGTCGATGCGAAGGTCCGGTACGGCTGGTCCCTATCGTCCCACTAAACGTCGGCAAACCGACCCAACAGCTCGTCACGCAAGCTACCTAGCATGTCCACTGCGGCAATGGCACTCCCGGCACAAGGAAGGCCAAGTAGCAGGGAGACGTTCTAAAGTGTCGGGGCCATCTCACCCACTGTGAGGGGAAAGTGTGCATCTCGGGCCGCCACTGGTCCAGAAGAGCTGCTAGCAGGGACATGTCGAAGTGGAAGTGTGTCGACTTCTTCCCGGGCCGCACACCGCCGTCAACCATGTCTCCCTCAACCAACCTTGCTAGAGGGAGGAGGCCTGCAGCGCATAACCTGTACCATGCATAACATTTTATAGTTGAAACAAAGCAATAATGGAACTTAGCATTTATTTACGTAACTATGACATACCTCGGAATCCAACGGGCGTGGATCGGCATCGTCGAAAGCGGGACACGTGCGTGAAAAGTGCCGAGCCTCGAATCCCGTATGCCTGACATGAATGACCAGTGAAGGCCGTCCAAGGTAGGGTCGAGCAACTCAGGGGTCTGATACTCCTCCGGAACATGCTACGCCATACCTACAGCATAAAAAATATAAGTACACGCCCGAAATAATAAATCAGGCAAAACATAAATGAAATAATAATTGAGGCAAAACGTAAATGAAATAATAACTGAGGCAAAACGTAAATGAAGTAATAATTGAGGCAAAACATAAATGAAATAATAACTGAAGTAATAACTGAGGCAAAAAGCAAATGAAATAATAACTAAGGCAAAACGTAAATGAAATAAAATAGTACACGATATGCAAATTTTACAATGTCTTAGTACTACAACTAGTTCACAAAGATTCAACACAACTAGTTCACAAATATACAACACATGAGTCATACAAGCCCGTCATTGTTGGGACATGCACGACGAGCCCGACCACGCGCTGCAGCATTTCTGTCACCGCTTGATGGTCCGGCTTCGCTACTCCCACCTCCATATGTCATTGCCTTGCAGTTCTTGTAGGTGTGACCGGGTTCATGGCACTTGGAGCAGAGGCGGACATTAGAACCTGCTTCAGATTGATCCATGTCGTTCCGGATACATCTATTCTTGTGTCGACTGACCCCTTGGAACATTTCTGGATCAGGATCAGGAATGTAGCGCGCGGTATTACCAGGATTGTTTATGAAGTTTCCTAGTAAACGATATCCATACACCTCATTCCTCCAAGTGCAGCACGAACCGACGAGGCTGAAGTCCCCCTGACTCGATGCATGCAGCAATGACATGGGTGCAAGGCCTGTGCAGCAACCTTGTCTTCTGGCAAGACCAAACACACCTTTCATTGCTGATCATGCACTCATGTGTGTGCTTCTCGCGCCTCCCTCCCATTCAACCTTTGTCCATGCAAACAACCTCAAACCAACGTTCGACAGCTCCCACTTCATTCACACGATGCAAATGATCCTTCTTAATTGCCTCCTTCATGTACTCTGTCATCTTGTACCCATATATTCTAGGATTGTCGCGCATTGAGTTATCAACCAAATGATACCTTTTCTTGAAGTATTTCATCGTGCAGTACAGGAAGAATTGCACGATTGCAACAAGGGGTAGTCCCTGAACACCGCACTGGACCCAATTGTAAACCTCAGCTAGGTTTGTAGTCATTATATCCCACCGAGCACCTCCCTCATCATACAGTAATGCCCACTTTTTCTTCAGCTCATGCTGAATCCACTGTGAGAAGCTCTTGATGGACCTTTCCCGTCTTCACCTCACACTTGGACCATCGAGTCCAACGTCCTCTAGAGAGATCGAGTGGTCGGCCTCGCTGGTCACCGGGCATTGTGAATACCTGAACATAATATAACCCTAGTATTGCAAATAAAATTAATCTCAAATTAATCTAACCTAAATAAACAACCTATTTTTACTACCAACTAAATACCTAAGCTAAATCCACTAAACTGACTAAAATCCACTGCACTAACTAACCTACATTTTCCTATGTCTCAGATCCACTAAACTAACTACTAGATCTATCTACCACTACATCTATGCACTACACTAACTAAACTAACTAAACTAGGGGATTAGAAAAATACCTCTAATGAAGCGACGAACAAAAATCTCCCCTCCCTCTCTCCCTTCCTCCCTCCCTCCCTTTCTTTCTTTCTTTCCTTCCTTTTTCTTTCCCTCCCTTCCTTCTCTCCCTTCCTTCCTCTCTAGCTCGCTCCAGGGCAAATGGCAAATGAAGGGGGCGTGCGGCGCCTGGCCGGTCGCGCGCGCCCTTTTATAATGGGAGCTCCCGCTGGTTCAACCGACGGAACAGGCCCGCTATCGCCGTTTCAAATGGCAGGGCGCCAGTTCCGCCAAATGATCCAGTAGTAAGCCCTTGAACTACGTGCCATTTAAGGCAATTGGTGGGCCGTCGGACTTGTTGGTGTTTTATACCGGCAACCTACCGAGAGAGTACCCGAGGTAGTAGATTTGTCGGTGGGGGATCGCCAGACCTGGAACTCGAAGGTAAAAGCGAGGACACAAGACACAGATTTATACAGGTTTGGGCCGCCAGAGTAGCGTAATAATTTACATCGTGTTTGGGGTGTTGTATATTGCGCTCTGCGCTTGGGTGTTGAGGTATGAGGATTTTCCCTCTTGTTGTGTCTGCCGATCTAGGTACCCTTGCCCTACTTTATATACTCCAGGGGCAAGGTAACTAGTCAGATACAAGGGGGAGTCCTAGTGGGATTACATGATATGAGTCCTAGTATGATTACAGTGGAGTCCTAGTTGGAATCTGTCTTCTTCCTTCCTTGCGGGTACTGGGGATCTATCCCCGATAAGCCCCCAATCGCTTCATAGTTGAATGCAACTGTCTTCGAGTACTTTAAAGATCTTCGCCGAGTAGTTTTGGTGCTCTTCGAGTACTCTATATGGCTGAATCTTCAAAGTTTCTTAAAGTTGCCATAAGGCTATGGTATGCTCAAAGCCTAGATCATCTTGATATTGTAGTCTTCATATATGGAGGGCAGCGAAAGTCGCACTACATACGGAGTAGCCCCTGAGCCTTACGTTGAATCGTAGAATCAGGCTAAGGGTCAAAATCTTGAATCTTCTTCTTTCGGCTTGAAAAATCTTGGGTGTAGTTTATCAGCCCCCAAGCCTTGAATTGATTGAATAATCAACTCAAGGATCTTGAATCTTCACTCAAGTCATCATCCGAGTAGTCTTGCGGCATCCAACCCCCGAGCTTATGCGTCAGGTGAGCCGTAGCAGCCACGTCGAGTAGTTATTGGCGCCTAGCCCCTTAGCTTAGAAGCTAGCTGAGCCATTGGAGATATCCCGAGTAGTAATTGGCGCTTCGCCCCCGAGTTTGGGAACTAGCGGAGCCACCGAAAGTAGGTCCGAGTACTGATTGGCGCTTAGCCCCCGAGTTTGGGAACTAGTCTGTGCATTTGGAGGTATGCTTAGCATCTTGGAGTAGGTCCGAGTACTGATTGGCGCTTAGCCCCCAAGTTTGGGAACTAGTCTGTGCATTTGGAGGTATGCTTAGCATCTGGGAGTGTCGTCACCAAAGTTTGATCTGAAAGAAAAGATTTGTACATTATGTAGCATATTTGTAAAATATTTTACTTACTGAAATTTATTCAGTGATCAATAAAATATTGTGTGTCATGTTCTTATTTCGGCCATATCTCATAGTTAGCCTGTTACGTTTAGGCTCTCAGTCCTCATATAGCCACAGTCACTGCGTGTGTGAGACCTTTGTCTCGTGTACGCGTATGGGCACTGCCGCTTGCACAGCTGAGATCTTGGTCTCGTGTATGTGTGCTGGCACTTAGGCGTAACATGTGCATCTAAGGCTTTCACGAATTGAGGCGTGTTCTACTCGAGGAGATTATCAATAGAAGACAAAAGAGAGGCCGGCGAGTAGAGCACGTATTGTGCGCAAGAGTTTGACGAGTAGAGCGTGTGTTGTGCGCAAGAGTTCGACGAGTAGAGCGCGTGTTGTGCGCAAGAGTTCGGCGAGTAGTCGGCGAAGTGTAGCTCTGGAGGGTAATTCCCGTCGAGAGACGTAGACAAATGGGTAATTGGCGAATTGCCCTGCATGCGGGAAACAAGCTGAAAATTAATTGGAAAAGTAACTTAACTTGATTCGTGGACGATTGTTGATGAAGTGATGGCGGTCGTCGTGAAGTCGCAATGGTTGTTAATAAAGCCGACTAGTTGGAGTCGATTCCAACTTGTTGTGGACGGTGCGAGACCCACTCCCGACTAGTTTTTTAGTTGAGATGACAAGTAAAAGTAGTCATCGGTGAGCATCATGGCGTAGAATCGTCGGTGAGTCGTGAGGGTCCTCGTGAAGTCGGAGTAGTCGTAGCTTGACTTCTCTACGCATGTACTCGTGTGTAGCAGAAATCTCAAGAGATTGCTTTTCACGTGGAGTACTTCTGATGCAAGCAATTAATGCTTTCCCCCTTGATCTCCGTGAGACAGCACATTCTCTCTTTTTTTTGTTTCGGTGATTTGCAAGTTCCTCCTCCTACTGTTGCTTGGAATCTTGAGCAGTGCGGCAGATAGCTTTTTGTCGATGGGAAAACTCAAAGAGACTCGACTTTCCACTCCAAATTAGCTTCGGACTTTGCATCGCAGGAGATATATGTCTACTAGTAGTAATCCGCTGATATGCTACGGATTCGATTCCTTCTTGGGTTTTGACGTAGAGGTACGACGAGTCGTTGGTTAGCCGTCGCCCAAGAACAGCCATACTGTGCTGTCGAGAGGAGATTGATCTTGATGATGAGATTCTTCAAGCTCGTCCGATGATCTCAACGATCACCCCTACCTGATGTATTAGATATCGGTATTTTATATCGACAACCTACTGAGAGGGTATCTGAGGTAGTTAATTTATCGGTGAGGATTGTTGGACCTGAAACTCAAAAGTAAAAGCGAGGACACAAGATACAGATTTATACGGGTTCGAATCGTCAGAGTAGCGTAATACAGGTGGGAAGAGCCAACCCGTTAAGGACCCGTTACCCTCCGCCCCGTATAAATGAAGAAAAAAAAAATCCTAGCAGCCAGTTCCCCGCCGTCACCTGCCTCTCTATGACTCTCACCCTCTCCGACGCCCGCCTCTCTCCCTCGCCGCCGCCACCCGCCTCTCTCACGCTCGAAGCTCCTCCCCTCCGCCGCCGGCGCCGCTCCCCCTCTCTACCCTAGTCACCCACCCTCCACTCCACCACCCACACGGCCACACCACACAACTCCACCCTCGCCAGTCGCCACAGAGCATCACCACCGAGTCACCCACACCTCCGGCGCCGCCGGCCCGGACGCGATGAGGAAGGCCAAGCGCCGCAGAGGGAAGTTGCAGGTTCGATTACCATCTGTCACTCCTTCTTAGCCCGATCTGCTGCTGCATCTGCTTGGGCCTGATTGCCAGTTATTATTAGGGCAAATTTGCCCTAAAGTTCGATTTTGTGTTTCTCCCTTATGATCTGATTTATGCCTTTCGCTTTCTTTCTAAAGATCTCAGGCATGCTACAACGCAAGGGAAATCCACAAGGCGGTAGTAAGTCCGATATATGCATGCGCTCCTTTTATTTTATAAGCTAGAAGAAAACCCACATATGATTCTGTCAGTCGTGCTTTCTCGAAATATCTCGATATTATCATTGATTTCACATTGCTTCACACCGCTAACCACGTTTTAGCAGGCCATGGAGCATGTTGGTCGGATTCCGATGGTCCACAATCAAAATTTATCAAGTATGACGCCGAAAGTGTCGAGGATTTCATCAAAGACGGACTGCAATTCTTTGAATCGGTGTTTAGAGTCCGCAGATCTGTCGTGTCCCTTGCCTGTACTGCTGGTAATTTTTGTTATATACTCTCTTGCATCTACCATTTAGTTAGTTTTACTAATAATAGAGTACAGTACACGATGTTGCTCTCAGCCATAAAAAGCCTATACATTTGCACAATTTTTTGATGCAGCAAAGAATGGGACTTCATAGCTTAAGTATGAGTTTACTGAGGGAAACAGCTCCGTGTGGGGCAGTGGTCAGTGGGCAAAGGGGCGGTTGAAATGAAACTAATGACAGTCTACCTGTGTTCTTTTTTCTTAGAAGTTTTATGTGGTAGGTTGGATGGATATGAAAAGCATATTGCCAACATCATCTTCGTATATTAGTATGGAAAACATTTCTACTGGCGATTCTTGATTCTATTATGCTCGCACAGATGGAATGCATATGGTTTGCTCAGGGACTGTTGTTGATCATGTGGATGAGAAAACATGGATACTTACCTCTGCTTCTTTAGTTAGAAAACCTGACACTCTGTTTGAAGCATATGAACCTTGTGATGTTAAGGTCAGCACTACAACAGCTCTTTTATTAGTCTGTTCATGCTGGCTTTCTCCTCTCCTGCAGTGGATAATAGTTGTAAATTTATTGATTGCAGATTCAAGTGGCTCTGCACAATAAACAAATTGTTGAAGGGTCCCTAGAAATGTGCAATTTGCATTATAATATTGCCATTGTGACTATTGAGTCTCCAGGGTCTCGGATAAATCTTCCTACGGTAGAACTCAGTGACCTCCCTGAATGTTATTCCTTGCAGCCTAGGCCTGTAGTTGCTCTAGGTCGGGACATGTACTCAAAAGGTTTTCAGATGAGATGTGGGGAACTGGTCCGAAGGAACAGCGAGTTAGACTGCACTGAGCTTCTGACCTGTACATGTGATGTCAGTGGGGTAAGATGATTTTGTATCTATATTTTGATATCTAGAGATGGCTTGTAACTACCTACCTGCATGTTGCAGTTAGCCATTTTGATTTATTGTTGCATTCCTAGTGCTTCATTTCAGAAATGGAGACAAAAGTTAAATATGAGTATGCTTCATGTTTCTTATAGTATGATTAATTAGGAGAAAATCGTATATCGTAGACATTAGTGTGATAACACCATCATGCTTTTGACGTATTTTAGGTGCAGTTTTTGTCGGAAAATCTAGAAGTGATGGCTTCATATTGAAAAAACTGTTACAAGCTAGACTATTTGTGTTTTAGTTAGATGGTTGTTTTCTAATATATTGTTTTCTTGGCACCTTATTTACGTAAGGCATAAGTGAAGGTTCAACTCATTTCATTTTTTTGTCAGAATTTCATTGGCGGGCCTGTCATGGATTCTGAAAGAAGATTCCTCGGCATCACTTTTCGCTACGAAGAAACTACTCCGTTTTTGCCGGTTGAGATTGCAGCAAGATGCCTGAAATACTACAAGAAGTCAAAGTATATCTTCTTCCTTTCATTATAAATTTTTAGATATTGGTAGTATCACCTCCACAAATAGAATTTAACAATTAACATTGTTCTTGCAAATCTTTTGTGTCTGTTATTTGCACCAAAGGCACGTGTGGGTTACTTTGTGTGTATTAGCAAGCTGGATTTTTTTTATATGTTTATTTGCTCTCTCCAAGATGTTTTATCAGCAAGATCCTTTTCAACAATTAAGTTTCAACTAGGAAAAAATCCAATTTACTACCCTCAAGTATGAGCTAGGTCCACATAACCCCCTAAAGTAATAAAAGGTTTACTTAACCCCTTGCTTTTGCTAAACCGGATCAAAATACACCTTTTAACACATAATTGAAATCGGTTTTTGCTGATTTGGCCGGTTCACGCACTAGTTTTACTGAGTAGGCATGACACGTCAGCGATCCTACATGGCATAACAAAGTTTAGGTCTAGAATGCCCCTTCCATGATATCTAATCTGAATTTCAACAATTCGTCACGTCGCTCTGCCAAGATTCACAGGCGGCGGCGGCGGCGCGGCGCTTTGTTCCGAGCAGCTCGCGCGCACTGAGCTGCACCTTGCCCTTTCCTGCCCTGTTGGCTGTTGTGCTGTGCTCCCGGCAACTGTGCCCCCACGCGACGCCTAGCTGTGCCCTGTACGGCACCCGGCCGTGCCCCTGCCACCGCCGCCGCTTGGCGCACGGGCTCTCGCGCCTCAGGAGTCAGGATGACAGGATGGCAGCTGGTGAGCAGAAATTAGTTGACACTAATATACAATGCAGAAAGTATCGCTGCCTATTGTGTTTGAAACCTATCGCTTGACATCTAAATGAAATTTTCACAAAGAAAGCACACCTGGTTGTCGTGCTTCTTGCTGATTTTCTTGTCTGCTCCTTGATCGGTCACGTGTGGTTAATGTTAATCTGGCTGCGGGCACAGAAACCACACACGATGACAGAGACTAGCCACCAGCGAAGGACAACGGTTACGGCAATCAAATGGGGCGGCACACAACAGGGGAGGGGGTGTTACGGACAGGCTGCTGATTGGTCAATCCTAGTCAGCAAATTAGGTTTTTAATTCCACCAAATCATGAAAACCGGTTTCAATTATTTGTTGAAGGTGTGTTTTGGCCCGGTTTGGCAAAAGGAGGGGCTATGTAAACCTTTTGTTACTTTAGGGGGTTATTTGGACATAGGCCATACTTGGAGGTAGTAAATTGGACTTTTTCCTTTCAACTATCTATTGTCGCTTCACTGTAATATTCTTAGCCTCTGATGGTTATTTTCTATTTTTCCTCATTAGATTCTAACCAAGGGATCTCTGGTCCCAGCTGCTGTCTCTGTAGATTCTGGTTTTATGGGTCGTTTTCTCCTTTCATTTGTGCATATGCGTTGTAATCATGAGGAAGTTGGGGCCTATATCCTAACAACTCTTTCTTCTGCGTGTTTGAGGGAAAAGAAAGATGCTAACACCCTAACTACTAGAATATGGTACTATGCATTGAATATTGCCTGTATATCATCCCATTTGTGATTACCCATAAATTTGAAGTGTTTTTTTGCACAGCAATGTATGCAAAATACATGGATTTGAATATTTGATGTGTAGTGCTAGACTTTCTTATGCACAGTAATGTTCACAGTAGCATACTTCTTCTTGCTACCTGGGAATAGTGGTAATATAACTTCTATGTTCTTTTAAAGATCTCTGAACTCTAGTTGTTTCCTCGGCCTTTCATGATTTTTTTTAATGTTGTTAGACTTTGCCCAGTCTCTATTACGCGATTTGATAATTGCTTTGCAACTATATGTTATTATAAACTAACATAGCAATGATTTTATGCAAGCGCTTTTAGTGAAATCTTGTGATGTACTTTCATATGGCCAATTTCGAAAATTTCACAACAATGTTTGAAATATTGATATTCAAATTCTAAAACAAAGAAACAGATGGATATCTTGCAAGTAAGGCTTACGGTGTGAAAGATATTATTTATATACCATTATCGTTGACATTGGAATTTTATGATGGGTGCAGAACACTACCAAGGGTTCGCATAAGGGGACAAGCTCTTCACATGCTGAGCATGAATAGTCTGGAACACTTATGCTGCAAATATGCCAAGCCACCACATGGAATTCTGGTACAGGAGGTAGGCAACGCACATGCACGCAAATCCTCTAATTTAATAGAATTTACTCCATCTAGATCACTAATTACGTCAATGTTAGAATGGTCCTATTGTCCTGAGTTTTAACTGTGATTTAAGCATTTTAGTGGCCGCTGCATGGCAATTTGCTTAGTTTAGAATGTCTGGTTCTTGGCACAACAAGCATTCTGAACTTATTATTAATGATGCGAACATGTACAAGGAACAGTTTGCATGAGCCGATCATTTGTTTTCTAGTTGATTTGAAAGAGCAACTTTGTCTGCATTGCCTCCTATTCATTAAGTTCCACCTGATCAAAGGATCTTTTATATTGCAAATTTCATCCTCCATCCCCCTTATGAAGTAGGGTGTAGGTGAGGCCTAGTACGCACATATCCATGCACCTTAGCAACTTCCTGCTCATGGTGATAGAAAAAAAAAATCTTCTTATATGCTAAAATAGGAAACCAGATCTCCTTATTTTTATTAGATTAGAAAAATGAGGTTAGGTTTACTAACATATAAAAATTACCTGACAAATTATTGATTTTGTTTATGCAGTAATTTGCAATGGCACTTCTGTTTGTACAGCTATTCCCACCAATCGTGAAAGTTGTCATTTTGGGTTGTGCAAATAGTTAACAGATCAAAACTTTGATTGTTTCATAATCGTACAACTTTGTGTGTATTAAGATTGAACATCTTAAAATGGTATGAGTAGATTTGTCTCAAAATTAGTTTCATAATCATATAACTTTGCCAGGATTTGTAAATATTTCTAGTAGAGATTAACCGTCAAAATTATGTTTTTGCAACTATGTTGCTACTCAAAACACCACTTTTCATAACTGTTGGTAGTTTTTTGTCCCAACCTTCAATATTCAGCATATGATCAAAGTTATTGATATCCATCAACTATCATTAGTTTTCTGTGAAGTAATAACTATTAACTAACATTACTAAAAAGGGATAAATACTTAATGTTGTTTTCCTTGTTCCCCAGCTCGTTTTAGTATTAGCAGTTATCCACTGCCTTAGTTCTGTAAGTTTCATTTTTCAGCTCCTCTTGGCTTCTATGCTTTACTGCCCTTTGTTAGTGATGTTATTGAACTACCATTTTTTTAACTATTGATCAAGAAGTTACATTAGTTCTAATGCACTTTTTCATAAGATGGCCTTTCTCAATTATTGTTCTGTTAACAGCTCCTGCCATTGGATTAGACAATGATATATGACCTTTTGGGTCAGTTTGGTTTCTTTGCCCACATAAGCTAGCTGAGCAAGGATTGCCTAACCTTGCCTGGCAAAGCTAGGCAAGCAAAGGGCCATGCATTTGGTTCTCAGACTGCTAGCTTCTTCCCTAATTAAAATATCAATTTGATACTATGCAAGGGACCCACCATCAGTCAGCCATGCAGGAGCCCCATGTGCTGTACGCAGCTTTTTTTTGTGCTAGGCGCTCGCCTTGCCGGTGCGGGAGAGCGAAATTGGCTTGCCTGGTTCGGCAAGGAAATCCTTGCTCAAGCAAGCTAGCCTGCCAAGCAAAATTAGATTTTAAAGCTAGTACCAAACATATATCCTTGCCTGGCAAGGTGAGGCTAGGCAAGGCAAAGGATCCAACCGGACCAGTCCTAAGCCTGCTGTGTTGCATCGATATGCCCTTTGCAGCGTAAATCATCTGCCTTTTGCAACATTAGTTCATTTCAATTCCATTTAATTGATTTTTTTCTTTATGAAAATGTAAATTCATTGTATGCTATTTAATTATACATATTTGTCTGTTTAATTTTTCTTGGGATAGGTAGCTAACCAAGCCATGCAAGATAATTTGTTCAATACATGTTTGCAATATTCAGAGAATGAGACTATTGTTACTTTCTTGGTGTGCGTAAACTTAATCTTAATCCTATGCACACCGTAGATTTGTGAGATATCAGCAGAAAAGTGTGGAGGAGTTGTCGTTGGTGATATCATCTCTGAACTTGATGGGATTACTCTTTACTCTGCAGCGCAGGTATCACATTTGTTTATAGATCATCACTTTCCGTGTCATTTTGCTGAAGTTTTTAGTGAACGTATCTGTCCTAGATGACAACAAATTTATATAAAACCTTGTACCCTTTTACAACATGATAATTTTTTTAATCATTTGAAAAAATGATAAAGTTCTAAAATTGTAATCGTGGGAAGAAACATTGGTTCCTGGCCTCATGCTGCACTATTTGGCATTTCATTTCTAAGCCATGAGAAATATGTCAACTTGTCTATATGTTTATAATGACTTACTAGTTACTTCCTCCATTTTGCTATATTTGTGTACGCCCGTCATAGTGCACAGACTAAGAAGAGTCAAAACTTGATGTTAAAGAAGCAATAGATCAACCACAATCATAGCGCTTAGGAAACATGCGAATCTGTCATAAATTCTCTACATGCATTTTCCCCTATAGAAAGCATACTATGCATTTAAGGTCTATTGGAAACATGAGCCTAGTCGTCGTCACAAGGGAGGTGGACAAACATTTTGAAATGGATACTCGTGGAGCCATGCATTGTAAAATGGAGTATTACAGTAGAATATTCCTCTGCATTCATTTTATCATCAACTGATGTAGTTTCTCTCTTTTTACTCACCACTTCATCACCACATTGCTCTGCTTCCAATGCATTCTGGTTGAAGAATTTGAATATGTTTGCATATCATTTTAACGGGAGGTCCTGATTACACCTGGAGCTGATGCCTGTGTGTTTTGTGCTTTTCTCAGTTTACAGCGATGCTTCTAGATAAAATGGAGGTTGCATCAAACCCACAGAATACACTGACACTCCAGGTTAGTTTGAATAGTGATAGTCGATAATGATTTTCTTACTATGTTAACTTTTGCTACTTACAACTGAGCAGGCAGTTGTACGGAGACCCACAGATCAGACTATATTTGTTGCAAAGCTGAATGTTCAAGACATTGCCTCTGATGAATGCGAAGGGTCATTCCAAAACAAGTCTGTCTTTAAAAAACACCTTTGAGACTTGTATGTCCTTTTATTTTGTTGATGATTGATGCAGTTTGCTTCAATTTATAGATGGATATGGTGGAAGGAGCTATGGTTTCCATGAGCAGTTGTAGTGATGATACTTCGAAGATAATGTGAGTACATCCTTAGATACTGGTATAATTAGGTTATGAAGGCTTATTACATCTGTTTCAACTTAGTGCATCAACCACCTCTACCCTCATGATACACTTCATCACACAGTTTACTTCGACAGCATGTGTAGTGTTTGGGTAATCATGAATAGAATGATAATCCTTAATCTATGTGGTCATATATATATATATATATATATATATATATAATCTGACCAGTTGTGGAGCTATCTTGAAACATACCATTTTGTTTGCATGAATACCCAAGTTAGAATTAGTGATCGACCCTAGAACGATATGGAAATTATATGCAGGACTGACCTTACAAGCTGCAAGGCCTGTTCATTGCTATGAACCAGAACTTAACTTTATTTCCTGGGCTTAGGTATGGTGCATAAGTGGCTCTCCATTTTGTTCCTGTTTGTTACGTGTAGTTTATTTAGGAGGAACACAAGAGTTTGATTACGTTGTACAGGGACTCAAAGTTTGTCTGTTTTGTTTTCAGTGCTGAGAAAGAAATAGAATAGGAATTAGCTGATTCTAGTTTTCTAGTTCACTGTTTAAACATTTAACATTTCATCTTGTGTTTATGATCTTTTTTCAAGGGTATGCAATGGTGTTTTACATGGTCAGATCAGAGAATGTTGAACATAAAAGATACGCTGTGTGACGACAGCTAGCTCATTGATGTTTAGTTAATCTCTCTTTCAACATTATGCTCAGATAGTGCTGTTTCTTGTTTTGCTGGTAGAAAAGTATAGATTCTCCCTTTTACTACCTCTGTCAGTGGGATGGAAACACCTGCATCACCAATTCACCATTTGTTTATTTGGTGCTAAGTCCTCATATCCTTTTGTCCTTTGAAGCTGATTTTATTTCATGTGGCCACACACTGAGATTTTGCCATCGTCCATTAGCATGACACAAGCTATAATGAAATTACTGCATGTTCAATATAAGCCTGTGCCATATATGGGAATAATGTGATGTCAAGAAAATAAATAAGTTATTTACATCTTCCTATATGTGATGCGCAAAGTCTATTTTTCAGTTCCCAAAGGTCAACTACCATTGTTATGGGAAGTGTAGAAGGGTTCTGTTCCTTTTTCTTGCTATAGCAAATGGTCAGGAAATCACCTAACAGAAACTGGTTGGTTTTCATCAATAAAGTTAAAACTGGATCAAATCTGGAATCTAATGTATATGCCAAATCCCAAATCTGTAATCTTTTTGCTTCCAAAACTTGAAAATCTCAAAACAAGCTAGTTTAGACAGTTGTTTACCTTTGAACTGAACCCCTCTCGTTTTGGGCGCAGTTCAGATTTCCAAAATATGTGGTGATAGTCTCCCTCTCTAAACCTGCTAATTGAGATGCCCTTAGCGATTTTCTACAAGAAATGTTTGAAAAGATGATTTCTGCATGGTCTGCTGATATGCTTTCATTGTAGCACCACCGAATTGCAATTCTGTTATTATGTTTTTCCTTGGCTGTTCATGTGTCTAAGGTTCTTTATTTCTGCAGTAAATAGGTATCTAGGACGAGGAGTGCTGATGATGCCTGGATGACCATTTGCGTGAGGGCTGGAGCATAAGATATGGAAGGCCAACAAATGTTCGTAAATGTGGGAGCCAAGACTAAGCAAGAACTAAATTAATTGTCGGATTAAGCTGGAGACCCTACTTTGTGCTGAATTTGTAATCCATCTTTGGGGCCATCAGACTGTTGTATTATCAGTTCAGTATGCCGTCGAGGCTCTCTTTTGTAGCACGGTTCACCAATCACCAGTTCATTTGGGAAATGCGCTGTCTAAACTAGCGACATGACCGGTAACTGAGTTTCAGATTTCGGGCTAGTGCTGCTGTGATGGTTGGTGGTTAATTAAGCATTGCATGTGTTGTTGCGAGACAATTTCTCGCGCACCCGCGCTACCTAAAAATCACGGCCACATCTTCCTCATTGTCACTCTCAGGTTGGGCTCTCCTACAACCAATTCCTGACTGAGATGTTCCGATTGAAGAAAAGATTTGTTGCAGTTGCAAAAATCAAATGTAAAAAACTCCTGACATTCTCCAGAGGGGACATGCAAGGTCCCTGGAATGAGCACGGAAGGAGAAGAAACGTCCGGGATGGCGGCGGGAGCCCGTGGAGCGAGCTCGTGAGCGAGAGAAGAACAACGCTTCGAAGCGCGTCGCGGAATAAGGCGGCCCACCGGGCAGTGCTCTCGGCAAAGTGTTTCTACTTCTTTTTAAAGTAATACTAGGATCATGACCGTGCATTGTTACGGGATAGATAAATAATATTTTAATCTTACCGATAAGAAATCAAATCAGTAGATAATTAAACAAATATGCAATACTTCTATGTTATGCCGTGCTTTGCTATAATAGAAAAAAAAGATTTCAACGTAATAAATAACATGAAAAACATGACGTTTTGACCAATATGCATCGCAATCTACCTGATCTTATAGCTACATAATGTTCTGAGTGCACGTGGGGACACGCACTTGTTTTCGAAAAACATAGTAGATAAGAATTTTATATTCATATTAAATTTAGATGGAGGCACAATTACTTTCATCCCTTTTAAGTTCTCGCGAAGAAAATAAGATGCGGCTCTGGTGCTTTTGTCTTTTTCCCCTTTGCTAATCTTCCCCTCTAATGCTGTCTTCTCCTTTGTCTTTTTTCACCCTCGCTTGTACATCATCATCATCATCATCATCCATAAGTGATAAAGATGGATGCACCACATATAAACCTACATTATTTGAATAAAAAGCCAAACTCAATCAAATTAACCTTAGAGTTATGCCAGGTATGTTTTTTTTAAGTAACTTAGTAAATAAGAATTCTATATTCATATTAGATTTAGCAAAGTGCAATACATAGATATATAAAAGAACTTCAAATTTTCGAGAAGTCAATTCCAATTAAATTTCCTTGATCCATACATACGAGCCATTAGCTCTACAGTCATGAAACAAAGAAATTAATGGCATCTGTCTTCACAGAGTTAGCTAGAGCATTGCGAGAGATCAAAATCCTTAATGTGAAAATTAAATTTCCTAGATATAGTGGAACACAGCTGGTTGTCATTATTGTTGACAGACTTATTTTCCTGAAAATCGTTCTCTTCAAACACCAGAAAGAGGAAAGTACCACGCGGGTAAAGAGAAAAAAAGGCGTGTAATCAATGGCAAAAGTTTACTTCAAGATAAAGAAATAAGGCAAACCAAGAAAAGAAACCAACTGTTGTACCAAACCCCAACACATCATATAGCATTCTTTAAAAAAAACACTCAAGTTCACCACCATGTATCTAGCATCTCATATCCGTATGTTAAATAGAATGCGTGTATCTATCTTCCCATATTATCATGAACAGACCTGCAGCGGTCATTTGTCAGCAGTGGGGCAGCATGGGTTCTTTAGCAACGCCTCCATATTTTAAGGCTACATGAATCTGTTTGCACAACTGCAGATTATCTAACGCTGGGCTTACTTACCAAAAACAAAGAAATTGATCCCATTGACAAGCTGACACAATCTGTCGAGCACAACACGGGCATCGCTTGCAGCACCCTCTCACCTTGCTGCGTGGTGGCCAGCATGAACGCGGAGGCGGAATCAGCCGTGGTGAGGATGACCAGCAGCACTGCCCCTTGTGGGATTGACAGCACCTCTGCAGAGAATTATTTACTATGTTATCACATATGAAAACGAGAAAGAACCGAGAAAATGAAATCTGATAGGCAGATGTGTACCCTTGCCAACAATGCTTTCGAGGAGTTTGGCTCAATTGGATTCTGTCTAGGAATACCACCTGAACCTCCAACTTCAGAGCATGCCACCATGATTATGAAGTGACAATAAATTGTCAAAAGCAGCATAATATGGACTGTTGAGTGTTGACACCAACTAATACGCAGAATCAAGCTGCAAGTAGACATATATATGGAGTTGTAGAAACTCACCACATGAGAATAAAATCTTTTATTGCTTATTCATCTTCCTAAGGTCCTGTTTGGCATGGCTCCAACTCCGGGTGGAACTGCTCCACTTCTGAACTCCACATGGAGCCAGCTCCGCTCCAAAACTCCAGAAAAAAAATAGGGTGTTTGGCTAGATGGTGCTCTCAGCTCCAAACAAGATCGATTTCAGTGTGGATTGCCATTGTTGCCCCCTAATTAAGGCCCCACTTGTCATCCTCTCTATCCCATCTTCTTCTTCCCCTTTTTCCACTGCACTGCGCTGCACACGGGAGACCCTCCACGGGCGGCGGGGTGGGTGGCGGGCTGGGCGGCGACGGGCGGCGGGGTAGGCGGCGGGCTCGACGGCGGGCGGTGGGCGGCGACGGGCGGCGACGGGCGACGGGTGCGGCGGCGGGCGGCGGCGGGCGTCGACGGGAGGCGGCGGGCGGCGGCGGGCGTCAACGGGAGGCGGCGGGCGGCGACGGGCGGCGGGCTGGGCGGCGACAGGCGGCGACAGGCGACGACGTGCGAGGATAGGCGGCGGGCGGCGGCGGGCGGCAACGGGCGACGACGGGCGACGACAGGCGGCGACGGGCGCCGGGCGCGGCGGCGGGCGGCGATGGGCGGCGGGTGCGGCGGCGGGCGGCGACGGGCGGCGGGTGCGGCGACGGGCGACGACGGGCGGCGGGCGGCGACGGGCAGCGGGTGGCGGGCGGCAACGGGCGACGAGGGCGGCGGCGGGCGGCGACGGGCGGGGCTCTGGCGGCGAGTGGGGCTCGAGAGAATAGAAGAGAGAATAGAATGAAACGTTTTTTTGTGTAACCAGTGGAATTGGTGGGTAATTACCCACCAACTCCACGAGGAGGTTCAAAAGAGAGGTTTCTGGAGCAGCAAAAGAGGTGCTCCAAAACTCCACCTCCATTTGCACTACAGCTCCATGGAGTTGGCAACTCCATGGAGTTTTGGAGTTGGGGTGTTTGGCTGAATTTTTTGATGGAGTTGCTGGAGTTTAGGAGTGGAGCCGTGCCAAACAGGACCTAAGTTTCAGGTGTGATAGCTCCAGCTCCACCAGATGGACAGGAATATAATTAGAAAATTAGCACAGAGTGTGTGCATTCAGCAGCTACCATTGATAACATACTGGAGCCGCATCATCAGTTAGTGTGTGCCTCCAGCAGATACATAGAATTAACAAATTAATAAGGAACCCAAAAGCTACCAAGTGGAAGTCATGAGTGCAGGAGACAAAATTGCAACAGCATTGTGGTACTCAAATAATTCATATTGAGAAAAGATATTATAAAAGTTCCAGTTCCCTGTGAAACAACAAAATAGTCAAAAGCTCAAAACTGTAGTCGTTAAATCTTCATTAAAAAATGCATAGTTTACAAGAACAAACAAGAGATAGGATACTTCCACATGTGGGGGTGACAAAGCCAAATGGACAACCTCGATTAAAATGGGAATGCGGTAGTTCACAGTAGAAAACTGAAAACTATCTATGCACCCAGAAGCAGAGGACATATAAACATAAGCATGTAGCTCCCCTGATTAATCTGATTAATTGACAATTTACTATTTAGATATCACAAAGGTGATGAAAAGGCAGTGAGAATAAATGAATACACTACAGCTAATCCAACAACGTTACCTACCACAATATGAGGAGATTCTGGCTGAACTCTATCAACAATGTTTTCCAGTTAATATATACATTGCGATTGCATACCATGTTGCTTCCAAAAAAAGCAAGATATATAAGTCAAGTAATACACTGAGAATTAGTAGAATCAATTAAGACATCAACTGCCATACTACCAAAAGAAAATTAGGCAGGCTGGAGATACCATTTCGTGGAGGCACTCATATGTATTGAATCGAAGTTACAACATTCTGGGGGAAGTTCTCTTAAAACCATTTCTTCCCTCTGAAACATGATAATATGGTGCCTCATATTTCTTGCTCCTCAAAGATGATAACATTGTTATAGTGCAGCAAATTGAATATGATGTGATTAAGAATGGAAACAAAATATATAAAATTAAACGTTCTGCTGCCAATTAAATAATATAGAGGGGATAATACTGAGATTGCACCCACTGGTGGAGCTCCAAATAAGAAGGGGGATATTAGTGCTAATTTTTTATGCAAATAACAAAAGTGAAGTAAAACACAATAATGTATCGATGTGAGAAACCTATTCAACAAACCTCCATTGTGAGTTGGTGACTCTATGGCTCACCATTCTTTCCTTCTACGGCAATAGAGAAAGGCAATCAGCAAGATCAATAGCAAGGCAGTCCAGCTACAAGGAGCACCGACATTGCCATGTCATAGATGTCAAAAAATCAAACAAACAGACTGAAGCAAGCCATTTAGGCACAGAATGAAGTTTGTTTACTTAATTGGCATAGTGTTATCTAAGTGCCCCAGAGAATACTCATACTGTTCAGTTCGGTCAATTAAATTAGCATTAACAAACGTTCTAAAAATATTATGGATAGAAGAGGAAACAAAAGAAATATCCGGAGAATATCCTCACTGGGTGGCTGCACACCCTTAACTGATAGCAATCTAAACCACAAGTCACAAAATATTCTAAGTCAAGTAAATTTCTAATGCAAGAATTTTGAGTCTGCATACGCTGAACTTTACATCTTTACCAATATTATGAATTTGAGGCCCAAGATTTATTTTAAAGAGAAAAGCCTAAACCTTGAAGCTTTTAAACCTGAAATCCTCACATCTGAAGATTTTTCATCACTACTATGTGGAAGACTTCATCATAATTCAATCATCCAAAAAATACAGATTATCAAAATATGACTGCCACACTTGACAATTGTTGTTCTTATACGCAATAATGTATACCTTGAGTCTGAGAAGCAGGGGATTCTAGGTTCAGACAACCCAACCTTATTCATATATGTGCCAGTATCCAATCTGATATATTGCAGAGAAATAAGGTTAACTTCAGTCTCCTGATGCTCTTTAAATCTCCATGCCGATCAAAGTAATCCTTGGAATTAGTTCCTGAGCAAGCAATCTGGAAAGACAGCAAAATGAGTTTCAGAACAGAAAAGTTGTACATGCAACTAATTATTTGTCAGCTCATCGGTACTTCAGTTTGTGCT
>NC_028456.1:34017531-34022344 GCF_000263155.2 Setaria italica | reverse complement strand
AACATGATAAGAAAAGGTCAGTACAAACAGAATAGCTTACAAGTTCAGCCTGTATATTGGAGGAGAGGGTCACCTGTGCTATTGGCGGTTAAGGAAGAAGGAGGTGACGAATCAGCTGGACGGAGGGGTGCTGCCATCAACTTGCCCCGCATGTTCTCCATCCTCGACGCGCCCACGGCGGCCACCCTTGTGCGGATGCCGTCATGCCATAGGTTGGGGCATGCAGAAGCAGAGGCGGCGGCGATGACCTGATGGTGCCATGTGATGCCTGATGGTGCGATGTGAGGATCCGGCTGCCATGTGAAACCCGTACCTAGATCTTCACCATACTCAGGTCGACTTGACCCAGACCTTGAGGGCGCGTGCTTGCGGCGATGGAGGCCTCCGTGTTGTTGCCTCTCCCATCTTTCCTATGGATGCCGACGGCTTGGCACGGGTGGCTCGGCCGAAGGCGCTGGTGGCTGGGGTCAGGAGCGGCGGCTCGGGCCAGACGGCGGAGGACGGCATGCGGTGTCGGGCGCGTTGGCCTTTGGGCATGGCATGACGCATGAGGGAACGGGCCGTCGCCGCACCCTGATCCGATCGGCGCAGTGGAAGGCGGCGGGGGCATTGGGAAGGGAGGGAGGGCCCATGTGGTGCTGGCACCAGGTGATGTGGCCGTGCTATGTAAAACTCGGTCTATAGGTTCGGGGACCGAGCGGTCCACAGTGTAGATGGCCAAACAGGCGGCCGGTCTGGCCTGGCACGGGCACGATTTGACCCAACACGATTAGGCTCGCACAGTGATCGTGCCGGGCCATGCTACCCACGTGCCGAGGGAGGGGCCCAGACACGGCTCACGGCCTTCTTAAGGCCCGACGGGTCTTAATGCTCTCGTCGTGCTCGTGCCAATCCGCGGCACGGCATAAAAAAGACTCTCCCCATAATCAGTTTCAACCCACCAATTCAGATGTTACAGTTTCAAAATCAATTTTTTTAATACAATCAAAGGTTCACAGCTTCAAAATGACACAAATAAGATAAAAAGTTCAAAAGGATAAAAAGTTCACAAGTAAGATCACAGCTTCAAAAGGATCACAAGCTCACATGTAAGTTCACAAGTTTTCAATCAACTTCACAATAACACATATGTTATTTCAGCTATTTGTGTTGCAGCCTCGTTAAAAATCTTTGTAGGTAAAAACTCACACCTCGTGAGAAAATCCTACAAAGGAAAAAAGAGTACAACCGGCTCATCTCATCAAAGTTCAATGTTCATTACATCACAAGGTTCACTCATTCACAACACTAACACTAGAAGTCTAGACTCTAGAACACCAACACATCAGGATCAGGCTTCTGGCTAGCTACAAGTTGTAATCCTTCAAGCAATAGACGTGTAGCACTCTAGCTTGTGCAACCATAAAATGATCAAAGGGTATTCATAAAATGATCGAAGCAGTAATTCAAATGATAGGAAATGACAGGAAAGGAAAGAAAACTTACTCATCAAGGTTCAAGTTCTCAAATGACTCTTCAAGTTCAGGATCGTCAACGGTATGCTGCAGTCTTGAATCTCCTTGCTCCCAATCCTTGATCAAAGCTAGGATCCCCACCATCTCAGGGGTAAGACGACGTCACCGCTCCTCAATGATCCTGCCAGTGGTACTAAATGCAGATTCTAAAGATATAGTAAAGATAGGCACAGTCATAAGATCCCTAGCTAAGATAGATAGAACAGGATATGATAACTTATGCTCATGCCACCAGTGTAATATGTTGAAGTCATCATCATACTGGTTGATAGTATCACTGTCTAAGTAGGCAGATAATTCAGAAGCAGCAGCAAGAGAGGCACCTGTTTGAGCAGCTTGCAACAAAGCACTAGCAGATTGTCTCCTAGACAGGAAGGAGGAAACAGAAGTAGAACCCAGGCCAGCACCAAGACTAGCAGCACAATAACTAGATGAAGCACCCTGAGAACCAAAAATCTTACCCCAAGAAGTCTTCTTCTTACCTGCAGACCCTGGCTGGGTGGCCCTCTGCATCCTCACAGAACCATACTTAGCTTCATACTAGAAAAATATTGTAGACAATTCAGCTCTTACATCAGTTAAGTAACTAGAATAATCCTTACCATTTAGCTGAGAATAGCTGAAGAACATTGCTAAAACCAGCAATCTTAGCTCTAGGATCCAATATAAAAGCAAAGGAATAAAGCATAGGTATATCAGACCAATAATCTAAGAACTTAGACTTTATGGGTGCAACAACATGTTTCAGATCAGCATAGAAAGTAAGATGTCCAGCTATCTCAAGCACATGATGCAAGACTAATGGAGTGGTAGGATAATAAGCACCAGACAGAACAACAGTAGAATCATAGAATTGTTTAAGAAATATCATAATCTTTTCAGCAACATACCAGTGTAATTCTGTCAGGATTGTCTGGCCTTGAACCAAACCATATTGAGTGGTTATGAACTGATGAAATGTGGTCTTATGGGGCAATAGATGCTTGAGAATGAGATAAGTTAAATTCCATCTAACATCCATGTCCAAAGCAAACTTACGAGGGCGGACACCAATAGCAATGCAATAGGACTTGTATGCAGCAATACGTTGGTTAGAACAATTTAGGAATGAAATTGTAGTTCTAAATGAACTAAGCATAGGCTTGAAAACATCAAGACTAGCCTTAACAATAAGATTAATAATGTGACAAGCACAATGCTGATAAAAAAATAGTTTACCCATGTAACCGGACAGTGAAGAATGGAGCTTACCAATAGCGGCAGTGTTTGCCGATGCATTATCCAATGTTATAGAAAATATCTTATCATTTAAACCATAATCAGTAACCACAAATGTAATACGCTCAGCAATATTATTAGCATTATGAGAAACATCAATTAAATAAAGGCCTAAGATCCTATTCTCTAGTTTCCAATCAGCATTCACATAATGAGCAACCACACTAAGGTAATCTTCCTTAGCATTACCAGACCATATATCAGATGTAAGAGCAACAGCGAAAACAGATTGCAAAGAAGCCACAAGTTTAGTACGACGCTCATCAAAATACTTAACAAAATCCCTGGTGGTGGTTTGCCCAGACACAGAACTGAATCTAGGATTATGAGCAACCTGAATATACTGCTCAAATGCATCAGACTCACCAAAGCATAAAGGAAGGTCTAGTCCAGCAATCAACCTACACAACTGGATATGAGCAACATCAGGATCGTACTCCCATAGATGGAGAGAGCTATCAGGATTGTACTTGAGTTGGGACTGAGCCATACGTGTAGCTCCTTGCAAGACTGGGCACCTTGGAAGGTGCCTATGCAAGTGTCCAATACCACTAGAGGAAATACCAGAATAGAATTTCTTGCAATGGATGCACCTAGCACCAGTTCTTACCCTTTTGCCACTCTGTACCTCGTATAGTGGCTCAAAGTCGTCCCATACCTTAGAGGTGCAAGAACGACTCCTCTTGCTACCCGTACACTTCGTCCCCATACCAGCACCAGAGTCAGCAGCACGCGGTGGAGGATCTCCACCACTTGGCTGATCATCGGCATCGGCATCGGGGATGACACCAGCCAATCCGCCTCCAAGTTAGAATCATCATCTCCGGTCTCCCCCATCATCCGCAACTCATCGTTGTAGCAGGTTGGATAGTCGTCATCCATCCTCAAGTGTTAATCAGAACTACTAGTAGTAGTTTACAGAAATAAAAACAGTAGACCTCAAGTATTAATCACAAGATAATAAGACTATAATCACAAGACCAGAAGTATTAATCAGAAGTAGTAGTAGTAGTAGTAGTTTACAGAAATAAAAATAGAAGACCTCAAGTACTAATCACAAGATAATAAGAACAGAAGTATTAATCAGAAGTAGTCACAAGATCACCAAACTATAATCACAAAACCTCAAGTATTAATCAGAGGTAGTAGTAGTAGCAGTAGAAATAAAAATAGAAGACCTCTAGTACTAATCACAAGATAACAAGAACAGAAGTATTAATCAAAAGTAGTAGTAGTAGAAATAAAAACAAAAGACCTCTAGTACTAATCACAAGATAACAAGAATAGAAGTATTAATCAGAAGCAGTAGTAGTAGTTTACAGAAATAAAAATAGTAGACCTCAAGTATTAATCACAAGATAACAAGACTATAATCACAAGACCAGAAGTATTAATCAGAAGTAGTAGTAGTAGTTTACAGAAATAAAAATAGAAGTCCTCAAGTATTAGCCACAAGATAATAAGAACATAAGTATTAATCAGAAGTACTAGTAGTAGTATTAATCAGAGCACAAGACATAGATCAAAAGACATAGTTTGTAGATAGAGTTTACAGATCACAAGATTACAGGACTATAGGAGCTCACCTCGCCCTTGAGCACACCCGGACCACACCCTCGAGCCCTCCGCCGTTGACGTTGTCACCTCGGCGGCTCTGTTCCTCAACGGCGTGCGGCCCCCAATGGAGACCTGCAAGAGGAGCGAGAGGAGGATCAGAACTCAGAAGAAGGGGAACGAGAGGAGGACCAGAAGAAGAGGAACGAGACTATGAGATTACCTGCGCAGACGGAGCCCAAAGTCGGAGAAGACGAATGCCAACGATGGGGAACCAGGGAGGGAGGTGGATCTGCTAAGGGAGGAGCGGTTTCGATGAAGGAACCAGGGAGGGAGGTGGGTCTGCGAGGGGTCTGGCCGTCGGGGGGGGAGGAGCGGTTACGAGGAGCCGAGGAGGAAGGCGGAGGGGCTACCAGCGAGCCGGCGACGGGCAAGGACGATGGCGGATCTGTGAGGGGAGGAGGCGG
>NC_028456.1:34000724-34017431 GCF_000263155.2 Setaria italica | reverse complement strand
GACTTAAGTTCTCGGTTACTGAGGGTCAGGCGGAGGGCGAGGGATGGAGGGAGCGCCGAAGCGGGGGTCGGAGGAGCGGGGGAGGCGGCTCGAAGGGGGTAGGGTTTCGGCAGGAGGAGCGGCCCATCGCAGCTTTTATACGGCCAGAAGCTGGGTCGAAACAGGCCTAAACAGGCCGAGCCGCCCGTTGGTGGCCCACGGGCCAAATGGGCTAGGCCGTGCTGGGCCAGCCCACGGGCTAAGGCAGCGGCCAAGGCTCGGCCTGTGGTGTAGGCCGGGTCGGCACGGGCATGACGACCGTGCCGGGCCGTGCCTGGGCTAGGCCAAAAAACTGTGCTGTGGGTCGGCCCGCAGGCCGTGGGGCATATGGCCAACTGTAGTCCACAGAATATCGGGTCCACGCAAAGGGGTACCCTTATTAGTTACGCAAGCCATTGATGTGGAGATCTACGGCTGCGGCGTCATCTTCTTCCTCTGGCTAACAACAACGGCGAGCAGGCACGGTGGTGCCATGCACGTAAGACACGCCATGGCTAGGACCTCGTCGGAGATAGGCTAGGATGAGTTATGGTTCATGGAATTCAACAGAAATAGGCAAAATGGAACCATAACGAGATGGGGATCTCACTTATGGGGTTTGTAGAGGTAGCAGAGGTGCAGTTTGAGTATAGGATGGAGAGGATGATGAGCAGCTGCTTGGGCTTCATTGTAGGTGATGGCGATGCAAAGACACAAGGAGGCAGAGGAAAGGGAGCGCAATTCAGGGGGCGCTTGATTTGGTGGTGCGGCGTGGGGTAGGCGGGATACGCTAATTCTGTGGAGAAATTGCGGGGATAGGTGTGAGGAGAAGGGACAGGCTGATCGAAGGGCCGATGATCGGTGGCTCGTGGCGAGGGACATTCGTGGGCGCGGGTGGGGTCATCTCCTTCGATCGTAGAGCGTTGAAGCTCCCCCGCCGCGACTCACGTTGACGGATGGCTCGAATGCCCTGGAGCGCGGGACGATGGAGTGGAGGAACCGTCTCCTTCAATCGTAGAGCACTGAAGCTCCCCCGCCGCGACTCACGTTGACGGACGGCTCAAATGCCCTCGAATGCCATGGAGCGCGGGACGATGGAGCGGAGGAACTGCGACGTACGACGTTTCGTCGCCTCTTTGCGTTTTTTTTAGTAGAGATATAGACTACTTGGCGTTCACCAGAACCTTATCTAATGAACACTTTCAAAAAATTTTAAAAAAATCACAACTTTTAAAGATTATTGAAAATTTGCATCTACGATTCTAGGTTTAAAATAGTGTCAAAATAAATATAGCAAATTGTTACTGCAACTTTTTTCAAAAAATAAAATAAAATAAAGAATCTACTACATAATTAGTTGATCTGCTATATAATTTGAATTCTTGATCTTCTACATAATATATTGGCAAAAGTTTCAAAATAATTGATACTCCAGTTTCAAATACATGAAGTTATCCTAACACCATATATTTAAGGTAATAGGAGGGAGCACGTTCCATTGGCAAATTCATATGCAACTCATATGTCCATACTGGTAATGTCTGAATTTTAATCGGAACTAAGTTGTGTCAACCAACAGCTCAGAATGCTGGCAACAAGAAATAAGAGGATACATGTACTTGTCCTAGAATGAAATCCATACATAATTCTGGCATCCAAGAGTTTATATGCGCTCAAATAAATAGTTCAAGCGCTGATGCTTGCAACAAGCATTTATATGCGCTCAAAAGGCTAAAAACAACACTAAATAGCTAGGTGCTAGCCGGTGAGGATTCCCGTGAGGAGGATTCCAAGGCATACCATTCTTCGCGGCTAAGTTTCCCGCGTGCATAGGTCTTCACAATTATTGGCTTTGGAAAAGGCCACCTGGAATTAAACAAAGAGACTAGTCATTGCCTATTATTTTTCACTAATTTCACACATGGCGTGTTTAATTAAATATGAAAATAATATTACTTGTTTAAACCACCGGATGTGGATGTGATCTGCATACTGGCAATCGTTCTTACATGTTTACAGCCCCTCAAACCAAACTGGATTTGATATACAAACAAGAGAAGCAGCGGTGATTAGAACATTCAACAACTTGACCAGCAACATCTTATAACGATTCTTTTCGTGTTACTATTCAATCGACCAAACCTGAATGCACATTTCAGTCCTGTTGTACTCTGCCAGAGCAAAGCTCAGGTGGTATCTCATGTCCACGAGATACGCGGTACTCATATCCAGCAGTATGCCACCAAGCTGGTACCAAAAATATCATCAAAGATTCATTATAAAATATTATGGGGTGAATTCAATTGCCTCTAGAAGCCTTGTATGAAAAATAGCATGCTAGAACGTGTTTTGGTTGCCTCCTTGCAGGACAGCTTAAACTGTCAAATGCATATGCATTTGCTTCCACTGATTCTCAGGGCAAGCATGAGCGGATGCAGCACCTAGGGAGAAGCTAATGGCTGACCAACCTCTTGCTTGGATACAGAAATTATTCAAATGCACCATCAAATTATACAGAAATGCAGTTTCCCATGGGTATGAATACAAACATATGGACAATGCCTCTTGGAAACCCAGCAGTACATGTAATCCATCCTTTCCCATAGTTTAAATTTGATACATGAGTAATGCAAATTGTAGATCTGATATTTACAACTTGGTAGTAATGTGAAATTTCAATAAAGTTGACTTGTGTGCCTCAAAATCCATCTAAAGTTTCTTGACGCTAATCCTTCCACCCAATAGTTCAAGTTTCACACAAACTTGTATCCTCATTCTTATTAGAGTTCTAAAAGAAATATCTAAATGCAGTAAAAAATAAAAACATTTTACTTCTGCTAATTGTTTAAGTGGTTTTTAAGTTCTGAGGAACATGTGATTGTATGTAGTACTCATGTTTGGCCATATCTGTATATTCAATATTGTACTAGAGCATGCGCCCTTGCTGACTGTTGTGATCATCCCCTATGCCATAATAGAATGTAAATCTGATCCAAAGAAACATCTCACAGCTGGCCCATAAAAGCCAAGCAACGAAACACATCCCGCTTGCATTCATTGGGCCTTCAAGCTCAGGTTGGGTGCATCATACAAGGGCATATCCAGAACATACCTCTGCCGCGTTAGAGATATAAACACCATCGATTTGATTGATGATATCCCCTTCATTCAAACCAGATTCTTTGGCAGGAGAATCTTCTTCAATCTACAATTCCAATATGCCCATCAAATCGAAAACCCAAAATAAGGAAATCAGAACGTATAGCACTGTGACCAGGCAAGACCACAAGACAAAGGTTTCCTTTAGTAGAACCAACATTTATGTCCCTAAATTTCATGTGCTCTGTATCGATTCACTAGGAAGGGGCAAACAAGAAGACAGAAAAGCAAACCTTCTCAATAACAACACCAGTGGCCCCATGGAAGTTCGTTTGCATCTTTTCATGTGCAATAGATCCTTCTGCATGAAGAGTTCTAACTCGCAGCCCAAGCCATGGTCTTATAACAGTACTGCATCACCGTTGCAAAGGAAACAAAAAAGACAAAAAATCTGTGATTCTGACAAACCATGTATTATTTTCTGCATCAGAAAGTTGAACCAGCACCTTTCCTATTGCATGAAATGGCATGCGAGAGTTCTCACAAGCAAATAAAGTAAACAAATAGGTAAGTCCATATACACGATGAAGAGTTCTCACTTTAAGATTAATACAGGTATAATTGGTAGGTATCCGCTTAATAAGCAAACTAAAACCCTAAACCCCTGACAAAGATAGGGAGAAGGATTGCCCCACCATAGCTCATAACAATCTCACTAAGCAAAGAAAGGCACAAGTGCTGTCCTCATATAGTCATGAAGCTTTATGGCATTTACATTGTGTACTCCTATACCAAGCACCTACTACATTTAGCACCACAAGTCCACAACATCACCAATCATAATTACTTTCAACCATAGACTAATAATAATAGCCAAACTTATAAAGAATTTCACCATGAATGAACGTGTCCATGCTGGCCAATTAGCCAAAGTTCCCAATCTAGGGATTCCTGGTGATCCAGGGCCCAACTAAAAAATAGATGAGTGACGAACCAGTAAGTCCCAAGGGACATGTAGAGATGGAATCCACCGAACCTATTTAGTGTTCCATTAAGTAAAGCCAGAACAATCAAATGCATACCGGAATAATTTGAACTGCTTCAAACACTTCAACACAATGAAACTTGGAACAAAAGGAGTTTCCTTAGCGTCATAATAGTTCATCCCAATGAAATTTCCATCAAAGTCCATCAGCGGACCCCCAACTTCTACCTGCCAAAATATAATGGTAGTCACTCTATTATTCAAAAAGGACATAGAAGGATTAGCTTATAAAGTCCTTTTGCCAATCCTGTATGTATGGGCTAAAATAACAGCCTTCAGCTATAAAAGGGCAAAAGACTAATGTACCAAAATTAATAAGCATAGGAATTATTGGATGAAATTCAAATGGGGACTGCAACAATAAACACCATGATATCAACACAAATACATTCTATAATATGCTCACCTTTGAAATCCTGCACGTTGATACTAAAAGTTCATCACAGTCAAACTTGCTACTTTTTGGAATAATCTTTCCTGTAGTAACCAGTAAGGCATGGTTCTCTTTGTCACGACCCAATGCAACTACATCTCTTGAACAGATCTTGTCAAAGTTGATGGCCTCTATATTTGAACTAAATCTTTTTCCTGGCAGATGGAAAGGAGACTGAACCCGAATCACACAGATGTTGTGATAAAAATCATGATAGGCCAGGTGGCCTTCCAAAGTTTTATGATCTTGCAGCAAATATACAGATATCTACAACAAATAACAAAGAGTAAAAAAATTGTTAGTGTTTATGGGGAAGGCTGACCAAAACTTCACCAATTATAATAAAAAGATGGACCCAACCTTCAGGTTGTTTGCTACTTGAACAGCATCTGGACATCTAACCAAATTTGCAACTGTCACAATCATGGTACTCTCTTCAAAAAACTCAACAATGGTACCAGAGCAAGAAAAAAGGTATGTGTCTCCTACAATAAATAAACAAAAGTGAATCATTGAAGTGTTTTGAAATAAACAAGTCAAGACAAGAATAAGCAACACATGAAATTGACAATCGGTGAAAAGATCACCTGTAGAAGATTGAAGCCCAACCACAGAAGCACCAGCCTGCAAAGCCAACCTCTCAACTTCCCAATTAGCACCCTTCAGCGTAATATTGAAAAGCCCAGGATCCGAGGCTTCAAAATATGGGCGCCATTCTGGTAATTAATTTTAAATAGAAAGTAACAGTGAATATTATAACATTTTTTAATGTTTACTTAACAAGGTTCTCATTAAAAAATAGTGAGTATTCCAAGCCACTGTGAGCTATGTAAAGAATAATGGTAAATAATGATGAACATGTTGTAAATGAGATCATTTGGTTTTTCACTGATCAGTACTTGGTAATATTGTTGCATAAGTTTTAAATGAGACAACTTGCATGCATAACTGGCTCTTTTGCTCTCTCATCTTTCATTATTCTCATGCTTGCTTTTGACTGGTCTATTTGAGATACCTTCAAGTAGAGTGAAAATCATGATACTATGATTTTTTTTAAAGTTGTTTATCACATGGTGTATGACAGGATGCCCCCAAGTATTTTTAATAAATCATTGCTTCTACTACTCAGATTAAGAAACTCTCCATAGACCTTCCCAATACCCGCTCATAAAATTCTTAGACTAGAATACAACTCACCTCTCATGCCCACTTTTGCCCCTGTACCACCAATTGTTACCTCAACTGCATGGAGTAAAAGATAGAGCATAGTCAGTGACAGTATTCAATATAACAATGACGGGAGAGGGGGAAAAAGGGTCGGGGGAGGGGGGGGGAGGGTCAAACGCTTACTTCTATCTTCCAAATCCTTATCACTTTTTTCAGGAAGTTCTTCATCAAACCACCAGAGTTTGCTGCGGGTAAATTCCTCATAGTCCCTTATCTCTTGCTGACGCAAAGTTTCAGCTTCCTTGCGCTTATTTCTTCTCTGATTCTGCTGCTCCCGCCTCAATCTCGCTAATTCTGATCTCCTTTCAATTGTAACTGAATCATCCTTCCGAGGGCGAAGGTTATAAGCCCTTTGCTCCACATGTGTACTTAGTGCCCCAGTTCTAGAACTCTGGCCCTAAGTGTTTGAGAGAAAGGATAATATGTCACCATATGGAAACAGCGTGCATTCAGATAATGATATAGACCAATGATATATGCTAATATTCGGCTTTTGTGTCAAAATAGAACCCTATCCACCAATGAAGTTCATGGAACAAACATAGAAATAAGTGTGCACATTAGTTACCTCTACTAGCTCTCTCCTCTGCTGGCTTGCATTTCGATCTTCACTACATAAATCAGATGAGAATGAATCTCCATCTGACAGGAAAGACATCTCCTAGCAAATGCACAAGCAACACATAAATCATATGACCTCGTATGATGTTTATGTAGCAACTGTGACATAAATATAAAGGTGTATATCTTCACATAGATATTAGGTATCCATAGCACTTGAAGACTATCAAGGAAAGGATTTTGTATCAGTCACAGAATGAGGAAAATCATGTTGACAGGAACAAGCTAGCGGGCCTCAACATTAGAGAGGAAATCACATCCTGGAGCAATGAAAATGTCCAATTTTGTTTGATTGGGTCACAGAACAAGGAAAATCATGTTGACAGGAACAAGCTAGTGAGCCTGAACAATAGAGAGGAAATCACAACCTGGAGCAATGGATATGTTGGAAGTTTGAGGTTAATTTTTCGATAAAAGTTTGAGGTTACGAGTATCCGATAAAAGTTTGGCATTACGAGTATTAAAAAAAAGTTTGAGGTTACTAGGGTTTGACCACTGAGGCGTTTTTTAACCCAACTCACAGCTAAGTTAGCGGATTACGGCATGCTGTTTAAAGGTAGTCTGCCCAGGTTGGGTGAACTACCCTAAAGAGCTTATCCAGTTTGGTTGATGGGCTATGAAATAGTTGTAGTAACATGGACTGGCATGTTGCCTGTGATGGGAGTTCAGTTGTTAACTGATGTGTAGGCTGGAAACCATTGATGATAAAACTGGCCACACAATTGGCAGAATGCTAAAAAAAACAAGCAGAAAATAAATTGCATGCTGAATACAAATACAAAAATAAAAGTAACCCTTGGATTCAGACCGTACAGCCCCAAGTCAATACCCTAATGAGCTATGGGAAATCAGCTAACTTGTGTGCGCAGAGCAATCAATCTGGTAAAGCTTGGATGAGAAAGTCGACCTGATTGTATCATCTATTCATCTAGGTTTTCAAGAACAGAATAAACAGATTCCAAAAGGCAGATTGAAATATACTTGTAAATAAAGCGTTTCAGAAGGCAATTTTCTACTTATTCACAGCTGATTCATCTTGACCTTGCAGGGAGAGGAACATGACCTAAAAAATTGGGGATTTGGGTGATTGGATCGACGGGCCTCATCCGGGACGCGGAACCAGACAGGGAACGGGCAAGGCTAACCGGATGAGGAAGCGAATTCAGATTTCAAAGAGAGAGAGAGAGAGAGAGAGAGATCCGAGGAGCTGATAGAGGAGGAAGAAGCGGCGGCAGGTAGGGCTACTCATCGGCGCCAGCAGTGTGGAAGGAATAAATACCTCCGCGTCCAGCGACGGACGGAACGTCGCAGCGTGAAAAGACGACCACCACGGAGCGGACTCTCGTCGGCGGTGGCGCGGTTCAGGTGGAAACCTTCAGCGGTCGTCGTGGTCGGCGACTCGGCGATTTAGGGCGTGTTGTTGCCTGCTTCTCCCGTAGCCAGGGTCTGTAGATGCAAGTTTGAGTTGATTGGTTTACTGGTCCATCGCTCGATCCAGGCTCTGGCCATGCAGCCGTACAGCCGGAGCCAGGCCCGCTGGAAACGTAGAATTGAGCGTTTCTCGGGAGCTAAGGCGAGCTGATGCAGCACGGCACACGAACACGGATGGACTGTGAGACATTCGGTGTGGAAAAACAAAGAAAGGCAGGTAACCAAACAGCTGTTCTATGGGGCCTAGGTGCATGCATGCATGCAACCAATCATGCTGCACTTGCATGCAACTGGCCTGGCTCGTTGGAGCCTAGCTCAGTGATGCGGGATAAGTTGAGGACATGCAGGCAACCGAACAGGTCCTTAGGATGGAGTGGATGGTTATTAGGGAACGCATCTTTTACATATATATTAATATAAAAGAAAGCCCACGCACAACCCACGCGTGGGTCCCTGTGACCTGAGGGCAAAACCCTTTCTTTTTTTAATGCAGTGATATTAATATAAATGTCAATGCAGTGATATTAATTTTGTAAAATAAATATATGTTACATGAGGCTAATTGTTAGTCAAATATTGCAATGTTCAATTTCAATCTTCGAATCTTGAAATGTCTGGGACATATTATATTTGGGGACAGAAGCAAGTAATTTCGTGCATATACAGTTGGGAATGCGTTGATGTGATAACACAAAAAAAAAATGTTGCAAACTATGTGCGGGGTCATGCCTCGATGTGAACACTCGTATGCATCACATGCAGATTCTCATCATACTAACTATTTGTCCAGTCATGTAGAACAACAATTCTCTATGGATTTAATTTTATTCTACACATTAGGATTTAAAAACAAATTATTTCAACGAATATGGTTTGGGCCAGCCATCTTATTGCATAGCCCAGCTGAATGCAAACAAACACCGGCCCATCAATGCCTCTCTCGACTCTTCAACTTCAGCTGCACTGCTAGTATAATTTCGACTTTCAACTCTAAATATCACCAAAATCTAGCTGAATCGCTGAATCGCTGCAACTATTTCAATCTGCCAGTCTTGCTGTATGAACGGAATGCTTGTGAATGCCCGCAACGGTGGTCGGGTCGCCACTGAGGCCAGACGCGACGCCTCACCTCCCGGCGACAGTAGGGCCGACGACGATCGTAGCTGCACAAACGGATATCACAGCCTTGTGCGGCAGCTTCGGCCGATTATAGTCAGAAGTCACCAGCCGTGGCTAGGGCATCATTGTGATTCCCGGTCGCTGGCATGCTGGCATGGCAGCGGTCCGCCGCTACCGTGTGGCATGCATGCCTACCACTATCGCACTACGAGCAAAGCTCTGTTTGCATATACAGAGCACATGACTAAACGCATCAATAATTTAACTTTTTGTTCACCCATGGAACGCCATCCCATCCGTCCAGGCCCAGCCATTGCCAAGTAGCACTCGCGGCTAGGGCATTTCTTCTTCATAACATCGTAATCTTCATGCTTGGCACATCCCTGCTGCCTCAGAATCTCTCTGTATGCAATCGCTGTGGAAGTTGGATGCACATCCACCACCACGATGACCGGAAGACCGTCAGAGTCAGAGATGCCGCCGGCCTAGCGCGTGCTCTGCAGCCTGCAGGCCGACGAACGGGCCAAACCTAGTGATAGGGAATCGGACAGGCCCATGTTGCCAGCCCACGCGGGCTTTGCGTGCACGAGTGGCATCGAAGGGGGAAAAAAGGTTTAGCTGTGTATACTTTTTTTAAGTAAGCTGTGTATACTATATACGTGTATATTGCATGGGAAAGACTAATACAAAAACAAAAAGGTTTCCATTATATTTACTTTTTATTTAATAATAATGCGAGATAATGAGGCTTGACCTTAAGTATACAATGCTCAGTTTCAGCTTGTAAGTTCACTTGAATTACACATAATCAGCTTTCACCTATTTGGTTATTTCTTTAAGAAAAAATAATCAACTACAAAATAGATGAGGGTGATAAACTAACAAATATCTGAATAATTTGAACTACTGCAAATTTGTAAGGAAAAGGAGAGAAATTAGCAAAGTACAATCGCTATTGTGCCCTCAGGACATGGAGTACTGGAGGACGACGAGGCCACTGAACTATGACATCCATATCGAGGACTATGCGGTGCACCATGTGATGAGGCAGTTCGGCTTGTACCAGCATTGCCCACTCCCTACTACTCACGTCATGCCGACCGCCGTTCATCAGGTACACCCACCCTTTCTTTGTCGTTGTAATAAAGATTTTTTGTTGCTCTAACCTATTGCACGATGGTTATGTTAGGGCTACCCGTCAGGGTGGTGGTGGGCATGGGCCTAGTGGGGTTCCAGGATGGTTCCGTGGATCGAGATGTGGGCGGCCGCTTCGGAGGAGGTTGTGGACGAGGACCATCCGCACGACGACAACACTTTTGCAGCGTACCTTCGGTGGTTCTTTCCGAGGATCAGGATGTGGGTCACGTACATTCCGAGGCAGCCACTGACAGAGATTGCGCCTGTGACACAGAGTACCCGCGTTCGAGGGACGTCAACTTCGACGTCGCGGTAAGCTTCTGCATCATTTGTTACTCAAACAAGTGGTGTGCCTAACTTGAACTCTGTCCTTGCCAAAAGTACGGCGTTATTGCAAAGGTCGCCAGTGAGCTGAGGTACAACGTCGGCACGCTTACAACATGGGTACTAGGGAGCACGAAATGCTGTACAGGAGGGCATTGGGCGTATGCAGTAGGTTTTTGAGGGCCGTCAGCTGCCGTTGTGGTCACGGGGATGTCGTGCTTCCACCACGGGCTGCCTACCCTCATTCGTCCTCTCCAGCTCCTACTTAGCAGCCTGGTACGTCTTCACTGCCACCCGTTCGTCCATCGTACCCCAGCCCCAGTACTGCACCACAGGCACATGCACCCTCCCCCGAGCCGTCGTTTGTCCCATCAGCAGCAGCATCGTGTTGGTATGCCCCTCCCAGCACGTCCACTTTACCGTAGTACGTCACTTTGACAGGTATGTGTTCGTTAGTTTTGATTTTTCCGTTGACAAAATGTTGTCCAATTCCTCGTAATAACTTATAATTTCGTAACACAGGCCCACAGATGTACGGACGTTACAGTGGAGCGGGGCCATCTTCAGCTCCACCGGGCACAGAGCTACGCCACATCGGTGCATCGTGAATACATGTTTTGCATTCCATTTTAAATACGCAATGAAACCTATAATACCATTTTCTTGTTTCGATAACAGGGTTCAAAGACCGTGGAGGGGCTACACTGGACACCGTCGAGGAGGAGGCACAAAGGTTGAGCGCCCATGATTGCGTGGACGATCTTTTTAGATCTGACGCTGACGTGCTCAAGCCTTCTCAGTTGGGTGACGCCCCAGTGCCTCCTACATAGCGCGTGACCCAGGACTTCGCGACACCAGGACGTCCGCCTCACAAGGTTGCCCCACCAGATCCCTTCACGTACGACCAGGACCAGACCAGAGCAGCGTACTGGGCAGCGAGGCGTGGTCGTGGTCGCGCTGAGCCTCGTTTCAAGCGAGGACGCATTTAGTGCGTAGGACCTCCTTTACCTTTTGTAGGTCAGTGCAGGCTATCATGTGTACGATTGTGTAGTGTACTTTATGTGAGTACTCGTGCAAGCTACGATGCTATCAAGTGTGTGCTGTGTACGTTTCACCCTCTCTTCTGTCTTGTCTTCAAAGCAATGGTGAGCGCGCTAAAGATAGGTGCATACGATTCCACCGTACCCTACCTCACTTCACCTAGGTCGGGCCCCACCTCTCCGAACTAGGCCGGTGCAGAGACTTTAATAGCTAGGTCGGTGCATGCTATGATGACCATGCATGTCCTTTTCTATTTGCCATTATGGACTTGGTCCATGGACCATCTCAGTAGTGCTCTATATATGAGACGTTCAGCCAACGTTCTAACGCACTAGCACCCAACCCGAATCCACCATTTGCAGTGAGGTTGCGTCTCCCTCCAAAAAATGTCGTCGTGGATGCAAGAGCAAAATGGGGTTCGACCATGGAATGAGCGGCCCAAATGCCACTGCACCTTCCGTGCGTGGTTGCAGGTTCTTCAAGTGTCCCGACATTGACGATAATTTCGTAGTCAGTCCATCCGCTCATAAACATTTCACATACATTTTGTACATATACCGGTTCCTTTAACTACTAACGAATGAACATGCATGCATGCACATTCATGAAATGGATCGACACTAGGCCTATAGGGGGGAGCCCCTTTGGCCAGTGCAGCTGGAGACCAAAGCCCAATACTATGGAAGGATGGAAGCAGCTCGAGACGCGGCACGTGCTGCTCGGATTGAGTAAGAACGACACGTCCGCCAACAACAAATCTGTCTTAAGGGCAAGGAGGATCAACTGCAGAGACGTCGCGAGGAGTTAGGTGCACGAGAGGCAGTACTCAAACGGCAGAAGGAAGATTTCGAAGCTCCTCAGCACAGCTTCTCCAGTAAGAAGAACGACAGAAGAAGATGAAGCAGCAGGAGGCATAATCTTCCTCCAAAACATCGAGCAAGGGGAAACTTCCCCGATTCACCTAGTAGACCGTTACTTGTTCTCCACCGATTTACATTACCTAAGGCATTCTATCCTAGCGAAGGTGCTCTTTTAGGTTTGTTATGTTGGGCACCTCGGATGCTATTGTATTGTTGCTTGTATTGTTGCTTGTACTGTTATAACATTTTGTCTCCTTTCATCGAGTACTCAGATTCCATACTATACACAGTTGATGTGACCCCTCACTGAGAAGCCAATAGTATACGCTGGTGACGTGAACCCTCACTGAAAACCTTAAACTACACACTGTTGACATGAACCCTCACTGAAAAGCCTACACTATAGACTGTTGACGTGAACCCTCACTCAAAAGGCTACACTGTAGACCGCAAGGACCCTGAATGTGAAGCCTTCTTAGGCGGATGGGACTCCACACTTACACCTACGTCCATGCACCTGCAAAGGCTACATGTACCATTTCTCAGCATGATTGAACATGACAGCATACTGAGCACATGGGGGCGCAACACGTCTTCATCTCAGCACTCCTTATATTGAAACCCCCTCTCCCAAATCTTTCCACGCCACTGAGCACGAGTAACACTATCATATCCATCGACGTCACTGAGCACGAGTAAGAACTATGGCATCCACAAGAGGGAGAGGTCGTTGTCGGTGTTTTAGACCGGCAACCCGCCTAGTGGTACCCTAGGTGGTCTTTTGTGCGGTGGGTGTTGTCGAGAATCAAGGAGTCAATGGTGACGCAAGAAACACGATTTAGACAGGTTCGGGCCGCTAGATCACGTAATACCCTACGTCCTGTATGTTGATTGTATTGAACTTAGATGAGTTGTCTTTGAGGGGGGCCCTGCCCGCCCTTATATGATTAGGGGAGCAGGGTTACAGGCTAGAATCCTAGTCGAATACGGTTACAGAATTCCACTCGATGTAGACAGAGTAGTTTCCATATGTATGTTGACTAGTCTTTGAGAGTCCGAGTGGGCTACGTTCCTTTGCCGCGTAGCCCCCGAGTCTTGATTACGTCCGAGTGCGCCCCTTAGTGAGCCGCACAAGACCTACTCGTGGGACTGGGATGTATGCCCGACACGGTGCGGCCACGATGGGAGGGGGCGACGGGAGGAGGTGAGCCATTCTTTTTTTTCCTCGAACCGGTAAGCTGTGTAATTGGTGGCAACGGTTGGTGGGTAAATAACCCACAACTCTATGAGAAGATCTAAAACGAGTGTTTTTGAGTACCTCTTGAGGTACTTTAAGAAAAATGTGGATCTGGCCCTTATCTTCACCTTTTTTCTGAAGCCAGAGTTGGTGGAGCTGGACGTGTTTGGTAAAGAATTTTGTGGAGTTGGTAGAGTAGAATTTTTTTTTTTTTTTTTTTTGCAAACGTAGGGTTTTCTGATCCGGTCTTCCGTCTTCCTATAACAAATTAGAACCACGTTTGTTTTTTTCTCTTCTTCTGTCTCCAAATACTTGTCCCCTTCGACCACTTTATCTATTTTCAAATACTTGACCATCATATTTCATATTTCAAATACTATGTTGCCTCTCATATAATACTATAATAATATTCTTGAAACATTGAGAGATAATTTTATTTGATCATTTCATACAGCGTATGAAAAGTGGACGTCTTGGTAACCGTGCATTGGGTCTAAGGGGGTGTTTGGATACGAGATGTTAAACTTTAACAGTGTCACATCGGATGTTCGGATGCTAATTAGGAGAACTAAACATGAGCTAATTATAAAACTAATTGCAGAACCCTGTGCTAATTCGCGAGACGAATCTATTAAGCCTAATTAATCCATCATTAGCAATTGGTTACTGTAGCACCACATTGTCAAATCATGGACTAATTAGGTTTAATAGATTCGTCTCGTGAATTATACTCCATCTGTGCAATTAGTTTTGTAATTAGCCTATGTTTAATACTCCTAATTAGCATCCAAACATCCGATGTGACAGGTGTTAAACTTTAACACATGGTTGCCAAACAGGCCCTAAGTTGGCAACTATTGCGAAATGGAGGTTGGCAGTGTATAACTAGCAGCAAAAGCATTAAAAAATGTCTATCGCTACTCGAAAAAAAATTGTCTATCGAATTTTTTCAATCCCTATTACTATCTGCCTCCCCTTCGACCACTTGTCTCCAAATATATTTCACGCTTGTAAATAAAAGAAGAGCAAAGGAAACAACATCCTCCGTTGCTCTTGCGCCCTCGTGTGTCGTGACCGTTGCTCTGGCCGACGACCGGCTGCACGTCACAGAGCCGGCGACGTGTCACTTCGGTGACACCTTGAGCCGTAGGCGAAGTAGCCGTCCCCACGCAAACTCGCAGCGCGCCCATCAGGCTTGACCCGCCCTGACGCGTGCCTGGACCGACTCACTCACTCCTGGGTTAGCTCAGACCTACGGCGCGGTGGTGGCCGAGCCAGAATGCAAGTCCAGAACCAGAGCTCGGCTGGCTGTCTTCCAGTTCCGGGACCGACCGGTCCACTTGAGAGGCGCTGGCACCTGGGCGCCCACGCGGGCCCGGGCCCACACCACCGCCGCTGGGAGAGTAGGAGGCCAGCCCACGCGTACCCCCCTCGCGGGCGCATCACCACCCCCACCGCGCGCCCGCGGGATCCTCTCTGACACTGCTGGCCCACCGCGCGCGAGCCCCATCCTTCTCGGGCCGCGAGGCGCTCGCTGGGCCGCCTGCTCCCTGCCTGCATGCGCGCACGGGGAGCCAGCCCACGTGTCCCCTCCCTCCACGTGTCCCCGCACCAGTCACGTCCTGTGGCGCCGATACGTGGCGCCGCGCCACGGGCCAGACGCCGCGCGCCGCGGGGTATATCTGAGCTCGCTCGACCCCCCCCGCCGCCGTAATCGACTGGCACCCGCCACCCACCGCCCGCCGATCCCCGCCACCATCCCCATGTCCGACGACCAGCAGCAGCACAGCGGCGGCCAGCGGCAATGCCGGCGGGGCATCACGCCCGACGTCGAGCTCGGCGCGGCCCTCGCGCTCGCCGACATGGCCGGCAGCAGCGTCGCGCAGGCCAAGGCGGCGCGGCCGGCTGTGCAGCAGCTGCGAACGGCCGCCGCCGAGGAGGCCATGACCGACGACGAGGAGATGGCCAGCACGAGGCTGAGCCTCCAGTTGGGCATGGTCGGGATCCAGTCCTCCTCCTGCTCCAGCGGATCCAGCGCCGGCCGCCCATCGCGGCAGCTGGCGCCCGCCCCCGCCGCCGCGACGGGTACGCACGGCCCCAGGCCCCGGCACACGCTCACAGAGGTAATTGGCTAGCTCAATTAACAAGTGGGGTCGCGTGGTTGCCAGCCCTGAGCTGCTGCCTCACCTAGAGTTGGCTGGCCGGGTGCAATAATTCCAGGCCGAGAAGGAGGCGAAGCGGCTGCGGCGGGTGCTCGCCAACCGGGAGTCGGCGAGGCAAACCATCCTTCGCCGGCAGGTGATTTCTCTAGTACATGCTCTACTGCTTCTGTTGTGCAACTAGTACAAACAGGCTCGAGGCTCCAATTTTCTGCACAAGTCAGTAAGACACTTTCCTTTGTAATAAATAATTGATTTTTAGGCGATTCGAGATGAGCTCGCACGGAAAGTTGCAGACCTGTCATCAGAGAACGAGACCATAAAAAAGGTAAACCAGATCTGACGCCAGCTACGTGTGACTAACTGACAGTTAAAAAGCTTAAATTCTGTGGCGCAGGAGAAGGACCTGGTGATGGAGGAGTACCTGTCGCTGAAAGAGACGAACCACTAGTAGAGAAGTGACTTTCGATCCACCCCTTTTATCCCGGTTTAAAAGTGGCCCGGGACAAAAGGGGGTGCGCGGGGGAGCGGGAATTTGGAGGGGAGCATTAGTCCCGGTTGGTAATTGCAACCGGGACTAAAGGCCCCCCTTTAGTCCCGGTTGCAACGGCTAGGGGGGGGCGTCGGTGGCGGGACCCTTTTATCCCGGTTGGTACCTCCAACCGGGATAAAGGGGATAAAAGGGTGTCCCCTTTATCCCGGTTGGATCCTCCAACCGGGACTAACTTCCAACCGGGACAAAAGGTGTTTCCTTTTGTCTCGGTTGGAGTTTTTAACCGGGATAAAAACTCATCCCCCACTATATCCCGAGACAGAGACTTTCTTCTTCCTCCAGCCCGAGCAGTCCAGCACATTGATAGAGAGCTGAGCTTCACCTACTCTCCGGTGGTGTCCAAGCAAGGGAGGTGCTGCCCGAAGTTTTTTCCCTCATTTTTGTGGGAATTGACTCAGCCAAG
>NC_028456.1:33988272-33992832 GCF_000263155.2 Setaria italica | reverse complement strand
GGTGCTGGGAGCGACGACGACAATAACAACACCCCTCCCCGATCACCGTCGCCGGCACCAAGAGCGGCCCCCTCGAAGGAACCTGCAGCACCACTCAAGAAGTCACGAGCACCGCCTCCCAAGCAAAGACAGGCTCGAAAGAAGAAAACAAAGGTCGACCCTGAAGTGGCTCGCAAGGAACGCTTTGAGGCAATGTCTCATGCGGAACAGTGGGCAGAAATCCAACGAGAGGCCAGTGAGTGGTTTAAGAAACAAGCCGAATTAAAAAAGGCAAGGGAGATGGAGCCACCGCCAGTAAGTCGGCGGGATTTAAACTTCTTTATCAGGATGGAGGAAGGAGCCAAGAAAAGGATACCACTCTTGACAAACTATGAACGGGCTCTAGTAAAGGCTGATGAAAAGGATAAAAGAAAAGGAAAATCATCCTCCAGCAGTTCAGTCCCCGACCTCAGCCATTTGTCAAAGAAAGATGCTCAACGGGTAAAAGCAATGCCCTTGGATCAACAAGCAAATATATTGAAGTTCATGGAAGAAACAGGTCTGGGACTTGATGAATGCATAGGGCAAGTCGAGACGCCAACTGCACCGCCCCCTGAGCCGAGATGGCCTTATCAGCTAGGCAAGCCTCTAGTGAAGCCGGCAATGGTACGGAAGCTGTCAACAAAGATGTACGAATTCCATCAATGGTACATGACGGCATCCGCCAAATCGAGGGAGATGATCGGCATGAAGGTAAAACCGATAGATTTTCACGGTGAAGGGGAGAAAGTGCTGTGGCTAAACTTCGAGGATATATACGAAGTGTACCATCATGATGCCCTGGACGTCTCTCTGATCAGCGCTTGGATTCTGTAAGTGTCCGTTTATTATCTCTACATGTAAATTTTGGCGTGCGTCACCGTACTAACTTCATCTTCCATTTCATGTAGGATGCTAATTCAGACATGCCGCCGAGAGGCGTACCTACATATAGGCTTCATGGATCCATCTGTAGTTAACCAACGACAGATACAATTAGCGCCGGAAAAAACCTTTGCCGAAATATACAATTTCCTACACAAACAAACATTCAAGGATTTCATACTACTTCCATACAACTTCAAGTAAGTGTGTGTATACCATCTACTTTCGATGTCTTTTTCCTTATCTCTACATGTTAGTTAGCTCTAATATGCATGAACATTTTACGCACGCAGCTTCCACTGGATCCTTATTATAATTGAGCCTGAAAGAAGCCACATCACTGTCTTTGATTCGTTACGGAAAGATCCGGTGGACTACCAAGAATTGCAAGACATGCTGGGCTTGTAATAATTCTGGACCTTTATCTCTATGCAAAAATTTATTTCCTAAATTTTATCCCTGTTACACTATGTCATTCATTATTCTAATCCGCAGCGTATGGAAACAATTCATAAGGACACACAAAGGTCCATTCAAAGAAGATCTTACATGGAACACAGACTTCCCGGTACGTATGAAGTCTGCACATTTATTACATTGTATAACACAAATATTTCATAACTTATTTTTTTCCGCACTGTAGTGCTTAAGACAGGAACCCGGGAATAACCTATGTGGCTACTACATCTGTGAGCACATGCACAGTTTTTTGGGACCCAAGGGACCGAAGATGACGCCGCACAACTTTAAAGTACGTAAAATAAATATATTACTAGTTAATTATTTTCTAGCTCCTTATATGTATTTGTTCATGTAACATTCACAAATTTCCAAATTATAGATGTTAAATATTCAACAAGGACTCTTGAAGGAAGAAAGAGTAGCGGCAATATGTGAAGGTCTCATTGGATTCATAATGGACGAGGTGGTAAATCCAAGAGGAGAATTTTATTACGATGGACGACAATTAGACACTCCTCTCAGCAACACCACGACGGGAAGATCGTAGGAAGATACTTTGATTTATTTGTATATATGATCGATTTGTACTAATTAAGCTAGTTGAATTGTGTATATGAATTGTGTATAAGGATTGTGTATATATATAGTAGTTGTATAATTACAAATCCCATTCGTTTAAATACTAGTTGATTTAATTCATTCTAAAAAAATGTCAACTACAAGGTTAACAAATTAAAAGGGCCGCGGCACTACTATACGTATACGTGATGCATGCATGAAAAATTCAGGCGTCACCAGTGCCATGCAAGCGCAATTTAGTCCCGGTTGGAATTGAGCCGGGACTAAAGGGGACCCCTTTAGTCCCGGTTGGGAAATACCCGGGACTAAAGACCCCCCCTTTTGTCCCGGTTGGTTTATCCCGGATGGATATCCGAGAGATATGACCCTTACCAACCGGGACTAATGCTCAGTTTTCTACCAGTGAACAAGCAGCTGAAAGCGGAGGCACACGACCTCTCGCTTTCCTTATTCTAAGAGATTTCTTAATTGTAAACCGGCCTCGTTCTTCCAGCACTGTTAGGCCAAAGCAGAGAAAGAAGGCAAGGGGGCTAGCACGTTCCAAAGAAATTAAAAAGCATGGATCTATCCAGTTGTTCGATTCCAAGGTAGCCACATGACCGACCTTTACTGGGTCGCCAGTGCCGTACACCTAGCCAAGTTGGGAACTGTTTCGGCTGAGCCTTTGCTCTGACATCTGTATGGATCACCATGGCTGTTTCTATATATATGCATATTTATCCTCCAGCCGGCGGCTCTTCTGTCCATTTGTGAGCACTACGTTTTCGATGCACTGAAAGCGGTGGCGTATCGCGTGTGCTTTGCTTGGTGCGTGGCAAACATGCTTGTGTATCCTGTACTACTCCCAAAAGAAGACGATAATGCGAGTGATTAAGAAAAGCGAGATACTAATCCCAGTGCGCCTGAAATTTCCTATCTTTACTGTCGATGACATGGACCACTGGATCTTTAGCTTGCAAGGTTCCTTTTCTTCCTCCTTCCTTAAACTACACAATTGTGCTTCTTTCCTCCGATCCGGTTGCGACTGGGCTCGTCGGTCTCCCCTGTCACCCTGTTTTCTTCGTCTTACATAAAAGATGTTTATACCGCTATAAGATATAGTAATTATTGATATATCAACATTCCATCATAATTAGCTACGATATACTCACTTCGTTCTTAAATAATATACTACCTCCGTTCTTAAACACATTATGCCATTGATTTTTTCATTTATTTGACTATTTATCTTTTCTACAAATATTTTTGTAAATAGATAAACCTACAAGTTAAATATAAAGAACATTTGACAATAGATATAATGATACACATTTTACTTTAGTTAACTAACTCGTTCAATAGATATTGATGGTTAAAGTTGGAAAAAGATCAACGACATTATCTATTTAAGAACGGAGGGAGTAATAATTACTAATCTATACTATAAAGGGTTGAACCACTCGCTTCCCACCAAAATTAATACCCATGTACCCCTCAGGGAGGTCCCTCAGGGAGGTCCCACTGTACAGGAACCCCCAAACAGACGCCCCCACCGGTCAGCCGTGGAAAGTACGACGAAAAAACGAGGATGAGGAGGGGGAGAACATTTGGCTCCCGTCTCGCGTTCTAAATCTCGTCCGCACCCAGTTTTTTCACACCTTCACACCACGCGCATTTTTTACCCGCCCGCGCGTACCCTCTCGAATCCTGTCTTTTTTGTTTTTTAGCCCTTTTTTAAGGATTCTTGCAAATACGCTCCTGGTGGAACCATTTCAAAATCTGGACCCTTAGCTTGGCGCCAAGCTTACACGTCTCGACGCCAGCCATCCTGACGCCAAGGTCCATGTCCAACTGCTGACGCGGATGCCGACGTGGCGGAGGCTTGACGTTGTGGATCTTGACGTCAAGCTTGGCGCCGTTGGTCTTGGCGTCGAGCAATTTACCCAATGTCTCTTGACGTTTCAAACGAAACAAGTATAATTATTCCGAGAAATGTGCAACAAACTAGACTGTGATTCAACTAGTGGGCTAGACCTGAGTTCAAATCTTGTCCTCTCTGACCGCGCGAGCCTTTTTACCTCCGCCGCCGCCTCCTCATCTGCAGTGCCCCCTCCATCCTGATGGCCGCTGCCTCCTGTTCCCATCTTCGATCCGCGGCAGCCCTGGCCGGAGCTCCGCCATCGAGGAGCGCCCGTCGCCGAGCGCCGGCCCCTTGCGGATCGAAGAATCCCGCGTCGTCGCCTACCAATTTGATGGGAACAGGAGGACCCGTCGCCGCCTCCCGGGGACCCGCCACCGCCTCCGCCTCGCCGCGTGCGGCCTCCGCGCCACCGCACCGACGTCGTCTCCTCCGCCCCTGACGTGGCGCCACCCGCCCTCCGCCCTCCGCCCTCGAGTCGCAGGAGCTAGTCCCCTTCGAGGACCACTTCGCCGAGAAGGGGACCCAGGATGCCCTCGCAGCAGCTTCGCCGCCGCCCTCGCGGAAGCCGTCGACGAGGTCGCCCGCCGCAGCGCGCTTGCGTTGCTCTGCCCGTGCCTGTCAGGATCCAAGCAATCGAGACAGAACTCCAAGAGAGAAAAGGGGAGAAAACAACAGCAACAAGCAACAGATCGAACAAGTGCAGTACTAGCAGTAGT
>NC_028456.1:33928025-33987729 GCF_000263155.2 Setaria italica | reverse complement strand
ATTTATCGGCGGGGGATCTTCTGGAAGTGGTACAACCATCGATCCCCCCCCGCGAGGTCATATCGCGCTGAAATCCTTGTAACAGCCTTATAACCAGAGCGATGGTGTTTATTCGAGCCTGATCAGAGCCGTAACCCGATCCCCGGGATCCCCACCCCGGACAGGTGCATTTTACCTCGACACATTTTCCCGTTAATGGAGGTTGGGGAGGGGGGCCCCGTTCAGTTTTTTTCCATTTCCCCCTTAGGGACCGGGAAGAGCGGGCCCAAGCGGTTATTACCTTAATGCCCCCCGGGCAGCCATGCTTTGCCGGAGCCCCCCTCCGCGTCCGGTTTTTCTTGAAATCCCCTTTGGGAGCCACCAGGCAAAACCCCCCCCCCCCCCCCCCCCCCCCCCCCCTGGCTCCTTTCAAAGCATCATCTCACATCTCACGCTACTTTCCTCTCCTCCTCTTGCAGGTCTCGACCATGGGGTGCGAGGCGGCCACGGTGGAGGAGCAGCGGCGGCTACCCACCAGTAGCGGGTCCTGCGGCAGGCTCTTCTGGGTGGCGCGCTCCCAAAATGTAATTTCAGTAAAATAATATATGCTTGCTCTACATTTAGTTTTTAAAAAATAATGAAACAACTGACCTGGAGTAGGATATCACAAGGAGCATGAACATGCATCCAGAGACATTCATAAGACCTCAATTTTCTTTTTTTGGGTGCGAAATTTGGTTTACCTGGATAGCGAGATGAGTTACACAATCCTGGTTTTCATTGATTAGAACTTGGGCAATCTTTGGCGGAATTTGGAAAGGCGATTAAGCTTTTAGGCGCTTGTGAAGGAGATGTGATGGAAAAGGTGTTTTCTGAAGTTGGTTCTAAGTCAGAGATGTTGTCAATAAAGTTGCAAAGAGAGGTAACCATCATACTCTTACATAGTACTGCTTAGTACTAAATCCCATGTGTAACAATTTATCTCAAAGTTTCTGGGACCTAATGATGTCGACATGCTGTTACTGTAGGCAGACAATCTTCTCTTTAACTTTGAAGAACCATTGAAAGATTATGTGCGTGCTGTACAATCTATAAAAGTAAGCATCTTTATCTTGGCATCTCTATGCAATCATATTATTGGTTGTATAATGTTGAAGAAATTTTAACAAAATTGGGGTTCAAACAGGCCACCATGATGGATCGAGCCAATGCTTTCAGGCAACACTTTGATTTGGATCAGGAGAGGAAGTATAAAGAGCTTAACCTGTACGTGTTTGCATACTCCAATTACCTTTTTCCTGTCCAGTCTTGAAGAATGTTAACTAATCAGGAACAAATATGCTGATCCAGAGCCTTGCATTTTATGATATACCTAAGCATTTATAACGTACCAATCAGGGTCCTGATAACCAAAAAGGAATCCATATCTATTAGTACAATGCTGTCTGTTCCATACTTCTACCCGAGAACTTTCTAATGCTGTTTTCTCTGCAGTGAAAAATTGAAGTTCATGAACCCTGAGAAATATGCCGAAGCAGAATTTGAGTTTAGAGAGGCAAGTTATTGTTCATGTTTTGATAACATTTCAACTCCTTGTAGGATAGTGTTGCATTGATTTTGGTCATATGTCAGCATGATATCTTGGTTCTAAATAATATGTTTAATAAGTTTTTACTGTGCCCTTATCTTTTTATTTATGTTTCTTGTATTTTGCCGGTCATTCTTTTTCTTGCATGCATCACCCCAAAAAAGGTTGCAAGCACTAGGTTTAGTACTGTGTTTCTGCTCATTGCTGAATGTGCTCACCATTAGACTTATTACAGGCAACTCAGCTTCAGTGATGTAAAAATAAACTTGGAGGATATTACCAAAAAGGCAAAAATGATCTTAGCAATCAATCCAGTACAGGAAATGAACTTGCATCGTCTGGTGGTAAATCTTAATGCTGAATGACAAGCAAACAACAAGTTGTACCTTTGGATTTATGTTGATTCATTGCAATAAAAACATTTATACATGCATTAGAATTAGAATTGTTTCAAATGTGTAAAATTATATTGATTATTTCACTGTTCTTTTTGTAGAAAAGAAGGCAGCAGCACGAGCACATTCCAAAAATCTGTCCACCTTCTATGGAAGGTATGTTATGTTTCCACTAATTTTGATGAACTTCATTGTAATAAGCAGCACATATAGGCAGTTTCAGTATTTTCTTTCCTATGAATTCTGGAAGAATGTGGAATGTACTGAATATATGATTTTCTTTAGAGCACACATATATTTGTTGTGTAAAGAAAAGATATACTCTCTCTGCAGCTGATTATTGAGAGAATGAACTGACCAGCTTCACCTTTTGCAGGTTACTTGAGGAAACAGAGGATGAGGTAGGCTTATCTTGGATGCCATTCATACCGTTCTACCATAGTTTGGTTTTACCAAATATCTTATTATTAGCTTGATTGATAGTTGTGTTTTGTTTTTGAATTATATGTTTCTTAAGAAAATTGGCAAAACATGGCCTTATGATTCTTATTCTTTTTCTGGTTCATTTGCAGCTCTCTGAGTGGATAAAAACAAGCCATGTGTTTGCTTCGTTGCCTCACCCGCCACACAGCCTGGTTCGTTGTTCCTCCTTTCTTGTTTCTGCTGCTTAATTTACTTGATTGCTGCATCCTAGCGCTTTAACTTGATTTCAGTAGCAGTGTTGGTCTGGAGTGAGGCCTTGTCACTTACACCGATGTGTTTGTGCAGGCCTTGCTGCAATTGATGTGCCCCCGCAGACGATTGTGATGACGGCAATCGTCCCTGAACGCATTTCTGTTTCTTCGTTGTTGGAGGTTGTCTTGGGTGACTTGCTCAACCTCAATAACAATCTCAAATCGGTGAGCTTCGTCTACAAGCCACATCGTTAAGGGTCCTGTTCTTTTTCCTTTTTCAGAGAACTCGTGTTTAGGCTTTGCACGCATGATTGGCAAGTGCCTCTTTTTTCGAGGGCAATTGATAACCATAAATAAATAGTTGTGACATGACTTATGAGAAAGGCCAATAATGCATACTCATATTCTACAAGTTTGCATCGAAAGGGTTGTATATTTCATTTCGTTTCTGTCTCAGCATGTTTCTCAAGCTTTCGGTGTCCATGGAATTTTATCAAGGCAAACATTCAATGAAACTTCAGAGTCCAGAGTATAAGTAACCATCACATGTTATCAGCAAGTGTGCATGGTTGCACCTGTTCATTGAAAATGACTTGCAAGATGCTTGGAATATAGAGATGGTGATATAAAGTCTTAAAGACATTAACGGTTGTCTCCATCCCTTTCAAGGCGACATGTATGTCTCCATGTATCAGCCATATATTTTGATGACTTGGAGCTTAGAACACCACAAGCTGACTGATGCATGTTGCAGTTTTGCTGGATCTTGTCAATTTTTTGTGGCCTCTATAACTTCTTCCACTGCCTTTGGAGTTTTTGTCCTTTCCTGTAAACTTTAGTTCGTTTCTTGAATTTTGACATGCACGAACTTATAAATTTTTAAAGTTAAGTTGAATGCATCTATTCAATTAAATCTCAAGTAGCTGGCTGAAAAATAAGAAGTGCACTCATACTTCAGCACTGTCCTAGACTTCCTCATGCCTACAATATTGATTTTAAGGGGTCGCATTTATTATTCCTAAATATGTGAAGGTTTCATGATACCTTGAGCTTTCATAACATAATATGTTTGATGCACAAAGCAAGCTTAAGTTTTTGGGAAGGTGGACAATATACCCATACTATATCATGACAGTTCTACAGTCCTTCATCTGTAGATCATTGTTATTCGTTTAATTAAGTCCTGAAAATTCAGAGCATTAAAATCAAATACTCGTGCCTGCACTAATTTGCAATATGTAAGACTGCAATAGCTACACAAGGATATTGAAGATCTTTTTTTAGAAGTTCATGTTTAGTGAGCGGGATCTGCCAAGTAATAACTACATTCCAGTTTTCACCTAGCCGTTCAAAGCCATTCAAATTAATTTGTGAAGAAATCTATGGGGTGGTTAAATGAAATAAGCAGCAGCAGCAGCTTCTAGCCCTACTGTAGAATGGTTTGGGGGGTTTGGCTCAAACTGCCATTGAACACACCTAGCAATAACTGATATACTTCGACAGCTTTTTGGTGCAGAAAATCCAGTTTTAGTGTCTGCAGCAGAACAAATTTTTGGTGCTGGTGGAAAGAGATTAAGACCAGCATTAGTTTTTCTGGTGTCCAGAGCAACTGCTGAAATAGCTGCTTTGTCGTAAGTTCCTTTCGCTGTTACATATTTACCATTTGGTATTAGGATTTTTATTATTAAGCGCTCAGATATTTTGGTTTGCAATCTAGGGAGCTAACTACAGAACATCAGCACTTGGCAGAGATCATAGAGATGATTCATACTGCAAGTTTGATACATGATGATGTCATAGACGATAGTGGGATGCGAGGAGGTATGCACAATGCTTTCTCATGAGCAAGCCAGTCGTATTTCAATAAAAAACATATTTCATCATGCTCTTTTACATTTTTTAAGACCTATTAGAAACACTTTTCTAATGTTTTCTGGGCATGAATGTGCATGGTCTTTCTAGCTTCCTTTTTTTGGGGGGTGGGGGTGGGCTTGTACTTGGAGATATAGGTTACTTCGACAATCCTTATTTCATTTTTACACCTCTCTTTGATGAGTTTCCTTGTTGCTAGGAAGCTTCATGTTTGTTTCCTTTACACTCAGTGCTATTCATCATAATGTAATGGTTTGGTGAGTGGATCAATAAGTTGACCAATTTATTCTAAACTAGATCCGATCTTTTGCAGGAAAAGAAACTATCCATCAGCTCTATGGCACATGGGTGGCTGTGCTTGCAGGTGATTTTATGTTTGCAGTCTTATTGGTTTCTTGCAAACCTAGAAAGCATTGAAGTTATCAAGCTCATCAGCCAGTTAATAAAGGACTAGAGCAAGCATTCATCTCTTCTTTCGAATCCTAAATGCTTTCTTTTTAATAACAAAAAAATGATGCGCGAACAGGTAATCAAGGATTTTGCCAGTGGTGAGATAAAATCAAGTCTAATTGTCTAAAGTACATGATTTAAAGATGTACAGATTCTTTTTGCAGATTGCCAGTGGTGAGATAAAATCAAGTCTATTTGCAGATTTACAGATTCTTTTTTTATTTCCTCTGTAAAATCAAGTCTAATTGTCTAAAGTACATGATTGGAATACTACTTTTAAATTATATGGTTGGCCCTCCTTGTGTGTACACAGGAGCAAGAGCTTTGCTAAAATAGGTTTTATTGAGAGATGACATTTTTACTTATTTTCTTGTTTTACAATTTCAAATTTCGACCATGGATTTGATGGAAAACTAAAACCTAGAGATTCTCCCAGATAATTAGTGGAACAGGATTGGCCGGGCGGTAGAGTTGTGGAAACGTGATATGCTTATATTATATTCATTAATATGATTCTGCTCCTGTCTGTCTAATGTATTTCATGTTTGATGATTGCAGGCACAAGGATCCCATGAACGAGATGATGAGGTATGCTAATGATACTATTTCCGTAAATATGTTTATTATTTTACTTAAATACAGTTCACGTAAGGCGGTACATGGTCAATAGTTTGATTGAGATGGATTTTCTGCAAGCTGAATTTTGTGCATCTGTTTCAGGATGTCTACTTTGATGATGAATCAGCTGAAGTGGTAATATCTTCGTTGCGGTTGGGGGATGATTAGGACAGATAATTAATGCTGCTTTGAACTGTTCTCTGTACAGGTGAGGTGGCTTATAGAGTATGTATTCTGCAGCAGCTCCTCCCTCTTCACGAATTCAAACTGGTTTACGTTTGATGGTGATAGAGGAATCAATGACCACTTAGCTGCCTCTGTTCCTTCACCATCCCCGAATTATGAAGAGACTTCCCTTAATATGGAGGAATTGATGAAGTGCTAATTGGTGAAGCCCCTGGCACTGAGTCACAGCTGGAAAGCGTGTCTCTTGAAAATGGCCCTGTTGAGGAGACCAAGGAACTAGCAGAAGATGCTGAGCGCAATGATGAGAAACTGTTGTGCACAGAAGAGGAAAATGTATCCCAGGAAGCTGAAGCCTCTGAGCGGCCTATGGATGTTCAAGATGGCCAGACTGACACACAAGTTGGAGGTGCAGCTGAAGCCTCAAGTACAGAGGGAGCAGTGGATGAACCTCGCAGCTCTTCTGAGCCTGGCAATGCCTTGCCTGGAGCCTTGCCTCAATCTGCTGATACTGATCATCAGTCTGCTGACCCATCTGGGTGTAATGAGATTGCCCATGAATCAGGCTCACCCGCAGAGGTTGATGATGGAAAAACGGTTGAGGTTGCCGCAACAAATGAATGAAGAATATGGGCTGGAATCATATCACAAACCTGGGCAGTATTGCCAGCCAGATTCTTTTGCAGGTGAACAATGTCACCTTGTTTTGCATCACATGCTCAGGAACCACGGAGGAGCCTTCAGAATGCAAGGATGCTGTACAATTAAAGGCGCTGCTACGCCATGTGCAGTTGGTTAGCACTGCATGAATGAGCATATTCGCGCAGGTGGGCACGCCATGTTATGATCGGACTGCCCCACCCCATCCCCAGAAGCTTTTTCCTCAGTTCACATGGACTTCTTATCCCGTAATGGTGGCAGAACTAGTTCTTGCTAATGTCAGTTTGGTGGTTAGATGGGGATTAATTCATTTGGTGGTTCTGATTTTGGTACGGCGGTTATTTCCTTTGTTAGGGTACTCGAACTGTAATATTTGCAGCGAGTTTCTCCCACGTTACCCCTTCGTTTTGTTCATTTGGGAATAGCTATTTCTGTAATTGTTATCTGTTCAAGTGAAACATCGACCTTTCTTTTTGCATTCTAAGCTGGTTCTCTGCAAAAATTGGGGCTAAATCGTTCAGGATATACCATTATAATCCATACAGCTTTGTAGCCCAAAAGTGTCAATGAACCTCTCTGGCCTCTGGGTGCTTTCGTTGAGCTAATTGTTTTAGCCCAATCGAGAATGAAAGTTACAGCCTAAAGTGACTAGAACGGTCCGTCTAACTTGGATCTATTCGTATTTCTTAAAAGAAAAGCATTTTTTTAAAAAAATATACATGCAGGCCGATCTTGAAATGACAGCTGTTTTCCAAAGTGACCAGCCTCGGATAATGAGGAGCCCAGTCGGAGCTCTGCTTATGGTGATTATAGAATTCGGTGTCTGCTTCCCTTGATCACACTAGCAGTGCGGACTTGGAACTGGGATGCCGCCAGAAATATAAGCTTCAAGGAGTGCGTGAAGTTATTCGGGCTATATCGCTCGGTTGGTTGGTTTGTTTGCATTGCTTGTGCAACCGTTCTTGCCGTAGAGAATAAGAGAGACCCGGTGCTTGATTCAGAGCATTGTTGATTACAGTGGAAATGCGGGGCAGAAGTTGTTTGAGTTGGCTCCAGCAAATTGGGTGGGTCAATGACACTGTTACAAGTTTATGCCGCAGTCATTCAGATTTTTATAGAGTTGTCAATATTTGAAGATACAAGGTCTATTTATTCCATTTTGCTTAATTAACAATTAAATTATACATTTCTATGTGATTTCAAGCTGTTGTGTGCGTTGCAGTCGCATTGGATTTCTAAGTATCATATCTAACTATGATCAGATTGAATGTGGAAAACTCATTGGTGCGGAACTAAGCAACGATTTCCTAATTCGAGGTGCACATCTTTGATATATGACAAAGAATGTGGCGGTCAATCCTGATATATGGCAAAATTTCAATTGATAGGTATTGGCGATTATTCTCTTATACCTCCATGATTTTTCCCCTTGATTACGATTATCAATTTTATATACTTCTCATTTCCTTTTATACTCTTTTAATTCGTGCATGGTAATTTATCTCCGCCTGACCTCCGCTATATCCAATTTTATTATTCCTTTCCTTTTGTAAAGGTACAACGATGATAAAAAAAAGGAAACACATGTTGAGGAAACAATTCAAAAAATAAATGGGAAATGCAAAAATTCGTGATTGAGGGGATCTGGAAGAAAACAATTGATTGAAAAACACGCGGTTGTATAATCTTTAATTCGTGCATGGTAATTTATCTCCGCCTGACCTCCAATATATAATATTTTGTTATTCCTTTCCTTCTATAAAGTAGACACGACTTGCCTATATATTCCCTCTACGTGCCACTTCACAACCGTTCTCTCTTTTTCCTCGAGCAAATTGATATCAGTTTTCACCCAGATTAATACCCCCCTCAGGGAGGTCCCATGTTCCCCAAACGGACGCCCCACCGGTCAGCTGTGGAATACAACGAAACGACGAGGACGAATGGGGAAGAATATTTCAGTTCCGTCCCGGGTTATAAATCCCGCCCGCGCCCAATCTTTTTTTTTTCACCGCGAGCTTTTTTTACCCGCCCACGCGTACCAACCTCAATCCGGCCCGCAAATCCCGCGTCTCTCCGGTTTCTTTCCTCCTCTGCCGGCGCGCGTCATTTTACATCCGCCGCCGCTCCTGTTCCCATCTGCGCAGCGCCCCTCCATCCTCTCCACATTCACCTGATCCCCGACACCGACGAGCGCCAGCCCCCGTCCCCGCCACCTCCAGCGTCCTCCTCCCCCTCCTCGGCGTCGTCGACCTCGGCATGCTCCTCCTCGCCCTCCGCCGCCACCTGCAACGGTGACCTCGGCTTCCGCATCGTCCTCGACTGATCGGCGGGGGACGACGAGGACCAGGTCGCACTGCGGCTCCAGACCCAGCTCATTGTCGCGCTGGCCCCGCCCCACGACGCCGTCTCCGTCGACCTGACCCGATGAGCTCCGTGACTGGCATCTCCCTCAGTGGATCTGCGTCATCCTCAGCAAGGGGAAGGAGGACCCAGCACTTCCCATGGGGACGAGTCATTTTCTTAGGAGGTGCGCTCATTCATTTTGCCTTCTTCCTCTAATCTCACCTCTTCCCATGGTGATTTGGCCTGCATAGATCCACTAATCTCCAATTTTATTTGGGTATAGAAGCAGATGAAAGAAGGAATCGGGGGAAGGGAGGCGGCGGCGCACATGAAGGCAATACGATTAATTGGAATCCACAGCCAAGATTTGGGAGTTGCGGGCTAAATTTTGCAAATACATCACAACCTTGACCATAAAAAAGGATCTGCATATAAATGAGCAGCAGCAGCAGCTCATCATTACTTTTTGTAGGTGCATGATGGGCTTTGATAGCTTGTGCATCATTGCACAGTTTCCCATTTCCATCAATCATGCTCTTGGTAGGCTTCTCATAGAATTCAAATACTTGTGTTTCACTGCAGGGTTTCCCGTTCCCATCAATCAAGCACATTGTCACTTTTCCAGCATTAAGGCATGGAGTATGGCAATGGATGGCACCTTGCTGGATAATTTCCACAGGTACCTTAACATCACCAAACAGCAATGCCCATGAGCTATGAGAAGGATTGCAAAGGAAGTCTCCTAAAACGATAACCTGCATCAAATTTACGTAAGTCTCCAGCCATTGTAGCAATATCACTATAATAATAACCTTGATGCAGGTGTGCCCTAACAGATTCTTTTTCATGCCACTGAAGGCCATATATGAACTTAGGCTTCAAGCACACTCAGATCATGATAGTTTATATATAGTATTACCCCGTTCGATTCTAAAAGCAAGACATTTTTTACTTTGCCACTCTTCTGTAAATGTAGTCATTATAGGATTGTAGCTACTTGTCCCCCACTTTTATGCCCTTGCTAACTAAATACTGTCAATCTTATGAACAAATGAGGTATCCTTTCTAATGTATCAAAATCGCAAAGGCAATGCCCAATAAGGTTCTTAATTCCTTTGTCGAGGTCTAAAACTTACATTTGCAATCAGTGGGAGTATACAACTACCACATGAGCATGTGAATGCATTTTTCAATATCTTGCCAATAGAGAAGAAGAAAGAAGGATGCATGTTGCAGTAATTTAATATAGAATATCAGCTTATAGTTAAATATGGTACCTTTGTAATTTCAGAAGAAAACGCTGATTCTGGAGAAACCTCATGAATGTGGAACCATTGGTTTTCAGTCGGTGTCATAGAAGCTGGATGCAGAATTCCCACAAGTTGATCATCCTCCAACCATGTGTCTGATTATCAAGGAATACAGGCAAAAGCTACCATTTTAGGAAAGATTTCCACTATCTCTCAGCCATTTATGGGATCTTAGCAATGAAAGAATTTGAATACATGGTGTTTACAAGCATATAAGATTACTTTACCTGAATTTTTTAATACATCGATAGCACTGGGATATGGGTGGGTTCCAGTTTCTTTGGTATGATCTCCACTAAACTCCTGTACATTGAAGATATCCTCAAGATTCCCACAACTGTCTGGCTCCCCATTCTGAATGCCAGGGAAAACAACATGCTCATTATTTGTTGGAACTTGCTCAGCTATAATATATGAATCTTCTTTGTCTTCCAGACTCAGCTGCATTTCAAGTTTCCGCAAGGCTGCCTTATGTTGAATCAAATCAAATCAAATTTTGCCACCAATTTTGTACCACTGAGTTTTCCGTTCATGTGAGATAATGACAATTGTTCCATTTCTGCAGATACACATGGAGGCCCAAATCATAAAGGCTGCAGTCTGGTGATACATTAAACTACATATTACACATGTTTAGAGATGCGATTGTCCAGGCACACATCATTTTTTTTTTCAATTTTCTATTATATGATTTCTTTCCTGAGAAACTACTTTTGTACAGATTTGTAAGTGATGCATAATGATCCTGAGAATATTTACTATGGGCCTCATGGTTCATTTTTTCTTCTTCTTTAGCAATTTCTTTAGCATTTCAGATTCAGGCAATGGATATCGGCTCATGATTCTTCATATTCCAATTGTTCTTTGCTTATTTTCTGTGAACTTCTAATTTTTGTCCTTTTCTTCTCTTTTCTTCCTATCTTGGTTCTTATTTTGAACAAATATATTGCAGGCTGTATGTGATCAGTACAGGGAAAAGCTCGAGGCAGCACGGTGAGAAGAAAGGGAAGCTAGGGCTGCTCATGGAGATAAGAATAATGATTTGAATAGTCTACGGTCAGTGATAGGGAAAATGCACCAAGCAAATTCGATTGAAGAAATTGATGAGTTGGTAAGAATTCTAACTTTGTTAGCCTCCTTTTAATATTGCACTATGGTTAGTACTTGCATTGTTACATGTTATTGTGTAAGTCCTCTTATACTTTTTGCAGTTAATTCTTAATTGCAGCAGCACGATTAATTTGTAAGAAGATGGGTAGAGTCGTCATGGTGGAAAGATTGATTTGTAGGAAGTTTCTGGTTGCTGTCTTTTATTGATAAATGACCATAAACGTACATGACTATGCTTCACAAATTCAATTGCAAAATATCTTGAATAGTTAGTATTGGAAATACCTTGAGTTTACTGTTATGATCATTCAAAGCTGTTTAATGCAGGATTGGGAGGTTTTGTGACCTGCAGAGCTGGGCCTTAACATGTGGTCAGTAGCTATTTATTAAAGAATACTAATTACTTCTTTCCAGGCAGATTTATAAATTGGAATTTTAAGTTATACTAATCCAATACTCTCTTTTAGTGTCATGATCTGGTTCTCATACCCAGCATTATATATTGGTCTTTGCAGTCTAATCCAACTTCCAGTAGAGTCCATTTATTTTATTTGACGGATGTATCTTCATGCCCACATGTTTTTGCAATTCCGCCCTGCATGTTTTATGACCACGAATGATTTGTGCAGGTTAACCTTCGAGAGAAGGTACTCAAATTGGTGACTGGAGGATTAATGTTGTTTTCATCAGGTTTGAACTGTTACTTTTTGTTGATCACTACTTATGCTCCTTTAGGCTGCTAATCTAAAATATTTATCCTGAACCATTAGAGATTCAGAATTAGTGTTAGAGCAAGGGTTGATGAGTACTACAGGCAACAATGCATGATAGTAGGTTTTCTGAAATTCTAAGTTGTGGCACAAGCGTGAGTTTTGGGTTTAGACTCAGATGAGATGAAGTTTGGAGAGATCAGAGATGAGATGACTACTTGCATCTAGATAAAACTTAAGTAACGAAGATAAATGAATATAAATAATTTAAGCACAAGGAACACAACTTAAGTATTTATCATTTACGCTTGTGCATTTACTGATATGTAACTAAGTCTGAAAGAATTTACTAAACAGCCTCCAAACTTGTAAAGTTGTTTATATAGCTGATTGATGGCGCCATTTGTTTTTGTGGTGTAGTTTGATTAGTTTATATGGCATGAGAGCTTTTCTCTAGATTTTGTGCGATATGATAGCTATTAATTTGAATGTCCTTAATACTATCATTTGTTACTGTAAATTACTTTCTTTTATACAAAGTTACATCATGAATATAATGTCCTACAGTTAAGTGAATCCCTGATGTTGTAATCAATCAGGCACTGTGTTTTTGTCAATGTCTAAGTGAGCCAATTTTTGTGTTTTTCTTGAATCTCAGGTTGAGAGTTTATATCCTAGCGAATTAGGACCTGATGCAGTTCCACAGAGGACTTCCTTGAAAGTGGTTTAGTACAACTTGACAAGAGCATGTAAGAAAGAGTGAAAGCAGCATCTTCAAGAGGAAATGTTCTTCGCTATGTCTGTGAGATTGGAAGCACAGGGTATGCATCCAGCGTAGCATGATAGTACTGTGCAATATCCAGTGGCATCATAAATCAGGGCCACATCTTTTTTTTTCTGAATCTAAAACATTGTTTCTTGTTGTCATTAATTGCACCAAAATCCTGTTGACTACCATTTGTTTACTTATTTGGATCTTCTTCCAACCTTGGTTCTCCCTCGCTACTTTTCAATCTCTATGTGGCCTAACGCCCTACCTTGCAGGTGCCAGGTAGGCCTTAAAGAGGTCCCAAAAGATTCTGCGCTTGGTAGATTGTGAGGAAGTCACAATGTGGTATGCTATCATTCTTTCTCCTACTTGCTCTATTTTTTGTTTTACCATCTGTCACCACTGTTTGTTCCCCAAGCGCCAATATCCCAACTACCGTTTGGTTGTCCCTTGTTTGAGATTTTTCACAAATGTGTTTTGCTCGGTGATCAGGTGGAGATATACAGCCGATGCTACAAGAGCTCCCCTCTGGTGATCCAAGGGGCGGGGGCTGGCAACGACACCACAGCTGCAGCCGTTCTTGCTGATATAATCGACCTCCAAGACCTGTTCAGGAAGATGGTATGATTAGTGTTCACCCCCATCTTGTCAGTACCACAGTGTTTGATAGCTGTACGTAATAGCCATCCTTGAGTGGTGGCGTCCTCTGTGGGATGAGAGGGTTGGTCGAGGAGTTGAGGTCGTATGGACACTTTTGTTCATTCAGCTGCTGTACACTGTTGCGAGCAAATTGGCAAACTGGGACATGCGATGCCGAGTTTTTCTGAGAAACAAATATTTATTTGACTGAAACAAGATCCCGTTTTGTAGAAGCAACCAGACATGGTGGTGCTGGTTATACCTGAAACCTGATGGACATTGTTTTTTTTTTCATAATCGAATTATTGATTTCGTATTGGAAACGCTGGTAGTCAAAACCTCTGCATATAGTGTTGATTTCGGATAGTAATAGATCGCAATGAAGAGTTGATTTCAGGTAGCAGTTTTGCAGTGTGAAACTCAACAATTTGATCCAACAGGCACCAGCTGCAGAATACAGAGATTGTGCAAGCAAAATCGAATGATATATTAGCTCACATCTGCCGTTCCATTCCATCCCAAATTCCCAATCCAAATCCTAAATGCTACGGCGCAACACGTGAGTGTTCGTGGTGACGGGCGCAGCAGGACTACACCAACCGCGCGCACCTGCGGATGGGATGCGCGCTGCCCGTACCTTCGGCGACCACTTCACTGTCTTTCAATTTCGAAATGCCCTGCTCGGTTGCTCCCATGATTGGTGCCGCGGACGCTGTCGCCGTTAATTGCCGCGCCCCTCTGAAAGTCTGAATCATTGCAGCGGAACTCAACGTTCATTAAGCAGAGCACTAGAGTCGCTTGGCGATCTCTGTTGTTCAGCTCTGTGCCTTGCCGTTGCAGGCCGTTCTAGAAGATGACGGGCCAGAATCGAAGGAGCATGATCGTACGTGTTATGATCGTACGTGTTGTACCGCTTACAGAAATAACATCCACTACCTCTTCGACACCATTGACGGCATCCAGGATAGATTGCAAGCTCTGAATCGGAAGGTTGAAGTCGATTATCGGTGTCACGAGGATGACTTCACGTTCTTGCAGAGGAACGTGAGGAAGCTCTTCGCGATGTGCGGTAATACGAGGAAGAATAGAACTAATGCCGAAGGAATCAGTGAGGGTTCTGTGTGCGAGGAGCACGGGAGGCATCACTAGGAATGTCCAAGTGTCTTTTTTTCAATGTTCCATATTCGCATATTTAAAATTCTTGTGGGAGTGTCCACCGATGAACGTATTTTGTTTAATTTTTTAAACTAAAATAATACTTCAATCTTTGAATTGTTAGTTATATGTTATTTCAGTTTCAACAAACCCTTTATATGTTATTGAAAGTCTAAATGATAGTTTGGGAGAACACGCTTCAATGAAAAAAAATTTAAACTAAAATAATACTTCAATCTTTGAATTGTTAGTTATATGTTATTTCAGTTTCAACAAACCCTTTATATGTTATTGAAAGTCTAAATGATAGTTTGGGAGAACACGCTTCAATGAAAAATTGGGAGGCAGATGGGCCAAAACTACCCTAGGTCGATTCATGGAATCTAATTTTTGGAAACAACAATACATGAAATCTATGCGCTTCCGATTCATTTTCCCCTTCACCAGTAAGGTAACAACAATACATGAAATCTAATTTTTGGGGGAAGGGGCGAAGGATATTATGGAAACGTTTGGCTCCTTGGCCAAGTCCTTGAGGGTATATAATGGAGGGAAACCAAAGCTTGAGTTTCGCATCTAATCAAGTAATTCAGTACCATCAAACCAGAAAAAAAGGAGCAATGGAGGCGGACAAGAACTTGGAGAACAAGGAGGAGCTAGCGGCTGAGGGGGAGGCCCCGCCAATCAGGCTGCCCTCCCCAAGCCGATTGGCCCAGTCTCCTTTGGTGGCCGCTGGCGCCCCCGTTTGTGTGGAGGCGAAGAGGTGCGATCCTCGTACCAAATCTCCGCTAATGGGCCCTCGCAAATGTCACGTCAAGGTTGGAGGCAAGGTGCCGTCTGGAAAGTTCACGGATCGCAAGTTCATCATCTCATCAAGTGATGGCGAGGCACCGAAGATGCAGAGCAGAATGGCCGTCGTCGCACCAACAAGGCTTTTAACAACGGTCTGCGGGATCAAGCACAAGGGCTATGTGGAGAAGATGCCCGAGTACCCACTGACTAATTAGGGAGGTGATAGCGATTGGGAGGACGGCAACGAAGAAGAAGATTACGAAGGAGAAGGTTCCAACACATACTAGGATTGAGTTTCTTTTCGGAATAAAAGAAAGGAAGAAGATGAACACCGTCATGACAAGGGCACAGAGACAGATCTAGAAGATGATAGGCCAGAACCGGAGGAGCATGATCGTACGTGTTGTACCGTTTGCAGGAAAAACATACACTACGTCTTCGACGTCTTCGATGGCATCCAACATAGATTGGAAGGTCTGGATCGAAAGGTTGTAGTCGATTATCGGCGTCGCGAGTGTGACTTCAAGTTCTTGAAGAGGAACGTGAGGAATCTCTTCGCGTTGTCTAGCAATATGAGGAAGAATAGAGCGAGGGTTCTGTGTGCGAGGAGTACGGGACGCGTCACTAGGAATGCCCAAATATTTTGTTTTTCAAAATTTCAGTTTCGCATATCTAAAATTCTTGTAGGAGTGTCCACCGATGAACATAGTTTGTTTAAGTTTTAATTAATATATTCCAATTTGGATGGTTAGTTATATGATATTTCAGTTTTAATAATATAGTAACTATTTATTATTATGCAATCTTTTTTTTATCACGTGCTAGCGCACATGCACTTCCACTAGTATATCAACATTCCATTATAATTAGTTATGATATACTCCCTCAGTTCTTAAATAAATATATGACGCCGTTGACTTTTTACTCCAACTTTAATCACCAATATCTATTGAACGAGTTAGTTAATAAAGTAAAATGTGTATCGTTACTTCTATTATCAAATGTACTTTAGATTTAATTTGGAGAGGAGTATTTTTTAAAATATTTTTAAAAAGGTCACACCGCGCAAATAAAGTTCGTGATAAGTTTTTAAAAAATATATTTTTAAAAAAGTTAAAAATAAAAAAAATTGGCTGATAACAAATTTGCTTCGAACTCACAAGAAGCCAACATCGGAAAGGTGCCTCGGGGCTGGGGCATGGAGATTAGCTGATTAGGGAATATATGAAGTCGTTATTTATTCTTTGGTACTGCCGCATCCACCTCCATAATCAGCAGAGCGGGCTAGCAGACTGCAGACCAACAGCGGAAAGTTGAAGCCAACATCGGAAAGGTGCCTGGGGGTTGGGGCCGTGGAGATTAGCTGATTAGGGAATATGGATTGTTTTTGTTTACCTGACTAGGGATGTTTGATACCCTGGCTAAACTTTAACACCTGTCATATTGGATATTTTGATACTAATTAGAAGCAGTAAACATAGTCTAATTACAAAACTAATTGCATCGATGGAGTCTAATTCGCGAGACGAATCTATTAAGCCTAATTAATTCATGATTTGGCAATGTGGTGCTACAGTAACCATTTGCTAATGATGGATTAATTAGCTTTAATAGATTCGTTTCGCAAATTAGACTCCATCAGTGCAATTAGTTTTGTAATTAGCTCATATTCAATCTTCTAATTAGCATCCAAACATCCGATATAACCATGCTAAAATTTAGCACCTCATATCCAAACAGCTCCTTGAATCCCTAACCGTGCCTGTCCGGAAGTCAGGCCAGCGCGATAAAAAAGAGCACATAAGCGAGGTCACGTGCACCCCAATCGGGCGTACTAGCGGAGCCAGGATAAGACCAAACACACTCACGAGCTCGTTGTTTATTCTTTGGTACTGCCGCATCCACCTCCATAATCAGCAGAGCGGGCTAGCAGACTGCAGACCAAGCTCGGGCTTCGAGGCCGCCGTCCGACGAGGGTATCCGGGCTGCCCCACCGCCGACGAAGTCCCCCTCCACATCTCCGAGTCCGTGGTCGTCCTCGACGCCCTCCGCGGCTGGACGTTAAGGTATTCTTCCCTCACGATATAGCACCGACGAGTTGCCGCCCTAGTCCCTGCCGCCGCTAGATCAGCCCAGGGTTACCTCTCCCTGAGTGCTCTTCCTCATCATCCCCAATTTTTATTTAGCGGTTAGCGCTCTCTGTCCGGTTCCGCTCCAGTTTTGATGCGCCGCATCTTTCCGCTGCTCCATCGACTCAAAACCCCAATTTTTATTTTTATTTTGTTAGATCCTACTGTCCTCCCTGCAAAAACAGGAATCGGCTGCGAATGTGTATTGATTTACCTTCTAAAAGCGCGTTATTTACAAGTTTACTTTGAAACAGCCTTTTGAAATATGTTTTTCCGCCTCTGTACAATGCAATCAAGTCGATTTCCCATACAAGCTAGCCAATTAATTGCTCTTCACATGCAAAATAACCGGTTTCAAGTACTCTCTCCGTCCCAAATTGCAGGTCGTTTGGGTTTTCTAGGTTGACAGATGTTTGTCTATCAACCTAGAAAAACTAAAATGACCTGCAGCTTGGGACAGAGGGAGTAGCTCTCAAGTATTATGTAGTATATGCACAAAAGCATCTCGACCTGGACCTATAGCTGGCTAGTGTAGGGTTTGAAACCAATGGTTGCTTTGATAAATGATAACTGTATTTGGCATTGCTTTGATAAAAACTGTATTTGGCACATGATTTATTCGCTGCCTGAGTTCTGATAAGGTTCTATGGGAACTGTGCGACCGATTCCATTATCAAGTGTTGGCAGACAGACATTACCTAATTAATTTAGCTCCCATCAGCAGCATCATGCCAGTTCATGATACTCCAACCATTTCACAACCCTGCAACCAAAACTGGATAAGCAGAGCCAAAGCAGTTCACCCAACCCAGCTCACGGACCTGCCCAAGTTGCAGTACCATAATCTGCTAACCTAGCTGTGACTTGGGTCCAAAATTTTCCCCAGCAGTTCAACCTTGCTTCAAAGACCTTCCTATTGCTTACTCCGGGATAATTCCTCTCTAACCTTCGGTTGAACTACCTTGTTCCTGACTTCCTGTTGACATGATTTTCCCTCATCGTGAACCAATCATACAAAATTGTTTCCTGGATAGCCTACAACAACTAAGGAAAGCTGATTCATGTACACCTTTATTTTTATGTTACGGTTTCTACATTAGCATCATATGAGGTCACATAATTTGGGGGATTGTATGCTACTTGTGCATAGGAGATGCCTTCCCGATCAGATGGAGATTCATCATCTAGTGAAGATAGAAGCAATGCAAACCATCAGAGGAGGGAGTTAATAGAGGTATTTTTTATGCACACACTTAATTTTGCTTTGGTGCATAAACTCCTGTGGTGGAAAGGTTCTGTTAACCATAATTTTAGTATCTACCGTTAGCATTGTATCATTGTCTGAGTGCACAATGCTGCTGTATGAGCACTTATTATCATTCCTCTGAAATGCTTAGGGCGAGAGTTCTAGAACTGGGGAGCCAAGTACACTGGTGGAACAAAGGGCCTACAACCTTCGCCCACGGAAGTATGATTCAGTTGCAATACAACGGAGATCAGAATTTGTGAGATGCAGGGAGCAGCGGACTCAGAGAAGAATTGAGCGCAAGGAAGCTGAAACTTTGAAACATAAAAAGCTAAGAGAATACTGGGAAGGGGCCTCCAAAAGAATCAAAGCGATTATGGATAAATGGCCTAAACGAACTAAAGAACAAGAAGAAGCGGATATGGAAAATCGAAGTAAGTGTTCAACATTTCACATCCATCATCTGTCATTCTTATCTTAAAAACTATCACTAAGTACACTTATTTTCAACTCCTTACAGCTGAGATAATAAATACGGATGCAAGTGGTTTTATGGAATCGGAAAGTGAGTTGCTCTTCTCATTCTCTTTTTCTGCACTGAGAATTTTGTAAGTGACTATTCAGAAGGTATTAGCAGAGTTTTTTTTTTAATCTGAGCAGCACGAGCTATGATCGATGAAAAATGTTCATGTCACTCTCTGACAGTCCATATGATAAGTCTTAAAAAAACAATGGAGATTTCATGATTCTCACTCCATTCAGAAGTAGTTCAAAATGGGCCAGTCAAAAGGATCGTTTATGCATCCAAAATGTGATTATGCTAAACTATTGCAATACTGCATACTAATGATCTGTAGAAAAAACAAATGACTCATCTACAACATAGTCATTATTATGTACCCCTTTCATGCTTTGCATTATTGCATATTTCAGTGATTTGAGCATTAGAATAGCTCCCTGCTTTGTAATAAAAACCTATTAAGTACGAGTTAAGGCTTTACAATTCACCTTTTACTTTATATTCATAATTTACAACCAGAGTGGTGCCCATATTTTGAAATACCGAATTTTGGACTTCTGGAAACTACTTTGAAGGGTGCTAATTGGGCAGTTGAGGAATTAGCTTTGCAGGTTGCTTCTTCTGTGGTAGGACTGCAATCTCTTACAGGTGATTACTCCATTGATTGTCACTCGGCTGATGCTTATTCTGGTCCTGACTTATTTAAAAAATGATTCAATTTGTTTACAGATGGGGGTACAGATCATTTTTTTTGCTCTGGTACCATTTTTGAGTCTTCGGGAGAGTGTCAGAAAATTGTGACAGTTGCAAATTTGGTTAAAAAATGTGCAGACACAGATGAACTAGCTGAAGGCCTTACGGTTGGTCCATCTTTGTATTATAATTGGTGAAGTTTTAGTTTTGCCTTCAGCCTTCTTCACAAACACTAATATTTTTACTCTTTTATATTTTTTGTAGATCGCTGTATATTTGCAAAATCATGAAACTTGCAAAGGCCACCTGTTGTATCATGATTTTTTTTACAACATCTGTGTGATTGAAATTGAGTATCCTGTCAATCTGCCAAAACAAGGCTTTAGTTCAAATACCAAAGCCGTCAGCTTTGACGAGAGCTATTCAAGAGATGTGGTTACATTGGGTCGTGACAAAGAGAACCATGCCTTGGTGGTTAATACAGGAAAGATCATTCCAAAAAGTAGCAGCTTTGACTGTGAAGAACTTTTAGTATCAACTTGCAGAATTTCAAAGGTGAGCATATTATGAAATGTATTTGCTTTGATACGATGTTAATTGCTGCACTACTTGAATTTCATCTGATAATTCCGATAATTATTTATTGTTTTGATACCTTGTTTATGGCACGCCCTTTCATAGCTGAAGGTAGTTATTTTAGTCCATAACTACTGGATTGGCACAAGGATTTCTGTGAAAAAACAGTTGTCTGGTAATCTTTGCTTAAGTCCAAGACAATGATGGTAACCTCCTTAAATAGGTGCCTCTAAACTGCTTTAGAGACCTATTCCAAGCATCTTTGTAAATTGACCTATCAGATTGCTGTGCACTATGCTTCGGAACATGCCCTAATTGACCTAATCGGCAGATACTGTAGCTAATTAATCAACTAAACAGTTTTATTTCCCAACTGAATTATCACAAATTCACAATAGATCATAGCTCCCTAACAGGAGCATGCCATGCACCACATCAGTTGGCAGACAACGGAATGTTCACATAACAATTAGTCACCTCTTTGACTTCCTTTAGATTACTTAGATATACATATTAATGTATGATACTCACATGTACTCCTGTAACTAAATTGAAAAGATAAGTTGTTACCATATCAATGCTCTTGTGAACAATAGAGTTGATGCTTTTCTTCGCGTGTTTCCAAATCTCATATCAATTGAATTACAATTTACAAACACATAGAAGAATAGGCTTATATACAATAACTTCATACATCGGCATCAATTTTCCTAATCTTTTTATGAAGGAAAGAGTTTTGTAGCTTGGCAAAAAGGTAAGTGTTTTTAACCTTGAGATATGAAAATATTGGCAAATAGTCACGGAATTTTATAAAATAGCTTTGTGACAAAAAGTATGGTGAAACCGATTGTCCCACAAGATTTCAACTTAAAATGCAGCTTTTCGTAAGAAAGGAACATAAAATACAAATTGCATTATGGAATGAAGTGACCCGCTATTAGCATTTATTTCGCGTAAACTTAAACCAAGAAAAAAGGTTTTTTTTTCTCAAATGAAAAACTTTAGTGCAACAATGGATCTTTTCTTTCTGTAATCCAAAGCTCTATATTACTCATCTTTCTATGTTTTTTTGTTACTTTAATGACTACCAACATATTTCGGCAGGCAGAAGTTGGGGGTCCGCTGATGAGCTTTGATGGAAATTTTATTGGGTTAAATTATTACCACCATAAAGAAACTCCTTTCATTCCAAGTTTCATTGTGTTGAAGTGTTTGCGGCAGTTAAAATTGTTCAGGTATGCACATTTTGCTTTACATAAGGGAAAACCTAATAGATTTGGTGAAATTCGAATCTCTACTTGTCCTTGAACTTTATCAGTTTGTCATCTATTCTATAGTTGGGACCTGGGTCACCAGTAACTCCTAGATTGAGATCGGTGGCTTCTGACATGACACGTTCATGACTGGTGATATTGTGGATCGTTTAGGCTGTTTACCTAGGCTAGGGCTCGAGATAATTAAGGATTAGTGATGTTGTGGTGTTAGCTGTAGTAGGTGCTTGGTATAGGAGCATGGGATGTAAGTGCCAGAAAGCTTCATGCTCCTACCAGGAAAGCTGCAGTGAGAAATGTTGTGAATCATGATGAGCCAATCCTTCTCCCTACTTTTGTCATAGTTTTAGTTTGCTTACTTTGAGGATACCAAACAATTTTAGTAACATATTTTTATTACAGCTGTAGTAATCTCAACATTAGAACTCTTCATCTCATTTTTTCTGGTGTAGATATTATGGACTTACCTATTTGTTTGCATTATTTTCCTTTTATGGCAACATCCTAATCAAATTCCATGCCATTTCATGCAATAGGAAATGAGCTGGCACAACTTTCTGATGCAGAAACCAATAATTTATCAATGACAGATTTTGATCCCCCTCACTATGATGCAGGAAAGTTGCAAGACCTTGGCATGGGCTGCAAGTTAGAAATCTATTCACAGAAGGGCGCAGTGCATTTGAAAAGATGCAAACCAACTTACTTAGGACCACTGGTGTGATTATTGAGAAGGTTTGCATATCTTCTCACAAATTACGTAAAATTTACACACATAAATGTGGTTGTACAAATGTTTATGCCAATTTTTGGCTTCTCACATATGGAATCTAGCTTTGTCTTGTGGTACTTTGCCTAGTCACAGCCCTATACATTACTCTGATTTTCATTGTTTTGGGTCTTCCATTTCATGGGCATATTAGAATTGTAGATCAAAGATCAACCTTCAGTGAAAGCATCTGGCTTGAATGAAGGGGATATCATCAATAGAGTTAATGGTCTGTATTTTTCCGACGCAGCAGAGGTATGTTTACTTGCTCCAGCGTGTATGCGTTTGGTTGTTGGCTTTTGTAACACCAGGCTGTGGTGAGATGTAAATTTGCATCGTATGGGAGCTGAGCACAACAGTCGTTTGAGGGCACACGATGCTATGATTAAGAAATAGACTGAATATGAGCAGGGACAAGCATTATCAAACACAGATACATAGTGAATACAACCAAACATGAGAACGACCGCAAAAATATTTCTGGACATGAAAACCACTGAAATAACTTGCATAATTCTAAAATGTTTTAGTTTTAGTACAATTATGTATTTTTACTGTTAATATGTTCTATAGCCTCTCTAATAAAAGTTGTCTGAAACTTTAGGAATAATGGCTGTAGGAAGTGGTTTCAAGAAACTTTAGATGGATTTTGAGGCACACAAATTGGTTTAATTAAAATACTATATAAAAAAATTGTAGATCAGATCTACATTTCACACTACTCATGTATTTAGACTCCGGATGAGTAGCCATGCCAGCAGGCTCTACTAGGCAGCCAAAGCGCTTCCTTCTTGCATTCTAATTTTTATACCAAGCTAGCAAGCAACCAAAACACTGGCCTTTTGCATTCTACCAGGCTTGGTGCTGTCAATCAAATGTACCATTAATGTTTTGTGCTGAAGATCTCTTTTGTCGATATTTTCTTGCAATAGCTTGGAGGCATACTGCTGGATATAGGTACTGCATATCTGTCAGACTATCAAAACTTTAAGCAGTCTGATGGCTCCGATATGAAGGCAATGTGCATTAAGGTTTGGTCCATCAAATCATGTAACAAAAGACCATCCAGTACATGCTATAGCTGTGCTGAAATTCTTGAATGCTCTAATTGCTGCTTCTTCTCTTGTTTGTGTATATATACTCAATGCAGTTTGGTGTGAGGGGTCATGAAGGTGAAAAAACAGTTGTCGTTGAGAAGTTTGCATCCAGTGGAGTAAATAGGTAAATATACAGCGTTATTTAGATTAAATATGTTCAAAATATTGGAATTAGTTAAGTGTTTCGAGGGGAAGGCAATGACTAGATTCTTTTTTACTTCCAGATGGCCTTTTCCAAAGCCAATAATTGTTCAGCAATACAGCAAGGGGGAAAAGGTTCTTGAAGAATGGTATGCAATGGAGTCCTGAAATATGGCAGCACCAGAGCTACCTCTCCGTGTTGAGCTTCTGTCGTGTTCATTTTTTTTTTGAGCGCAAAGAAATTGCTTGTAATAATTTGTTTAATTCAGATAGTGTGAACGATCAACTAACGGGTTGTGGACATGGGGATGGGGTTTAGCAGACTTGGATGTACCCTAGCCTTAGCCTATCCTAACTTTGCTTGGGCTAATGCACAAAGTGATGAAATACACTCGTGTGGATGATCAAAGCTCTACTAATTCTTTTACTCTTCTAGGTTTTGCGACCAGTCCTCTAGTGGCAAATCCTTATACTGGCTTCCTGGTGAAATTTGGGCACCAAGGATGGAGCATATGTGTTGAAGCATGCCACTTGTTGATCATGTTTATTCATCATGTTATAGCGTTAAACCACAAGCTGAAACAAACAGTCGGCTTTTCAAATTGGCTTATGAGAAACAAAAAAAGTTGGATACACTTTATTAATGTACACATTTATTAATTTAAAAGCCAATATATAAAGACTGATTTTCAAATACTAGCTTTTACGCGCCCCCATAGGAGCCTACTTTTGTAAAAACAAACGTGTCCTTAAGCTCTCACCAGCGATTCTTTATGGAATTTTCGAAAGTATCGAGACTATATTACTATATATATCTAATTTGGCTCAAAATGAATAAAACACAGGCCGAATTTTGGTCAAATATGTGTATGTTTTTAGATACGGTAGCGTATTTTACGACCAAGTGATTCATATGCGGTGAATCTGTTGTATGGATTGCTATTTGCAATTTTGCCGATCGAATTCCCAGCCCTAGGCAAACCTGAAAGCCCTCACATTCACAGCGGATTCCCCCCACCCGGAACCCCAAACCCAAGTCCCAACCCCAACCCGGCGCCGCCGTCACCCCCAGGCCCGATGAAGCACACCCGGCGCCGCAAAGCGAAGGCAACGAAGAAGAAGGCGCAGGTTCGATTACCGCCTGTCGTTCTTTCAGTTGCTATTGATTTTTTTTATGTGCTCCTGCATCTTCTTGGGCTAATTACCGATTCTGATTATTATTAGGGCAAAGTTGCCCTACTTTGGATTTCCAATTCTGTTTTGTGTTTGAGATATATGGTTTAATATCTTTTCTGTTTCTTGCGACAGATCCCAGACACGCCCCGTCAAAAGGAAACTCCTGGTGGTAGTAATTCCGGAATATGCATGCGTCCTCTATGTTTTAAATTAGAAGAGTAGCTCATATGGTTCTATCAGTCGTGCTTTCTTCAGAGATCTCGATATCATCATTGGTCTCACAGTGCTTCACGCCTCTAACCATGCATGTTTTATATTAGCAGGCCGTAGAGCATGCTGGTCGGATTCTGATGAACCCCAGTCTAAATTTATCATGTATGATGATGATTCTGGAAAGGTGATAGACTTCAAGAAAGACGGACCGAAATACTTTGAATCGGTGCTTGGAGACCACAGATCCGTTGTCTCCCTTGTTGCTTCCGCTGGTAACTTTTTGTTATCTAGGCTTTTGCATCCAGTTGCTACTACTGATTATAGAACACATGATGTTGCTTTATATCGACTATGAGAAAGCGACTGCATTTGCACAAGATATGGTTTGGAAAAAAGAGAGACTTGAGAACTTTAGTCTGTCTTTGTTGCATATGTTACTGTGTAAACAATTTCTATTGTCAATCCCTGATCATAATATGCTTGCATAGATGGAGGGTGTGTGGTTTGCTCAGGGACAGTGGTTGATCATGAGGACAAGCAAATTTGGATACTTACCTCTGCTACTCTGGTTAGAAAACCTGACACTCAGTTCGAGGCTTATAAAAAAGAAGAAATTAAGGTCAATGTCACATCAGTTCATTTACTTGTTTGTTTGTGCTGACTTTGTCCTATCCTGCTGTGGATAATTAGTTACAGATTTGTTGGTTGCAGATTGAAGTGGTTCTGCACAATGGGGATACTGTTGAAGGGTCCCTAGAAATGTGCAATTTGCATTATAACATTGCAATTGTGGCTATTGAGTATCGAGATTCTCTGGGATGTCTTCCTGCGGTGCAACTCTGGGACCTCCCATTATATTATTCCTTGCAGCCTAGGCCTGTAATTGCTCTAGGTAGGAACGTCAACTCAAAAGCTATGGTGAGTTGGGGACAGCTGGTTCGTGAGAATAGTGAGTTGGACTGCAAAGAGCTCATGGTCTGTTTGTGTGGCATCAGCGAGGTAAACTGGCTTTGGTTCTACATTTTGGTTTCTATATATGGCTTAGCATTCCGTACTTCATCGTGAACATGAAAAACCAATTAAATATGGGCATGCTTTATTATTTCTTTAGTGTCACAAGTTAGGGGCGGGGGATACTATATTGACATGGATGCATACTTTGGCTATCTGTATTTTCTATAGTTGTTCTTTTTCCTACTATGTTATTCTCATGACACTTGACGTTATTGCAATAATTCATAACTTCATGTGCAACTCATTTCTTTCTGTGCCAGGATTTCATTGGTGGGCCTATCATGGATTCTGAAAACAGATTCCTTGGCATAGTTTATTCCTTTGAAGAAACTGCTCCGTTTTTGCCAGCTGACATTGCGGCGAGATGCATACAATACCACAAGAAGGAAAGGTACTATATTTTTCCTTTTAATTTAACTTTCATTAAAACTGCTTGGGTTTTGGTAATATCATCTCCACTTTAAATTTTTCTTGCTGCTGCATATCTTTCTTGTGTGCTGACTATTGTGTGCATGTGCACATGTATTAGTAAGCTGGATCTCTTGCAAGTGTTAACAAGATACTGTGTTAAAGCTGGATCTCTTTGTTAAGTTCTTCGATACCGTGTTAACAAGATTGGTTTCAACTATTTTTTGAGATAATACTGCGAAGTTTCAGCAATCTTGTTAACGCTGGCAATTAATTGTTGACAATTTTGAAAGATTGATACTCAGTTTCTAAATTTTTCTTTAATGAAGAAACTGATGAGTATCTTGCAAGTGAAGTGAGGCCTAGAGTGCGTAATATATACTTGATATATCATTATCATTGACATTGACATATCGATAAATTTATGATTACTGCAGAGCACTACCATGGCTTCGCATAAGGGTACAAGCTCTTCACACGCTGGACCTAGATGTTCTGGAGACCATATGCTCCAAATTTGCTAGGCCGCCTTCTGGACTTGTGGTTGACAAGGTACACAGTAGACACACAAATCCTCTAATTTAGTTGCATTTAATTCATCTAGACAATTAATTATGTTTTGAATTTTGCGGCAAATCTGAACCTCATTAATCAATAAGCATGTGTTTGGATGGGAGACAATGTACGATGGGACCGTCATTTCAAGCATTTTAGTGCACGCTGAATGACAATTTACTTGGTTGTCAGTCCTTGGCAAAGTTGGCATTCTGAACAGGTGATTAGTGTTGTAAGCATGTACAAGGAACTTAATGCAGATCCAGTATTTTCACTTTTAAGTCTTCTAGTTTATTTGTGAGAGTAACACGGCTTATGTTTTGTCAAAATGATCAGATAAGATTTTCTTTTATTTCAAAACTGAGTAGATCTGATAAATAGAGCTGACTAGCAAATCACATGCAAAAAAATATCTCCGTGGAAATGTCCTATAGTGATGAAAGAACTTAAATTCCTTTGTCAGTTTTTTTCTGGACTTAATAGCCCTTGGTGTGACCCAGGCCAAGCAAGTTTAGACTTGTTTAGTAAATGTTTGCTATTTTTGGAAATGAGCATATAGAATGTTTTCTGTTATTGGTTGCTACATTACATTTTTTTGCACGCACCAGCTTAATCCTACGCACACTGTAGATTTGTGACACATCAACAGAAAATTATGGAGGGATTGAGGTTGGCGATATAATCTCGAAACTTGATGGAGTTGCCCTTTACTCTGTAGCACAGGTATTACCTTTGCTTATAAATTATTATCACTGTCTATGTGTAAGTTTGATGTGAATGTCTCTGCCTTAGACGAGACAAATTCATATAAGATTGTGTACCCTTTTTGCAACTTGATGAATTCATGATTGTTTTATTAATTGATGAAAATGATGAATTCCTAAAATGTTAATGAAGTGGGGAAAACATTTGTTCCTGACACTGGCCGTTTTTTTCTCTAAGCTATGAGAAATGCTTTGACTCATCTATGTGCTTAAAATTATTGTTACAAAATTTAGTGGCTTTATTTTTCACGTGCACATAACTTGATGAAGTCACATGCAATTATCCCTTTAGAAGTTGTACTCTGGAAATAAAACTTTCTACTCCATGTAATTGGAATTTTGAAATTAAAGACCTGGATTTCGATCCCAGAATCGCACAAATGCAGTTACGTTAGATAATTCTAGGGTATGGGTGGATTGGTATTGGAGAAGAAATCTGTTAGCACGTAAGAAATTTTAACTTTTATCTTTAACTTTCAAGACTATAAACTCAAAAGCTTTGAGGCCAGGCTCAAAATATCGTAGGGAATCAGATGAAATTTAGGTTTACCGGGGATAGAGAGCCATGTAAGGAGGAAGCAAGTACTTTGTAGGACTCTCACCCTCAACCTCAGTGGCAGCCTGTAGTGTGGGTGTAAAGGGAATAGGATCCGGAGGAATCGGATAAGCAGTCGCAGGAGGATTCTGTTTGGGAAGGGAGACGAAGTGCAAAGGTGAAGAAAAGAATGTAGTATGGGCCAATGCATTTTCCATCGACCTTAATTCACTCCTATCCTCAGCGGCTAGTTGGATAGAAGTTGTCCCACTCACCGTAAAGTTGGTTGCGCAGTCATGCATGTAAATCAGAATTTGTGGAACACTACCCTCGATTCATTTTGACATACATTACTCTTCGCTCATTCCAACATTGCTGCGCATCCAATGCACTTTGCTTGAAGGAGACCCACATAACTCCCTGGAGCTGATGTATGTGTATTTTGTTCTTTGCTTAGTTTACTGCGATGTTTCTAGATAAATTCGAGGTTGCACTGGATACATCGGATGCAGTGACACTCCAGGTTAGTTTCACCAATTATTTTGTCAATCAATATTAATATTGTTACTATGCTAATTTTTGCTGCGTACAACTAAGTAGGCGGTTGTAGATAGACCAACAGATAAGACTACATTTGTTGCAAAGCTGAATGTACAACAGGTTGCCTCTAATGAAAGAAACAAGTCATTCGAAAACAGGTTTGCATTTAAAAGGAACAATGCACTTAGAGAATTTTATGTCTTTATTCTTGTTGGTTATTGATGATGTTCCTTTTTAGATGGATGGAGTGGAAGTTTTATGGTTTCGACAAGCAGTTCTACTGATGAAAGCCTGAAGGTAATGTGAGTACATCCTTAGATAATGGTATAATTGGATCCTGAAGGCTTACTGATGGGGTTTACTTTACTCAGTTTAAACTTTTGTAGGAATCCCCCCCCCCCCCCCCCTTGCTGTCATCTAACAGACTTTTTAGTGCCTTACCACCTCTACAGCTCTATCCTCATAATTTACTTCACAGGATAGCTCAGACAACATATGCAGACGAAGGGAATAATCATGAATAGGCCACTCCCCTCCTAGTATGTGTAGTAGTCATATTTTCTCTGAACCATTGGGCGGGGGGCATTTTTAAACACCCACAATAATTTTCTTTTGCTTAAGTATCGGGGGGGGGGGGGAGAGTTAGTGAACAATTCTAGAACAACGCATAGCAATGACCTCACATGCTGCAAGGCTTGGATCCGCCACTCCTATCAACCAGTGGTTAACTTTATGGCCCAGGCTAGAGTTCCAAGGGGATGAATGAGAAGCAAAATGTGTTCATGCAATGCATAAGTGATTACCCTTTTTGTTTTCTGTTTTGAATTACAATTAATCCAGGAGGAACACTGAATAGTTTGATTGTGTTCTACACAAAGACTCAAATGTATTCGGCTTCCAAAATAAAAAGACTTGAATGTATTCGCGAAAAAAAACGTTATGTTAATGCTGGTGAAGCTATTTCATTCCTCTCTTCAAACATCAACATTTCATCTAGTATTTATGTTATTATTTTCACGGAATAAGGATGAGTGGTGTTATCTTCTTAGATGGTCTGTTCGTGAGAGGACATTGATCAGAAATACGCTATGCACCAATAGCTGATCAATGTTGTAGTTGGTCTATCTTTCCGCATAATACCTGGATAATGTTTTTTTTTCCATTTTTCTGTTACAAAAGTATTCGATTTTCCCATTCATTTGTGTGGAGTTTAGTCCTTGAAGTTGAAGCAGTGGAATTAATTTTATCTGCCCCAATTAGACCATTTTAACTACATGTGACTGTACATTGAAATTTTATAGTCACCCATTAGCATGACACAAGTTATACCAAAATAATTGTATGTTTAATACAAGGCTGTATTATATGGGTGTGGTGTTATTTGAAAAGAAAATGGATCAGTAATGTATGCATGCCTATGCGATGCATGGTCTACTTTTCAGTTCCCAAAGATCAGCTACCATGTATAGTTAAACTCATGAAAATTGTGCGAGGGTTTGTAGGACGTGATCTGAAAAGCACCTACCTGAAACTGGTTTAGTCTTTTAAAATCATAATATTCTATATCAATAAGCTTGCATGTTACATCTGATTGATATGCTACAAAACTGTTCTGGGCCTATCTGCTTATGTTGCAATTCCGATTTCCAGAAGCCTAATGAAGTAATTGAGATGTCCACCCAAGCATACATGGGTTGAAGCGTTGCTGAAAGAAATGTTAAAAAGGATGAATTCTGCATGGGCTGCTGAAGGCCATTATGGAAGATGTGTTTCCATTTTAGCACTGCTTACTGAAGTGTGATTTTATGATAAAGTTTACCTTGGCTGTTGATACCTAGTTCATCTATGTTTTCTGTATCTTAATTTTCTGAGTACTTTTGACATGCTTTTTTTTTTTGTCATCCAGGAGTGGTGGAGTCTGGATGCCCATTTGGAACTCAACCATGTGATGTGTAGGTCTACACTTACCTACTGTCTGCAAGTGCGGGAGAGGTGATCGCAGTGTGCCACAAGAGACAAGACAGCAAACAACTACATAAGAGTTGTATCTGGCTACTGTGTGCTGTTTTTGGAACACAAATCACCAGTGCTCTCTATATTTCTTATCCAACGTGCTGTTAAAGCATCTCTGTAGCATGGCGAACCACGTTCATCTGGAAGATGAACTGTAAAACCATGGTAGCTTCCTATTTGTGGATGCAACCGATGTTTATTATAACCAAAAACGCTAATTCCTCCCCTTTTACATACGAGAGAGTATCATGTGCTGCAAGTATGTTGTTCAATGTTCAAGCACTAAGCAGCCGTTAGGATTGGAATTTGACGGACACTCCATGGTGTAATGGCGAGGGATGTTGCGCTCAATTTATCGGTCGCCCGACTGACGCGTGGGCCTGAAAGGAACCAGGCCCATGGCGGCACAATCTCGCCGCCACAGCCCACAAGCCCGCGTAGTTCCACCGCGAAATCCTGCCGCCTCCCAGCCCCCAGCAACAATTCCCGCCTCCTCGCATCCGCGCCGTGTCTCCACCGCCGCCCAGCCCCGCCACCGAATCGCTCCGCCGCCCCCAGACGCCTCCGCCGCCCCCCGTCCTCCAAATCTCCACGCACCGCAGCCCATCCCGCGCCTTCCAGGCCCAGCACCGAATCTCGCCGACCACCGTTTCGGAAACCCTCCTCTAGTCACGTCCGCGCCGTCTCCGCCACCGCCCACTCCGTCACTTAATCGCGCCACCACTCATCCTAACCCGCCGTCCCCCGTCCTCCAAATCTCGACGCAGCGCACCCGGTCACCCTCCCAAGCGCCGGAGGGGGAGAAGCTCTAGCGAGAGGAGCCCGCTGACTCCGGAAGTGGCATCAGGAGCCTCCTCTCCCGCCACCGCCGACCAAAAGCGACACAAGGGTAAGAGCTCGACCCCCTCCGCAGCCTCACATCTGCTGGCCACAAGGGCTGAGCCTAGCCGCCTAGGTAATCGAATGGCATACTATGGAGCACTGATCATAGCTGGATTCTTTACCCCCACGTGTGGCACTTGTAATCACTTCCTCAGCCACAATATGCAATCTGGAATTGGATAGACCGCAGTCATGTTAACAATTAAGATATAGAACTCATAGGCAACATGGTATCCTATTTGGTGTTTCCTGGAAATTAAAAACGGCACCAACTTAATAGGTACACAAATTCTGTGTAGATAAACAAATTCCTCCTAGCTGCAGCCTAAGTGCTACCGCAGTGCTTATGCATCAATCAGGCTGGCTACTGGCCATCTAGCAGGTCTCAACAGCAATTAGGTGTGCTTAGCAGTGCCTTAGGCAACCAACCAATTTTTCCGAAACAGTTTTCTTGCCATAAGAGTTATGTTAATGTTCCTGTACTTTGCTTCATGTTTTTTCTACTAGCTTCCCCCATAAGTTGATTATACAAATCCAAGAGTTGCAGTGTCTCCTGTCTTTGAGTCTACTTGTACTTGTCTTATACCTATTGAATTTAAGAATGTCAAGCTAGACTCTCTTGTGCCTGCAAAAACTTATCAGTTGTGCTGAATTTTAGGGCTCACTAATCCAAAAGCCCCGCACAGCATCAGCAACAACGACAAAGTCTTTCGGTCCCGAGCAAGTTGGGGTAGGCTAGAATTGAAACTTAATAGGAGCTACTAATCAAGAATCACGTGATTCCACAAGCCCCGCACGATGCAGAATTTCATCGTAAGATAGCCTTGATCCTTCTTATTTAATTCTCTGTCTTTGTTATCTTTGTAATGGTGTTGTGGTTATGTTTATGTTTCTGCAAATCAAGTTCGTTTATTAATATTTTTAATAAACTTGCAAACAAAGTAAGTTACAACCACGTGGTTAACTTCTTTTTTTCATCAGTCAAACACTTGCAACTATTATTCTGGTGTCAAATAATCTTTTAGGCTACTGGATTACATGGGGCTTGTGTGGATGTTTTTTAGACAGAATGCTTCTGCCTAGCTTTATAGAAAGCAAACAGTATGCTAGGGATACCAGCTTTACAGTGCAGCATTTACGCAAAATGAAAACATGACTGTTGGAAAAACAGCAAAAGAGTGAACCATAGTTTTGAGCTGCAGCTGGCTGGCTCTTTGCTTCTTATTTATAACTGAAAGGGAACACTCATAACACCCCTAGTGGCTTGCTTACTAAGACAAAGACTTGACCCATTGACTAGACTCAAGCTTGCAGCCAAGTTTTCACTATACTTACTCCTTAAGGAAACTAAACTTATGGACCAAGGAAAGAAACTGATCTCTTAACTAGATTAGGCTAATACTAGTACCTAGTTAGATAAGCTAAGGACACATGGATTACTACTAACATTGACTAAGCAAAGCAGTTCACACACTTACAAAACAAAGCAAAAGCTCACTAGAGTGCCTATTACCTAAAATGACATTTCCAAAAACATACTCTTAACTTCCTCCAAAAAGCAAAAAACGTATAGAAAAATAAACGTCATCTGCAACACTTTCATGAGTCCTTTGTGCTATTACAATTTTTTAGCCCACCCCTACTGGCATCATTGCTGAAAAAATCTGAACAAGTGCAATCATCTTGTTGATGTCATCCACCATTTTGCCGCATATTTTCTTTACCTTACAGCTTCCTCCACATTAGAGGGCATTTAGCTAAAACTTGACTGGTATTATCTATCAATTTAGTGTGGTGGTTAGGCATTTAGCTAAAGCTTGACTGGTATTATCTATCAATTTAGTGTGGTGGTTAGGCATTTAGCTAAAGCTTGACCGGTATTAAGCACTACAATGTTAGCTGTTGATAGAATCTAATGATTAGAAGGCATTGGAAGCCACATTAAAGGGCATAAGCTGCAGTGAGGTTTTTGACAAACTCTAAAGTTATATGTTTGTTTTACAATTTTGAACTTTTCAGTCTCAGTAAAATTTTCTTTTATGTAAGATGTTTATGGTAATACAATGAAACAAAAGCATAGAAAGTAACATTTTTCTTTCTGTAGGATATTTACGGAGATATTCAACAAAAGCGTAGGATTGTCAAAACTGTTTTGTACTGATAAAAGTTGGAGACGTGCACCAATGCGGATTGATCCTTACATATGATGATAGATTTTGCTATGTCTTAACTGTTAGATGTATATGTACTGTTGGTATTTTTCCTTTTGTATTAGGGGGTTTTGTATGTATATTTTCCCTTTCCTGTACCTGTATTGGGCCTAGTGCCCCTATTATGAATACAAGTGTTATTTCTAACATTAACAACCAAAATCAGTATTCAAGGCAATGCTACGATGGACTTCGTTATCACTTTTGGATATTCGATAGAAAGGAACTTCAGTGCCACTGATGTTGTTGTATACAACAGTAATAAATTGTTGATTGTTTTTCTTCGTGGTGGAATGGAGACAATTCGTGCTAAGCAGCAGGTAAACTTCAGTGTTCAAGAGAACATGGAAGAGGCCGTTGTATACAAATTATGTTCCAAAAGCATTATACAACAGTAAAAAATGTCTAACCCAGTGCAATCCTGCAAGTCTCTTGCCTTAGAGGAGGAAACTTAGGGTAAGTTACTGATGATACAATATATGATTTATTATAATTTTGAACTGTTGAAATTTTTTCATTTGTCTGATAGACACATTCTACATCACTGTAGATCTTCAATATCAAGGGGTTGATATATTTTATCACAATTGTTGTGCTGGGACTAATATTACAAATGGTTTGATCGTCTTTAACAGGAGTTGAAAAGTTATTGGCATGAACCTACTGTATTCTATTGGTTGGACCATGGCTTTACGCCTAAGTGCAATGAAAGATGAAATCACAATGATATTTTTGGACACACATGATAAGTTATATATTCTCGATGCTTTATTTGTAGGTATGTTTAAGACTTTAAGTTGAAGAAACTTGCCGCACTACTCCTTACTGTTCAGTACTCTCACCCACCCTCTTCAACATTCAAATTGCTTTGCTTTGGTAGGCTTATAAATATTGTTCTGTTTGCACCATTAGCCCACACCATCCTCGCATAGGAAAAGAACATGGAATTGATTGTGAAAAAAAATAACAATTGCAAAGTAGCAAATATATTTTAGGGACTAGTGGTACAATTCTTACTTTATGTAAAATAGAAAGTACTAACTTTGCAAAGTAGACCTTTGCAGGAATACAGGAATATTTGAAGGCTAAAGGTGAAGTTGAAGCTGATAAAGCAAATATTTAAAAGGTATATTTTAGTTAGCTCAACCAATAACTTTAGAGATATTTAATGTGCTCATATAAGGTAAATGCCTAGATATATTTAAGTTCTACGTTGTCGTATATATTTTTTATTGTTTAGCTCCTTGAATGTTGAAGGAAACCAATACAAACTTCTAGAGCCTTACCCATAATTCATGATCCATGATATTTTCCATGAAGGCACTAGATGTTGGTACCATGAAGAAATTAGAATAGTGTAGAATATAGATATTTGTCTAGTGAACACTCTAAAAGTGGACACATGTCATCATCCTACGAACTCCCTTGGCCTATAAATAGAGGCCCCCTTCCTTGCCATGCCATTCAACCATGAGCATGGTAGAATTAAAGGTTGAATGCTAGGCTAGTCACTAAAGAGAGTGTGTTGTACACTCTTATGTAATATTGTTGTGTTGTAATAAAGTTATGTTTCTTATAAGTCTTACTCCTTAAGAAACTAAACCTTATAGACCAAGGAAAGAAACTGATCTCTTAACTAGATTAGGCTAATACTAGTACCTAGTTAGATAAGCTAAGGACACATGGATTACTACTAACATTGACTAGGCAAAGCAGTTCACACACTTACAAAATAAAGCAAAAGCTCACTAGAGTGCCTATTACCTAAAATGGCATTTCCAAAAACATACTCGTAACTTACTCCAAAAAGCAAAAAACTTATAGAAAGATAAACGCCATCCGGAACAGTTTCATGAGTCCTTTATGCTATTACAATTTTTCATCCTACCCCTACTGGCATCATTGCCGAAGAAATCTGAACAAGTGCAATCATCTTGTTGATGTCATCCACCATTTTGTCGCATATTTTCTTTACCTTACAACTTCCTCCACATTAGAGGGCATTTAGCTAAAGCTTGACTGGTATTATGTATCAATTTGGTGTGGTGGTTAGGCGTTTAGCTAAAGCTTGACTGGTATTAAGCATTACAATGTTAGCTATTGATAGAATCAAATGATTAGAAGGCACTGGAAGCCACATTAGAGGGCATAAGTTGCAGTGAGGTTTTTGACAAACTCTAAAGTTATATGTTTGTTTTACAATTTTGAACTTTTCAGTCTTAGTAAAATTTTTCTTTTATGTAAGATGTTTATGGTGATACAATGAAACAAAAGCATAGGGAGTAACATTTTCTTTCTGTAGGATATTTACGGGGATATTCAACAAAAGCGTAGGGATTGTCAAAACTGTTGTATGCTGATAAAAGTTGGAGACGTGCACCAATGCGGATTGATCCTTACATGTGATGATAGATTTTGCTATGTCTTAACAACCAAAGTCAGTAAGCAAGGCAATGCTACGATGGACTTCGTTATTACTTTTGGAGATTCAACAGAAAGAAACTTAAGTGTCACTGATGTTGTTGTATACAACGGTAATAAATTGTCGATTGTTTTTCTTCATGGTGGAATGGAGACAATTCAAGCTAAGCAGCCTGTAAACTTCAGTATTCAAGAGAACATGGAAGAGGTCGTTGTATACAAATTAAGTTATGTTCCAAAAGGGGTTCCAAAAGGTTGTTGTATATAAATTATACAGCAGTAAAGGATGTCTAACCCAATGCAATCCTGCAAGTTCTTGCCTTAGAGTAGGAAACTTAGGGTAAGTTACTGATCATACAATATATGATTTATTATAGTTTCGAATTGTTGAAATTTTTTCTTTATAAGATAGACACATTCTGCAGCATTGTAGATCTTCAATATCAAGGGGTTGATATATTTTATCATAACTGTTGTGCTGGGACTGATATTACAAATGGTTCTATTGTCTTTAACGGGAGTTGCAAAGTTATTGGCATGAACCTACAGTATTCTGTTGGTTGGACAATGGCTTTACGCCTAAGTGCAATGAAAGATGAAATTGCAGAGATATTTCCGGACACTCATGATAAGGTATATATTCTCGATGCTTTATTTGTACGTATGTTTAAGACTTTAAGTTGAAGAAACTTGCCGCACTACTCTTTACTGTTCGATACTCTTACCCACCCTTTTTAACTTTCAAATTGCTTTGCTTTGGTAGGCTTATAAACATTGTTCTGTTTGCACCATTAGCCCACACCATCCTCCGCATAGGAAAAGAACATGGAATTGATTGTGAAAAAAATAACAATTGCAAAGTACCAAATATATTTTAGGGACTAGTGGTGCAATTCTTACTTTATGTAAAATAGAAAGTACTAACTTTGCAAAGTAGACCTTTGCAGGAATACAGGAATATTTGAAGGCCAAAGGTGAAGTTGAAGAGCAAATATTTAAAAGGTATATTTTGGTTAGCTTAACCAATAACTTTAGAGATCAGAGCAGCTAGTTAAACCCTAATTAATGTGCTCATATAAGGTAAATGCCTAGATATATTTAAGTTCTACGTTGTCGTATATATTTTTTATTGTTCAGCTCTTTGAGCAACACCCAAAAGGGAATAACTATCATCACTATAATTTAATTGTAGACGAGGTTACTAAATCCTGTAGAATTAGGTGTGGGGTTTAAGTAGTTGTTCTCCTTTTGGGCAGGAAAGGGTTGTATCTATTTGAGGAGGTGTTCAGGTCTTTAGGATCTCTAGGCTCAATCCTGATGGCAAAAGGATTGACAAGGGTAATTTCTGAATGCAAGGATTGTCGTGTTTTAAGTGCTGTGTTAAAATGTAGAGTACGTGGCTACGGTGATACTGCAGTGAAAATTAGAATTCATTTTTGTCTCACTTTAATCTGTATTGCTTATACCAGTGATGCTCATGCCAAGTAAGATTTCAGTATCTTCATATTCACAGTTTTTGTAGAAATAGTTTCACAGACAAATCTTTGGTGTCATCCAAGTGCAATAACATGCATGCAATCATTGCTAATTTTATGAATGCTATGATCTTGAAGTATCTCCCTGTATCATCCATCTATTCATCTATTGTTTTTTTAACTTTATTTAGGCATTATAATAGTTTGTTCTTAACTTTTCTTCTGAGGTTGATATTGATATTCTTTTTGGTAGTACTGGTTAAATTATTATCCTTACTTGTTCAGCCTTGTTCTGATATGACCTCATGTCTCTTGTATGTGTACAGAATCTTATGTTGAAGTTCGTAGCAAGCAGTTTTGATATGTATATGCAGTTAGATGTTGCCACAGGTTTACCCTGCATATTGGCTACAAATTTATTCTCGGTTTGGATGTCACTTCAGTTTCTGGCTACTAGAGACAGGTGATTAACCTTTCCATTCTGTGAAATTTGCATCATACAACTTGGCTTTCAGTTGTAGCATTGATTTAGTGAAGCATGCAGTTAAGAATGTGTTTTCGGTTTCTATGATAACTTCAATGTTCCTTATTACAGAATTGCATCTTTCCTGATGACCATGCATATAGAATTCTAGGATAATAGTTTTCAGGAACATAAGGAGGACGGCCAATTTTGAAAACAGTCCGAAAAACGAGTTCGACCCGCATAGCATGTGTACACAGCTTGTGCTGAGTTTCTTCTTCCTTGCACAAAAGATTAGCTCCTGTAAACATTAATAGGACAGATGGGCAGCAGCACTAAAGATTTCCTAAATCATCTTTGAGTGACCTTGTTATAACATGGTAATATTTGTTAGGATAGAAGCCAGCTACGTTTCAGTTAAAGCGAGGAGGGAAACTTCATAACCCAGGTTCTAAACTAGTACCAGGATCTGGATACTGGCAGTGCTCTACTCTATACTTGTTAGGGGAGAAGTTCACGTGACCTGATTCTTGACATTATTTGAACAGACCTGATAAAGATATCTAATGTTCAACCACGGCTCAACTTGATACGATACTATAATACTCCCATGATATACGGTTGAAGGAACAGCAGAACATTCTGGTAGCACTACTAGCTCTCATTGGCACAAATCCGTGGAGATAAGGTCCTGTTTGGATACGTTTCTCCTAGGCACGTTTGGATTATAATCTAAGCGAATATTTTTTCGCTTTTCGCTTTTCGCAGTCCCAATCTCTAAAACGACTTACCACATAGGTGAGAATCGGTGAAAATAAGCAAAATATTTATATTTGGTGGGATTCTTACTTATTTTCACCGATAAGCCGCTTATAAGCGGAAACAAACGGGAGCTAAAAAGGCCTCGAGGTTCAAGGAAAAGAATACTAATACAACATTACATGGGCCTCAACCAGGTGACCGAGAAACCGACGCGTGGGCCGCGGCCCGTCTTCTCATCCCATTATTCCCCTTCCTCCAGGTGACCGAGGCGTAGCGTGCGTGTACTGTGCTGTGAATTGTTCCGGAAACATCCATCCTCCTCTGCTCACTCCCCAGTTCCTCCTGCCGTCCTGCAGCCTGCTACATCCACTCTCTCTCAGATCCACCCCAACACGCGGAGACCGAGCCCAGCCATGCCGCCGCCGCCGCCGCCGCAGGCCAACGGGGGGAAGGTGACCCCGAACCTGGCCATGGACGCCGAGGCCACGCGCATGCTCAACCTCACCGTCCTCCAGCGCCTCGACCCCGCCGTCGAGGATATCCTCATCACCGCCGCGCACGTCACGCTCTACGACTTCAACATCGACCTCAATCAGTGGGTGAGCAAGCGATTCTCCCTCCTCTGGACCGTTCCTGGACTGGCCCGTGATCCGATCCGATCCGATCTGATGCGGGGTTTGTTTTGCTTGCGTTGTGCAGAGCCGCAAGGATGTGGAGGGTTCGCTGTTCGTCGTCAAGAGGTGGGTCGCAGGGATCAGCGAATAAGGGGTTTAACGGTTTCCGTTGGGTTTTGATTGCGTCTGTGGTCTAATTGCTTCTGGAACTTGTTGGATCGAATGCAGGAACTTGCAGCCGAGGTTCCAATTCATTGTCATGAACAGGCGCAACACTGGTACGTACAGTTCGATCTGGGCTGATTTGCTCGCCTGTTGCTTCGATTTGTTAGCTTGCTTGCTGGTTAGTACATTGCTCTGGTAGGATCAGCCTCAAGGGCACTGGGACCTTTAGGCTATGGAGTATGGATCATGATAAAACATTATTTCTGGGCATTCTAAGAACTCCATAGGTTGACTTGATCTTGAAGTAGACTAAATAATGTAGCGCAAGACAGAAATGTTGCGCTTCGCTGATTGGCTGATTGCTGGAGCTTCTGCTATTGGCTGCATGGTATCTTTCAACTTTGTGCTTCACAAATCACCCGTGATACCACCGCTAACTTGTAATAATAAGAAAGGCAACGAAATGGCTTCGGACAATAATGAATAGGGCACACAACTGTTCCTTAAAAAAGATTCATTTGAGAAACTTTTTAATTAGTACTCCAGATGAATAGTGAACAGATTCCTGTTTTGCAAATAGATGTAAACATGTGAGAGATGTGTACACTTGCCGAAAAAGAAAGGGGCACCAGGAACTAGGTTTGTTGATCTCTATGAGAAGCAGGACAACCTGATATCCTGTAATCCGTACTCCATTATTTTGCATAATAAGAATCAAGATCTGTGATTATAATCCTTATAATTTTATAACATAAGTGGGTTGCTACCTGCCGCCTCAACTTCATTTCTGGGTTTTCATGTTTTGCTGTTAAACTGGTACATGTAGAGGCAAACCTGATCGATGTGCCCGATTCCTCATTGAAAAGTTTGATGCTGTCTTCTTAACAGATAATCTGGTGGAGGATCTATTAAGCGATTTTGAATATGAACTTCAGCCCCCATATTTGTTGTACCGGAATGCTGCACAAGAAGTAAATGGCATTTGGTTTTATAATCAACATGACTGTGAAGCTGTTGCAAGCCTTTTTGGAAGGTAAAGCTTTTCTTGTACTAAATTCCACTTATGCTGGTGGTTATGGATGTGAAACCTGTTTATATGTAATTCAAGTGAACTTCAATGCTGAAATTGATAGCCTGATCTTACCATCACTCAAGAAATGGATGGATGATAGTTATCTTGGAATTAACAAAAGGTAGTTTCTCTAGATGGAACCATGGTGAAATATACAGGCTGCAGCACTTAACATGGGATGGGATGTTTTGGAATCTAACTGAAAATTGTTTATTACTTGCTTTGATAGTATCATTTAGTTGTAATCTTAAATTTCCAGTTAGTCCCTTCATCCGCAAAGAGCTATCTTCCATCACAAAATAAAAAGGGAGGGGGTTGGAAAAGAAAAGGAGTGCAATCATCTTAGTCCTATTAAGTGAAATTCCGAAATCACACAAAATGCTGAGGAAATGCACATGATAGTGCCATACTTTAGGTACATATATGCTGTATGACAGGAGAACATTGATCTTGTGGTTAACTAAAAATTTCTTGCAAGGCTTAACTTTTTCACATCAATTGATTTCATAACTGACTATTACTCCCTCCGTCCATCATTTAATGTGCATTTTGTTAGGATACACATCTATTGATGCAACTTTTGTCCATTAAACATGCAGATAATCTGATTAATTGTTGACCAAAACATGCGACTTTGACTTTTTCAAATCTACTCTTTTATGAGCTATTCATTGTAATAATCCTTATTATGTTCAATTCATTAGGGTCAGAGTTTAGTATCGTAGACTAAGTACAGAAACTTTTCACTTTCGCTCAGATTTTGTTTCATTCATTTTCTTGCAGAATACTGAATGCTTACGCCAAAGTGCCTCCAAAACCAAAAGTGCCCTCCACAAAAAGGTCTTTTTCTCTGGCCTTCCTAGATCCAACTCGGCAATAATTTCCAAATTCTATGCTCTGTAGTTATCAATATATTAGATTCACTTATGTATTATCTTGTAATGTGCCACAGTGAGTTTGAGGAATTGGAGGCTGTTCCAACATCTGCAGCAATAGATGGCCCCCTTGAACCTCCGCCATCATCCAGTGCTCTAGTTTCTGATGCACCTGATGAATCACTGGTGAATTATTTCAATGTATTTTCTCTTCCAATTTTAGTTTTGTTTCCTTATAAGATATACAACGATGGGCAACATGGGTTGTGTCCAGTAGTAAATATCCATGTATCTGGAGTCTCAACTTAATGGGTATTGTCATCCTGATTGATACTTGCATGCCAGTATAGTTCATGACTGCTTCTTGCTTGTCATGGTTGTCTGTAGTTATCATGGATTTGTGCTTGCCATGACTGCTTGCTTATCATGGTTGATACTTGCTTGTTTTTCCATCATGTAATATCTACTGATTTTTTTTTGTTTTAAACAAATCCACAGGGTGCTGCTACCATTGGAAGCGTATCAAGCGCACAAATGGCTGGAAGAGTGCATCCATCCACTGAGGCTGTTGCATCTGCTCATGTGCCATTGATCGTTCCATCTACTGCTCCGGCACATCAAATACCTCATCCTTTGGGGGGTTCATCAGCTCCACCACTCCCCCTCCATGATGCAAATGCCCACGTCAGCCATTCAGCAAATCTTTTAACACCAGCTTTCTTTGCACCTCCATCACCCTCTTCAACATCTGTAGCACCTGCACCACCGGCTGCATCCATGATGCCTACAGCGCCGCCTCTTCATCCAACTTCAGCATCTGCTCAACGTCCTCAATATGGCACTCCCTTACTCCAACCTTTTCCCCCACCGACTCCACCTCCTTCACTGACCCCTGCACAGAATGATGGGGCTGTTATTTCAAGGGATAAAGTTAAGGACGCCCTCCAGAGACTTGTTCAGGTATGCTTCCTATAAAATTGTTCAATGTAAAAACATTTATTTGATATATGTTCTAACACTTTCTTGCCCAACACAGAGTGACGAGTTCATCGATTTAATCTATCGTGAGTTGCAAAATGCGCACATGTAAACTGTGAATTGGAGTTCATCTTAAAAACAAAGATAGTCCGTATGGTGTTGCTCTCTGTGACAAGATTGCCTTTTTTTTTTCTTGTGAGTTTTGTATGATTTATTTGTCAAAACTTCTGTATATGTTTTAATGTAGAGTGCTTATAGTAAATGTTTGGTGGTATTTATCCTGCTGGTTTCCAAATAACTGTGCTGTCGTATTGTATCTATGTCACCGAGTACCAGGAATGCTAGATTCCAGGATATGCCCATTTGGGGCATCCGGATTTTGTAAAACAGGACTTGTGCAGGAATAGTCAAGTACCATAATTTTCGTGTGATTTACCCTGGAGAATTGACAATGGTATTCGACATTTTGCTGGAAGAGGAATTTTCAAAGTCAGCAATTTCATATGCTGGATTGATGTTTATGGAGCAAACAAACGGTTCCTTTCGTGGATGTCCAAATTGCAAGAATAGGGCATGGACCATCATTAGGAAATGAGTCTTCTCACTAAGCTCAGGCCCTTGTGTAAATTGCTAGTGTGTTCAGGCATGTAATAACCTGCACCATGTACGTAATTACATGTCTTGTGTGCAGCGTGCGTGTCAACGATAGCTCCTTTTTCCCACTATTTACATTGCTCGAGCAGTCGTGCTGTGCATTTGCGTGGCGGTCGTCGAGGTGTCTGTCACCGGAATGTCAGCATCACCAGGAACCCCAGGAACGCCGCCGCCCCGACGCTGGAGCAGCATAGGTCGATGAAGCCTTCCCGCCTGGCCTTCCGCTCCTTCCTGGCCGCCCTCCCCTTGACAAACTCTTCATACCGCAGCCTGGCCGCGTCCTCCGCGCCGCGCCCCTGCCTGGCGCCCGCCATGGCCGCGGCGACCACGGCCAGCCCGTCCCTCCCGCTGACGCCGCTGCCCTCGCCGTCCACGATGCAGAGGCTGACCTCCCTGACGTGCCCCAGCCTCTCGTCGCACGTGACGGCGGCGTCCAGCGCGACGCCGCCGCCGCCGCCGAGCACGACGGCGAACCGCGCAACGGTCTCCCCCGTGAGCCACCGCCGCTCCACGGACACCGGGCGCCGGCTCGACGCGTTCACGGCGCGTCCGGTCGACGGGTCGATGAGGACCCAGCTGAGGGTGAGCTCGGCCGGGGCGATCGGCGCCGGCGCCGTGAAGCCCTCCTGCACGAGCGCGTCGACGCGAAACGGCGCGCCCAGGAACCACCCCGACGCGGCGTCCGTCTCGACGACGCGCGACATGATGCCGGCGCCCCGGTGGTGGAGGTCGACCGCCGAGACGAGCCGCGCGGGGAGGCGATGCGCCGGGTCGAGCGCCGGTGCAGGCGACGCGGCAGCGGACGGCAACGGGAACGCGTCGGCGAAGAGCCGGCGGTGGCCCTTGTGGTCCGCGGCGGGCACGTCGCGGAGCGATGGCCAGAGCGCGAGGCAGAGCGCTCGCCAGGCGTCCGGGTCGGCGGCGAGGTCGCGGAAGGCGGCGCAGGAGCAGCCGAGCGCGGCCAGGGACGCGCCGTCGAGGCGGCGGAGCACGAGTGCCATGACGTCCGCGGGCAGGTCCTCGATGGCCGTCGCGGCGTCGCCGTCCGCCGCGAACGCCGCCGGGCAGCACCGGTCGTCGGCGATCGCCGTGGCGCGCGGCGCGGTGGCCATGAACGTTGAACGACGCGTGGAGCGGATTAGGATCGCGGAGTCTGGTGTGCGAACGGAATGGAAGTTTCTTGTCTCGCTAGCTTGCTGTGTTGGGTTTGGATACGACCGAGCGAGGAACTAGTTGTCGTTTGTATATATACATGTCCGCAGCGTGTGTGTGATTAGTAGGGTAAGTAGTCGCTGTCACTTGCTGTGCGTCATGTCCACGGCGTGCGCGCGGGCTGCCGAGCTGAGAAGCCACGGCGCAGCCGCAGCTAGCTGCCGAGCTGACAAGCAACGCTGAAGGTACGGTGTCGCTGTGACGTGGGACCACCGAGGGGTTGACGTGTATCCTGCTTTGACTGACGCGTCGCCGTCGTCGTCAAGGGGATCAGGGAAAAAAGTGGGCACGGCGGCTGTGGGGGCACGCAGCTTGTGCGGAATCTTTCTCGTGTTTGGTGGGGATGGCCATGGCCCCGGGGGGGGTGTAGGTGAAGACTTCGCTGGAGGCGCCCGCCGTCGTACGCCGCGGCTGGTAACGCGTGTTCTGATGGCCGCAGCGCACGGTACATGCCCGTTGCTGGCGTGGCAGGTGTGCTGGACTCCGATCTGGCGCTCGCCGGCCAGTCTCAAGGGGCGTTTTCTTCCACTATCTTATTTTTAGCACGTGTCACATCGAATATTTAGATACTAATTAGGAGTATTAAACGTAGACTATTTACAAAACCCATTACATAAGTGAAATCTAAACGGCGAGACGAATCTATTAAGTCTAATTAATCCATCATTAGCAAATATTTACTGTAGCAACACATTGTCAAATCATGGACTAATTAGGCTTAATAGATTCGTCTCGCCGTTTAGATTCGTCTTATGTAATGGGTTTTGTAAATAGTCTACGTTTAATATTTCTAATTAGTATCTAAATATTCGATGTGACGGGTGCTAAAAATAAGTCGTGGAAGAAAACGGGGCCTCAGTCAATACCGTTCGTTCAACGGCGCGTCGGTGTGCGTAGTACAGTGCAGTCTGCTGATGCCCTGATGGTGGTTAGTGCTATTTTGACACGTGAGGTGGGTTATTCCGCTTGGGAACGTGTGCGGCGTGGTGTTTTATTTTCTGACACGTGTGGTTTCGTTTCAGTCTTCCTCTCCTCTCGTACGTGAACCGTTTGCTTCGGATCCCCCGGCCTCTTGGACAAGAGCACGAATCATTGTTAGAGGTACATTGCTATACCAGTTTTATAGGTTGTCTCATATAATGCTATGTAGGAATTTTGCTGATGTGGAGGAGAGAGAAAAAGATCGTTTCGTGAAACAACCCTCTTATAGGTTAGATTTTAGGATTATGAGACGACTACTCCACCATTGCACAAGTTATGGTTATATTGCAACTCTTAATATTTCGCGAAATAGAATTACTATTAGACAACTTAAAATAGCAACCCATTGTATAGATAATTTGTTAATCATTTCAAGATTACGTGTTAATGTATGAGACCGTCTATTAGACAATACCAATATACCTGCCCTAGTTCCAGATTACACAGTGTTGCTTGTGCTTCTGTAGTGATCCAATGATCATGACCATCTGATGGATTCTACTTATCTATTAGTCGCAGCAACTTATGCAATGAGTTTCGCAAGTAGTCCATCATAATTAACATTCAAATATTGGATTAATATTGATCCAAACGGAACCTAACAAGATACCCGCAATCTTTTTACTCTGGCTGAGCAGGAACTCAATGGCGTAGCCACGGAGTGCGCATGCGACTCCATCACTCGTCTGCATAAAGGCCATCTCCGGCGAAACAGGTTGTGCTTCTGTTGCCCTGCAAGTAAGAACCACAAGGGAATTGCAAAAGCATTATTCATCACATCAGGCAGGTCAGAGTTCTTCCATCGCTTCATTATCGTTCACAACCCGCCGTTGATCAAGGAGAGAGTGTATACAGGTGCTTACATGCGGAAGGGCCTAGACTCGTACACCTAGCTTGAGGCTTGAGGCAATGATTGGCCAATGCAAGTATGCAATCTCTCTCCTGTTTCCTATAGTGCCTGCAGAGAGGCAAACAAAATAGCAGTGCTGCAGAACTAGAGCCTACTCCTATTTGAGAGCCCACATTCTGGCCCAATGTAGGTGGATGGGCTGGCTTACCCACGTGGATTGGGCCAGGGATAGTGGAGAGAAGCTAAGGCCCAGCAGCAAGCCAAATCCCATTTTTCTTTCACATGGAAATATGGAGTTGTTCTACTGCTAAACTAACTGAAGATCATACCAAGAGCATTATTTCTGACTAAATTGCGCAGGTACTGTACGTTGCGAACAAATAAGGTAGGTTAACAGCATGACCAGCTAGCTGTATGCTTATTTTCTGGGGATGAAATTCTTGTTTCTGAAAAGTCTATTAGTGTATCCATCGTACTGCAACAAATTAAGCTAGGCCCACCAGCGTACTGCTACAAATTAAGGTGTCAATTACGCCATCCGTACAAATTAAGGTGTCAATTACGCCATCCGTTCCAAATTACAGGTCGTTTTGATTTTTTAGATGCTTATGCATCTAGACATAGCATAACAAGGTCTATAGATATAAATCTAATAAAACTAAAACGACCTATAATTTGGGACGAAGGGAGCATAAGTGTCACCTCTGCATCCTCTGACCTCCTATTCCTCCTACCTGGGACTGACAGGATGTATCCACCGACGGTCTATTCCATCATCCAATCCGTTTCCTGCTGCGGCCCGTTTCATCACTAAGCTGTCGTAGTTAGGTGATCACAGATAATCTCAGCGACTTGATGATACCATGATATATGCAATGACCTGTCGTCTAATTCGACCGGTCCCATCGCTGGAGACATATCATGCCGCTGATCAATCTTCAAAGATAACTAAACTTTCTATTTAGATGATGGATTGATGATGGCCTATGCAATGCAAGGTAGATAGCATCAGCAGCAATGCAAGGACATCAAAGTTCCTTTTGAAACAGGGGGCCATCGATCACCAGCTTATGAACGAACAATGTGAGCGGCCGTACGTGTAATTGCTCCCATGCTACTGTGGAATATGGGAGGTAGCTAGGCCGGCCGATGGGCTGAGCCAGCATGTAGATGGTCCTGTTGCCCCCGTGTGTGTGTGTGTGTGTGTGTGTGTGTGTGTGTGTGTGTGTAGGTCTGCTGCATGTCGCCGTCGGTTACGTTTTGATTGATCGATTGATTCCCTCACGATGCATGTGTGTATATGTCCATCTGCATTTTTGTATCGATCAGTGTGCACCAGGGCATGGAATGGTGGGCTACACACATAGCAACCAACACCAACGATCTCGAACTGCATGCACATTGCATGCATGCTGTCCTAGCGCTATAGCTTCAAATTAAACAGTGAGCCATGCATGCCTACCCAGGCTCGCTAGCTTCAGGTAGCATAGCTTACTGACTATGCAACTGTGCGTCTGCAGAAACTTGACTGAATCTATTGCTGTTGGGCCATCCAACCTCGATGATCTACCTTCATCTTGAAGCAAGTCTCTAATAAAGTTCACTATGTATGTTGTCGACACTCGATCACCTCTTCCTTGTTTGCATATCAACCGTCATTTCGCCGCTCCCCTCTCTGAATAAGTCCGCCGTCCTAGCTTATCCCCTGGGCCTGATTATTGTCTTGTCATCCTGACCTCTGACCTGCTCGAATTGGTAATACTAAAAGTATTATACGAGAAGGTAACGATGAGTAGAGTTGTGCGTGTATCAAAGAATTCGGCGTGTTAATTCGTCCTAACTAATAAATAAGTAAATGAAATAAAGTACAGGAATGAATAGGCCAGCACTGTGCAAAGTGTGACAGCTAGCATTCATGGCCTGCTTGCTGGGTGTTGCTGCTGTTCACTCGGCGGTTCGTGAGCTAAATCATCAGGAAGAATTTGCTTCAAAAAAAAAATATCATCAGCAAGAACACAAAAGTACACACACGAGCATGCATCTGTCTGCAGAAAAGAGCCTCCGAAAGATACGGGCTAGCTAGCTCCGTCCAACTGCGTTTGACTATTCTTGAGAGAGTTGTGCATGCAACGCATGGTGGACCCTGGCTGTGGGCTGTGGCTGGTCCACGCACGCTAGCTGCAAATATGTATATATGTATGCATACAAATGCAGCTCGCGACCATGCAAGCCTGTCTGTCTGGTTGCAAATCATTTGGGCAGGATAGCTCGCCGGTGATTGCTGTCAGCTGCTAGCTGCTGGCCCCCCCCCTCCGCCTCACTGCCTGGACCATTCGCGGAAAAGATGATCGGCTGTTTGCGGCGGTGGATGGCTCCAGCTGCTGCAGCTAGCCGGCCTTGTGGTTGTGGGGGTCCCTGCCTAGCTAGAAGCTCTCATGGTTGGTAGAGCATCAATTTTTAAGTTCTCTTGCACCACAATGCATGCATGCCTTAAAAGAGATGTTCTTTAGTAGTTTCTAAGTACTATGATATAACTTTATTTATAAGGTACACGCAATTTGTATGGTTCATATATCTCGGAAGTTCATTATTGGTTGCTTTGTTGATTCCCCATGAGGTTGGACGCTGGAGCCATGAACTGCACTAGCTAGTTTTGTAGCTTCCGTCAGTCTTATCAGTAGTCTTGTACTATAACTTCTTCTCCCTTTGGATTCTGATGCAAATCTGATTGCATCAACAATACATCTGCGGCCGGGTACACAGCTCGGTTATTTGAGCGCCGAAAACCTCCCGCTCAATGACAGACGATGAACTGGCATCTATCACTCTTGGATCAAATATCAATCAGTGTAGATGACTTTGTTTCTGTGCATTCAGAGCTGCACGTCCACAGGAACCAAATCAGTAGGCATGACAATGACGCACAGAGTCATCTAGCAACTGCAGGAAAACGTACGGCCTAATTAGTGAGACTGTTTGCATGGATGAGACATTTGCATGTGGTGGAGCCTGTGACAGGGTCACAGGGCAGAATTTGACTAACATCCAATGCAGTTGCAGGTGAAGGGCCCCCCGATCGATGATGGATCGACAATGAGTGAAAGAAAGGGCTGTCATGTTCCAACCGATGCCTGTCGTCTGATCCCCAAAGACCTAATCATTTGGGCAAGATGAAAAAAGTGTACTTACTGGCGATTGCATGCATGTTAGCGCCGGTCCCCTGCTGATGCCTGGACCATCAACTCACTGCAAAGAAACACTAAAGATGCTCTGCTGCTTGCGGCGCTGGATAGACCAGGGTGTTTGATACACCATCCTAAATTTTAGTACCTGTCACGTCGGATGTTTGGATACTAATTAGAAGTATTAAATATAGTCTAATTACAAAACTAATTGCACAGATGGAGTCGAGACGAATCTATTAAGCCTAATTAGTCCATGATTTGACAATGTGGTGCTACAGTAATCATTTGCTAATGATGGATTAACTAGGTTTAATAGATTCATCTCGCGAATTAGTATAGGGGTTCTGCAGTTAGTTTTATAATTAGCTCATGTTTAGTCCTCCTAATTAGCATCCGAACGTCCGATGTGACACTCATAAAGTTTAGCACCTCGTATCCAAACACCCCCCAAGCCTCGTGGGGCTTCCTACCTATAGATAAATGGTCGGTAGGGCATCAAATTTAACTTGTGCATGCGTTTCAGCATCACTCAAAAAATCAATTAAAAATAGTAGATTTTTTAGAGTCTCAGCAATGACTAAAATTGGTTTATTTGCCATATATACACTCCTGATACATATGAGTATACTGGAAAATCAAATGAATGGTTGCTATGTATATGCAGTTCATTATTGGTTCGTCCTTTGCTGATTCCCACGAGAGGTTGAAACCATACACTGTATTATGAGTACGAGTGTGCTTGCTTGTGAGCAACATGCATGAACAGGGATAAATCCCCCAGCCTTTAGGTTGTTAAAAATAGGTGAGATCTCGGAGAATATTTGTCTGCGGCTTTATTTATTTATTTGCACTCTACCATGATAGCAAGGAATATATGCCACCATGTCCCCTCATCAGCAAATGATCACAACAGATCGAAAAAAACAAATCGCCCTCTTGGCACATGCTTTGTTCACATGTATCTTAACCATGAATCCTACCTAAAAATGACGTGATCACTGCAACAATACCAGAAACCAGCTTGTGTGTGATCTCTCCTCCCACACCAAAACCAGATTATATATGATGAAGGTTATAGGCTGCGGGAAGATCTTTTTGGGTCATAGATGGATGTGTGCAAAACTGTGGGCGGTTGCAGTAGTGTCGCTTTTGGAGAGTAGGCATCGACGATCTGGTCCTAAAATAATGGTGATTAGGTGCAAGATCGGCGTCTGTGGTGGTCCATGACTATATATATATGCCAAGCTGCTATAAACTAGATTTCGACAGATCATTATTGGATGTGAATGGCACTGGTTTACACGCTTTATTTCGTCTTCTCTTTTGACTCGCGATAAAGAAAAAGGCTAGAATGAGACACCTAGGAATAGAGGGGCAAGAAAGAGAAGATTTTGCAGGCATGAACTTAACCATTTCCATCATGGGCTTGTTACTCTCGTGGCCAAAAGTTGTTAGCCTTTTCCCTCTTGCATCAATATGGTCTCCATGTGAACTTGCTGATGGCTGGATGTCTACGAATTGCAGGATAAAAAAAATACACAAATATGATTGAAATGCAAGGATAAGGGCAGAGGATTGGATATCGCAGGAGGACGGAATATGAATGACTATTTAGATGGCATGGATGGAGAAATAACAAAATAATTTGAAATGAAAGAAGGACACAATGTAATCAATCTGCTTACAAGCCTCTTCTTCTTCTTCTTACTGGATAAGCCTCTTCTTTTGTTCAAAGGGGAGCCATAAGAAAGAAAATATTACATAGAAATTTCATAGGAATTATATAACATAGAAATTCCCCAAGGAATTTTCTAACATTAGAAATTTCATAAGAATTTTAGAAGCACATTCTTTCATAAGTTCCAAAGGGCACCATGGGAAGGAAAAATCATAGGATTCGGAGGGCTCCTTTAGACTTTAGAGAGATATTCTACGAAATGCCTAGTGCGTTTGAGGACCTTTTGCCCAAGAAGTGTCATGGAGTTAATTAATGAGTAGTTGACGCCACTAGCTTGTATTGTTTCACTGCACCCCTGTTTTTCCTGAATAATCAACCGTCGAAAAGGGTTTAGTCCACTCCAAATTGAAATCATATCGAATTTTATTATTACAATACTCTCACTGTTCTTATTTTTTTTCCAAAAAAATTGCACATATATTTTCCAGAAAAATCATGTGAGGCCGATGTTGTATATGATATCCGGGTGTTTGGCCTCTGCGAGCTGCATCTGATTTTTTTTTACCCTTTTTCTTCCTTCTGAGTAACAGGCACGAAGGGTAGGGAAAGAAAATTCGAGTGTACTAGTCCATCAACCCGTACTCCCGCATGGACTAATATCTTTAAAAACTATTATATTTAAAAATTATTTAGAAACTAAACTCTAACTAATAATCAAAAATATTTACCTACTACTCTCTCATAATATTCATATAGATATATACATATTATCTTCATCCGATCATGATACATTTTAGTTAGTAATTACTCATAATGTTTTCATCCACATTTATAATCTTTAACTTTTCACTTTGCACCACAGGTATGTGCTTGAATTTGTTTAATGGTTCCGAAGTTTGAGCTATAATTTTAGCATAGAAATATATATTCTCATCACTTCTTCTATATCTTTATAAATGGTGACACATATCATACATATATACCTTAATTATTATATTATATACCAATAGTGTAACAAATAGATGATTTAGAATCATATATTAGTGTATATCTTTAGTTAAGGTGATTTAGATTCAAATATAGGGTTACCTCATGTTATTTTTAATAATGGCATATGTTGATAATATAGATGCAAATTTAGTGGTTACTTTAAGTTATTTTTAATTATTAGTGGCGAACAATTTACTTGCAAATTTAGGGGGTTATTTTAAATATTGTTTGTAACGGCATAAGGGGTAATTTTGATGAAGATTAGGGGGTTACTTTAGTTTATTTTGTATAATGGTATAGTGGGTAGTTTAAATATATATTTAGGGGCTTACTTTAAGCTATTTTTATAATGGCATATGTCGGTAATTTTTTAGAAAATATAATAGATCCAATGGCTTGATGATTTGAATCTATTGATTGATGGCCAGATGTTTTGCTTTTTTGTGAGAATTTCTAGGGTTCCTCTTTTTTTTCTAGAGTGTTCATCTAGGATCCTAGGTGACTTCACCTGGAGGCTTCAAAAGGAGGTAATAGTAAGATAAGATTTATTAAGGCCTCTAGAATCTGATTTTGGTGGCGCTACTATGCAACCCAAAATTTATTTAAGCAATTCCATTTTAAAGAAACACACAAGCAGAGCAATACGAGAAGAGAGGTACTCTCTCCGTACCAAATTGTAGGTCGTTTTAGTTTTTTTAGGTGTATGTCTAGATAGAAAGTTAAAACGACCTAATTTGAAATAGAGGGCTTTTGTGGTTTGGCAACTCGCCTTTAATTTGTGTGAGAAATCAACCAATGGATCCGTGTGCGGTAGGCACTGAAAACGTACACTCGGCCGGTACTTGGCACTGTGCGGGAGAAAGTGCGGTGTATAGGACCCTTAATAAATGCACGGCGGCCAATCATGGGAGCACCGATATGCCTTTGCTTTAATTTTTTGCCCTACTGTACGTGGGCACAGCACAGTAGACGAAAACCAACGCCGGGCCGGCAAGGAAACACGTCGTACCGATCCTTCTGATCGCCGAATCGTGTCCTTGGCTGCAGAGATCACGTACGATCGCGCAATCCATCGACCATACGCGTGCCCTCTGCCTAACTTTGGGGCCTATTTTCTTCCATTTGCTAAACTTTAGCACCCGTCACATCGAATGTTTAGATACTAATTAGGAGTATTAAACGTAGACTATTTACAAAATTCATTACATAAGACGAATCTAAACGGCGAGACGAATCTATTAAGCCTAATTAGTCCATGATTTGACAATGTGTTGCTACAGTAAATATTTGCTAATGATGGATTAATTAGGCTTAATTAGGTTTAATAGATTCGTCTCGCCGTTTATATTCCACTTATGTAATTAGTTTTGTAAATAGTCTACGTTTACTACTCCTAATTAGTATCTAAACATTCGAGGTGACACGTGCTAAAAATAAGACACGGGAAGAAAACGCCCCCTTGATCTTCTTTTCTGCTGCTCTTATATTATATATATATACATGACTCTCTCTTTCGTAGCTGCATGTTGGTGCGGCAACTTGTTCCGGACACTCTGATGAAACTGCATGCAGTCGTCGTTGCGCCAAGAACGGACGCGTACGAACCAACAAGCTGTTGCAGGTCAACTACGGGCAGAAAGCAACTCGGCTCGGATGCGTGCGAAGGGAACGCGAAAGACATGGCAAATTCATGTTACGTTCCTTTGTTGTTTAAAAGATCTCGTCCTCTGGATCGATCTTTAACCTATTCTAAGTTGCGCACATGTATCAGATACCATAGCTTAGCGATTCGGCACCCACGTTGCCCCCCGCTCGAGCGACTCGGGAGGCGGCTGGAACCCGACCGCCGCCCCCACCCCGTCCCCTCCACTCCCCTCGCCGCCGTCGGAGGGGGCTACCGAAAGTTCGCTCGGTCCAAGAAGGCGGCGGCAGAACATCTTGCCGCGACGGGCGCTCATGCTTGTCCCCAGCGGGGTATGGCGTGCGGCGCGATGGCGGCGGCCATGGCGCCCAGCGCGACGTGCGAGGCCGCGTGACGGAGGCGGTCTGGCGTGCGACGTGTGGGGCTGCGCGGCAACTAGGGCTCGGGCTTGGGCGCAAGGAGCGCTGCGGCGATCGGCAAGACGGCATGACGATGGGCTGGCGGCCGCCTTGACCCTCCGCGGCCGGATCTGCTACCCCCGTGGGCGGGCAGATCTGCTGTGGTGGTGGCGAGCCCAATGGGGAGCAGCACCGGTGGTGGTCGAGTGGGACAATCGCCCCCCACCCCCCGGGCTGCGGTGCTGCCGACGCCCCGGCAGGAGGCTGCGCGGGCGTGGTGGGGCGCCGCTTGCCCGTGTACGGCGACGGCCGCACACGGGCATGGAGGCGGCGCCTCTAGTCATGCTCTGCCCCTGGTCTGGTGTAGCCTGGGCAGCGAGCCCGCCGGACCCGAGGAAGGAGAAGTCGCTGTAGGCCTAACGGCGGCCCGGCAAGTGGGTTGAGGAGGGAGGCCATGCGGCGTCGGCGGTGCACGGGGCGAGGAGGAGACCGCACCACAACAGTGTGCGGGTCGAGGTGGTGATTGCGCGATGATGCCTGCGCGCGAGGGAGGATGTGGTGGCGGTTTCGGTTGTGCTCAAGCGGCTGGTTGGTGACTGGGGCGGTTGCAGGGAGGCGTTTGTGTTGGTGCAACCATGACGGGCGGGGAAGTTTGTGGCGGCTGCCGGCGGGAGGTGTCGGGCGAAAGCCATGCTCGGTGTGCCAGGCTGACAACGTCGACGCCTTAGGCACCGCAATTTCCTATTGGGGACGTTGTCATGTCGCTCTCCTCACTTTGTTCTCAAAAACTCTAGGTGAAAACCTTGCCTAGGTTCTTTAGGCGGGCGGTGACGGCACATCTAGCGTCATGTCCTTCTTGAAGGCATCGTCTTCGGAGTTCCGACGACGGTGGGCAGCGTGCCGATAGCTTCCCTGTTTGTTTAGCGGCGAGCGGTCACGCATGGCGGCGGTTGTGTCGGTGCTAACCTCCGGCCATGGTGGATTTGGGCCTCGTGGTGGAATGGGTGGAGGCCTAGTCAACGACTTGAGGTGCGGATGTCCGCGGTGGCGGAAGGCGGCTAGAAGTGGATGTTTGGAGCGATGTCTAGAGGCACTTCTTGGCATGAGGATGGTAGGGAGGAGGCGTGCACCAGTTGTAACCACGAATTTGGCACGAGGCCAGCATGGTACGGGGTGGCCGCCAGATTTGCTTCGCCAAAGAGACCTATGTGGAGGTGATCCTATGATGGCTGCAAATGTTGTGCGCGGCACCCTGCTTTCCTCGATGAGGCGACTGGGTTGCTTGGTGCCTCAGTGTACAACCAGATCTTGGGATACGTGGTTAGCATTTGATGTTCGGAGGCAGCTGCTCCTGTATCAGTTCGACAGCTTGCAACGTTCTATGGTGGCTAGCCCTGCTTGGCGGGTGTTAGTCCGGTGCAAGACAACTTCGTTTGGAGGCTCAAGTGGATCTGATGGCTCGACAGCTACACGGCTTGCAGCGAACCACGGTGGCTAGCCCTGCATAGCAGTGGCTGGCCCGGTGTGGGACATCGTCGGTAACGATGGTGCTGGCAGTGACGACAGGTTGTCCTCTGTCAGCCTTGTGCCCTGATGACGGTGTTGCTGTTGGTGCACGAGCACCGATGTTGTGGAGCGTCATGGTGGTGCCACTGCCCCCTCTTGACCAACCATATTGTCTGTGGCGAGTTCGAGTTGAGGCTCGGGTCAATGTCCCAATCCGACCGGACTGAGTCTTTCGTTGAGGCTCGTGTCGATGTCGCAATCCGACCGGCCCAATCCAACCGGCCGATGTTATGTTTTAAGTTGAGTTTTGAGTAGTACGTTGGCGTGGTACGGCAGCGGGTTGATGTTTCAATTCAATCGGCCGGTGTTCGTTTTTATTTGTCCAGTCTAAATTTATTCTTATTTTTAATATAATCGGCGCTCTTCAGCGTGGTTCGTTTTAAAAAAGATTTTAACCAATTCTTCGCATTGCCACCATGCGTGCCAAACTGCCAATGCCCACCCATTGCCAGCCCAGTGAATCTTCGCATGAGTTGAGTCGAGAGGTGGCTGGAGGCTGGAGCTAGCTCCAAGCTCCTCGAGGAGCGTGCAAGGCAGGTGGTCCCTTGGCAAGCTAGCTGGTCGGCCGGCCGCGAGTAGTGTAGGCCCGCGCTCGCAGTGAATCGTCGTGTCAGAGGGCATGCCATGCCCCTATCAGATTCAGGCCATGTTTAGGCCATGTTTAGTTACTCCCAACTCCCAACTTTGACACTATGCAAAAAGAAGATTTCCCATCACATCGAACTTGTGGTACATGCATGGAGTACTAAATGTAGATGAAATTAAAAACTAATTGCACAGTTTTGTTGTACTTTGCGAGACGAATCTTTTGAGCCTAATTAGTCAATATTTGGACAATAATTCACAAATACAAACGAAACGCTACAGTGTGCTACAGTGCTGTAACAGTAATTTGGCACCTCCCAAATTCCCCAACTAAACAAGGCTTACCCCCAACTCCCAACTTTGACACTATGCAAAAAGAAGATTCCCCATCACATCAAACTTGCGGTACATGCATGGAGTACTAAATGTAGACGAAATTAAAAATTAATTGCACAGTTTTGTTGTACTTTGCGAGACGAATCTTTTGAGCCTAATTAGTCAATATTTGGACAATAATTCACAAATACAAACGAAACGCTACAGTGTGCTACAGTGCTGGCACAGTGATTTTGCATCTCCCAAATTGGCCAACTAAACAAGGCCTCAGAGACAACCAAAGAGTGCGGGACAAGCAAGCAAAAGGCATGGGTTAAATGGCGCCGCCGCGCCGCACTGTGCCTGCCGCTGCCGGCCGTCACGTCTCGTCGCACGCGCCGCTGCCTGCCTGCCAATGCCAAGGTGTGTTACCGGAATGCCCTCGGACAGCCATCCTGTGTGCGTGTGCGCGTCAGTTCAGAGGTGGGGTGCTTTCCGTCTTTTGAATTTGTAGTAGTTGCCCTATCGCGGGGGCAACGCACGGGTTGAGGGCGGCGTTTTCGGGAAGCAAGAAGCAACGGCGTATGGGCTGGGCCGGCACACCGCTCGAGGGTTGTCAGTGCCGCCGTCGGAGGTCCACTTGTCATCCACCGCTAGCAGTAATTGGGTATGATGGGTGTAGCTCATCAATGCCGCCGATGTTTTATCTGGAAATCTGGATCCTGGGTTACTAGGGCCATGTTTAGTTACTCCCAACTTCCAACTTTGACACTATGCAAAAAGAAGATTCCCCATCACATCAAACTTGCGGTACATGCATGGAGTACTAAATGTAGATGAAATTAAAAAGTAATTGCACAGTTTTGTTGTACTTTACGAGACGAATCTTTTGAGCCTAATTAGTCAATATTTGGACAATAATTCACAAATACAAACGAAACGCTACAGTGTGCTACAGTGCTGTAACAGTAATTTGGCACCTCCCAAATTGGCCAACTAAACAAGGCCTAGGATTCAAGCACCAATCCCATTCCGCCATGAGGGCACTGCCTGCCCCGCACATCGATCTTCCTCCCCAAAATCATGGGAAGAAGACGACGTCCAAAGTTTTCAGCCGGGGAGAGGCAGAGAAACAGGTTTGTGTGTGATTCAAAGATACTGCCTAGCTTTGAGCCAAAGATCGTACCATAACAACTTGTAGGACCGTGCGCATTATACGGCCGCGCCGGATGCATCATCTATCTGTAGGACAGAGACAGAAGTTGTGTAACGCGGGGGGAAAAAGGAGAAACCACACGCCAGATAAAGATGAGCGCTTCACACGAATGCCATTGGAGACGGTTATGTGCGTTAGCAACCATCTCCAACTTGCCCCTTTCTTACCGGAAAGAAAGAACCAGCAGGCTTCAACTTGCACTCCACTTTTGCATATATAATATACGCCAGGGTCTACTACACCCGTTCTATATTTACGTAGTATAAGTACTACATCTATTTTGTTTTCTACCTCCCTTTTCCCTATAGCCCCCAATCAAACGCTATATCAGTGGAGGCCTTCGGGTTTTGTTTGCTTGCTTAAACATTTTAGCACCACACACAAAAAGGAAATTATACAATGGCCGCCGTGCCACTAATATAATTGAGTTTCAGATTCTTGCCACCATTGTTCAGTGATATTGTATTAGTGTGGTTCAATGTCATGCATGTTTGTTTTTTTTTCCTTTGCTTTTTATATCTGTGGCCATAGCATTTGGTACAAAAATATAGAGCAACGAACTGCCCAAGATGATGTATGCAATTCACGTACAACTTCTCTCTCTTGGCAAAAGAATAGTTTACACCGCACTCCGTATAGTCTGCTCTTGTGCGTACATGCACAGTGACAGAGAAATCAAATACAAATATAATTGTGAAAGTTGGTTGACGTACTGCATGCCGTATGATAGGCGAGAGGGACATACGACAAGGGGTAGCTTATACAATAGGGTAGCACCAAGTGGGCCCCGCCCGCCCAGCGCTCTGCTATTGCTGCTCCGCTGGTCAGCACGAGCACGAACCAACCAGCGGTCACCGCCACCGCCCATGCACCGTGGCTGGCGAGATCATAGTTGAGATGGAAGATCCCTGCACGAGCCTCCTATGCACAGCACGTACACGTACGGGCACCGCCGCAGCAAACCGTCGCGCTCACACGCACCATCAATCCACAGCGCAGGAGTAGGGTGCGTGTCAGCGTCACGCACTCTCACTCACACGTGAGCTTGTCGAGATGGATCGATCCCTTGCGTGCCACACGGCTTCTTCTTCTTCTTCTTCTAGTGTCCTGTCTGAATTCTGATCCACGGCACGGGCGGGGACATGCGTGACAGCAAAACCTCAGCAGATATCCCCATCCGGCAAATCTTCATCTTCTGACGGCCGACCCGATCCAGGATGAGCGCGCGGTAGCGATGTATATGGGCACCAAGCAGCTTGCTTCTCACTCCTCTGATCTTCTTCTCATCGCGCGCCTTGCCGGTTGGGCTATTATATTAGCATACTACGAGTGGCTCTAGCTATAAGTGGGCTGGCTGGAGCTATCTGTGTATTGTTTAGTTTTTTTTTCCTTTTTTTGCCAAGATGATGCGTCTATTGTTTGGATGTGTATGGATCCATTTCATTTATTTGCATCGGTCTCTCTCCAAAATTGTTCTACTTTTCAGATATGGTTTGCAATAATAACACAGTGTGCATGCAAACAAATGTGGGCCGGGTAGTTAATTGCCATAGCCACCTGCCCACCTGGCCTCATCATATACTGGATACTGCTAGTAATCCTAAC
>NC_028456.1:33910975-33927925 GCF_000263155.2 Setaria italica | reverse complement strand
ACGACAACGCCCGAGCCCCGCGTGTAAGCGGCCTCGAGCCACCCGTCACCCCCAGCCTCCGAGCGCCATGCCTCACGAAGCCCACGCCGACGACGTCCCCTCACCACAGCGCGACACGCATGCTCGCTTCTTACCGCGCCCGCACACAGCTCATCACCTCCCCCCCCTCCCTCCTCCACACCCGCCCCGCGCCGCCTGTCCCCAATACGGCCATGGACAAGGGCGCGCTGGCATCGTCTGCCTCCGACCAGGGGGCTCTGACCGCCGCCGCCGGCGGCGGATCGTTCGCGAGCCTGCGCGCGTACGGCCGCGCGCTGGCGCAGACGCCGCGTCGCCTGGCGCGGCGGGCGTGCGCGGCGACGGCGCCGGGGGAGGAGATGAGCCGCGTGCGGGCGCGATCCGGCCCCCGCATGGCGCGCGCGCTGCGGTGGTGGGACCTCGTCGGCCTCGGCCTCGGGGGCATGGTCGGCGCCGGCGTCTTCGTCACCACGGGCCGCGCCACGCGCCTCTACGCGGGGCCCGGCGTCGTCGTGTCCTACGCCATTGCGGGCCTCTGCGCGCTGCTCTCCGCCTTCTGCTACACCGAGTTCGCCGTCGACATGCCCGTTGCCGGCGGAGCCTTCAGCTACCTCCGCGTCACCTTCGGTCAGTACGACACCACCACCATGGCCTTCCGCGACCGTTGATGCTTTCGATTATATCCGGTGTTTGCTTCTTTGGGAAGTTTAATTTCCTTCTTCATTCAGGCGACTGAATTCAGCTTCAGTTTGTTTCAGCTCGTGCCGTTCACGGCATTGGGCAGTTGTGACGCCACATATCAAAAAAATTTCTTAAATCATTTCATGGTTATCATCTTGCATGTGTACTTGCTTGCTCTCTTTCCCCTTTCTTGGGCTTGTGGCTTGTCCATATGCTCCAAAGCGGCATCCTTTTTTCATGCCTATTTTAGTGCGGGCTAGAGGTGTCGTCTTACGGCACCTGCTCATGCGGGAGTCTTGTTTGTTCATTTGCGGCAGCCAAACCAAGAGGCAATGCCAATTTGATTTTTTTTTGGCTCCAACATGCTTATTTTCCGTGTCACTTGTACTAGTTGCGTCCGCGAGCGAGGGATGCGATTTGAGGAAGAAAAAAAAATTAAAGTGCCTCCTGATGATTAATTGGCTCCTCATTTTCTTAGAGGCAAGATTTGTTTTTCCTTTTCATCCCCCTCCAAAAAGATTTGTCTTCACTTTGTCGGCTGATAATCCCCATTTCTTTTCGTTTGAAAACACTTGAAAAGTACAGGACCTACCTAAATTTGCCCAACTTTGCATGCAGCCCGTGTTGCAGGCTGGTTTGTTTGTCAATTGGTTTTTTTTGGCTCTTTTGTAACTGGCATCAACGATTAAAGAAAGCTGAAGACGATGGCGACGTCCAACAGATTTTATCACGCAGCCCAAACGGTTTGCTCTTTTCGTCGTCCACATGGGACCGAGAGTCCTCAACCTGTTGAAGGGCCAAGGACCGGGACAAGATCAGGGTCATTCTCACAATCACCGTTTCCTCCGTCCTGATCACCCAGAAAATCACCTAGCATTTGCCTTGCAATTCTCATGTAATTTAACATGTAACACTTACTGACAGCGATTTCTGTTTGGAGTTGCTCTTTTTTTTTCTTTTACTACTGTTCTGTCGTGGCGGCGACGTGACGTCTGCGCTGTTGTGTTGGTTGCAGGTGAGTTCGCGGCGTTCCTGACAGGGGCGAACCTTATCATGGAGTACGTCTTCTCCAACGCGGCGGTGGCGCGGAGCTTCACGGCGTACCTGGGCACGGCCGTGGGCGTGGACGCGCCCAGCAAGTGGCGGATCCCCGTGCCCGGCCTGCCCGAGGGCTTCAACCAGGTGGACCTCGTCGCCGTCGGCGTCATCCTCCTCATCACCGTCTGCATCTGCTACAGGTGCGTGCGGCAGTTACCGCAGCTTCTCTGATGTCACCACAGCACTCAAGTTTTCTTCTTTTTTTGGTGTGGAAAAGCATAATAATTCGATGTTACAAAGAAGATATTGCGTCCAAGTGTCACTCCTGTTGTCTCTTCGTGTGTCACTCTCCAATCTGCATTGTCTGCTCTGCATTAGTGATATGATGAGATGGAAAGGAACACCTGGTTTCTGTGCACTCAAAAGCAAATGCACAACACTTTTGTGACTCCCAGATTTTACTGCCATGTAGCAGTAGACGGTTCCGGTAATTGTTGTTTTTCTTTGGGAAGAAAAATATTGTCGTTTTGTGTTTTTGCTCTGCAAACTGCCCCTGCACTACTTCAGACTGATGTTCAGACAAAGCAGGGTCGATCAAATGGAGATTTTGTTCCGTGGCAAAGAATCTTGTCGGTTGCTGTTTTCCGGTGTACCTTCTTCTTTTTGGTTGGTGATCCAATGTTTTTTGTGGCAAATGTTGCAAACTTTGTCGAAAGATGAGAATCAAATCAAAAGCTAGCCAGTCTAGCTACTGTTTGGCTGACCTCTTGTTCCTGAATTCTCGCTCGTATCTTTCTTTACACCTCAGATCGTCCAAGAACCGCACAATTTTGTCTAGTATAACCGTGGAAATCTGGAACGCAACCTCTGAATGATTGAAAATTGCAACTGCCTTTTTTTTTTGGGGGGGGGGGGGGGTGTGGCGGGATTGCTAGTAGTTGTTGTTCTGACAAAATTGTTTGTTCTTGTTCGTGCTCTGCAATCGATGGCAGCACCAAGGAGAGCTCGGTGGTGAACATGGTGCTGACGGCGGTGCACGTGGCGTTCATCCTGTTCATCATCGTGATCGGGTTCGTGCACGGCGACGCGCGGAACCTGACGCGCCCCGCCGACCCGTCCCGCAACCCCGGCGGCTTCTTCCCGCACGGCGCCATGGGCGTGTTCAACGGCGCGGCCATGGTGTACCTGAGCTACATCGGGTACGACGCCGTCTCCACCATGGCCGAGGAGGTGGAGCGGCCCGCGCGCGACATCCCCATCGGCGTCTCGGGCTCCGTCGTCGTCGTCACCGTGCTCTACTGCCTCATGGCCGCCTCCATGTCCATGCTCCTCCCTTACGACGCGGTACGTGCGCGCCTAATTGTCCTGTTCATTATCTACGCAAGCTTTGTAGGATGCCCTGGCCCGGCCCTGTTCGAGATTCCACCTATGACAGCATTTGAGATTCCAAGATAGGCATACCACGTTTTGCTATAGTTTCTCTCACGTCTCACCTAGAGGAGGGAGAAGCTCATCATCTTTATGCTCTAGGGAAAAAATTCTAGGGACAATCAGGGGAATATACGTACTCTCTAAAGGTCAATTGGGTGGCTACAGTTAGGTGCATGCAACATGATGTGGACACAGTTGATGCTGCTTATGCAAACCTCAGAGACATCCTGTTTCAGAATTCCATCCATGGCGAAATTGAGGCTGAGGCATAGCTGAATGGGTTTATGCTGCACACTCACCTATAACTGAAGAATAGAATTGATGCCCATCGATTTCCTTTTTGTCGTAGCATAGACTGCTACTATATTTAGAGCTCATCTTTGGTTGCGTAGGTGAGGGCAGCAGCTCTGCTCAGGGAATATATGGTCAATTGGGCATCTGATCCCGGCCCCCGCTTTCTTTCTTCTCTTTCATATCTCCCTCAGCTTTTCTGGGATGTTGGTCGTATGATTTGGGGGTGAATCTGAGGTCCCAATCGCAGGTCCGGCCCAGAATCCACTTTCCTTCTTTTCTGGCAGAACAAAAGGCATCGATCGAGGATTTTTACTGCCTTTTCGTGGTTCTATTCTACTCTAGTACCTGCGACCACGAATAACAGTGACGGCTAATTCAGTCAGGAAACCTGCGACAGTTTTTCACCTGGTCTGATTGCTGTGGTGACGTGCAGATTGACCCGGAGGCGCCGTTCTCGGGGCCGTTCAGGGGCCGGAAGGGGATGGCGTGGGTGTCCAACGTCATCGGCGCCGGCGCGAGCCTCGGCATCCTGACGTCGCTCATGGTGGCGATGCTTGGGCAGGCCCGGTACCTGTGCGTCATCGGCCGCTCCGGCGTCATGCCCGCCTGGCTCGCCAGGGTCAACCCCCGCACCGCCACACCCGTCAACGCCTCCGCCTTCCTCGGTGCGTCTTCCGTCCGATTCAGCTTGCTGCTGGAAGCTCTCTGTTTATTGATGCTGGTGCTGACAGTGGCAGCTCGCAGGGCTCTTCACGGCGGCGCTGGCGCTGTTCACGGAGCTGGACATCCTGCTCAACCTCGTCTGCATCGGCACGCTCTTCGTCTTCTACATGGTGGCCAACGCCGTCGTGTACCGCCGCTACGTCGGCGACGCCGAGCTCGGTCGCACCCGCAGAGCCTGGCCGACGCTGGCGTTCCTCGCCGCCTTCTCCCTCCTCGCGCTCGCCTTCGCGCTGGTTTGGAAGCTGGCGCCGCCCGAGCGCGGCGTGCGGACGGGCCTCCTCGCCGCGTGCGCGGCGCTCGCCGTCGCCACGGTCGCCGCGTTCCAGGCGCTGGTGCCGCAGGCGCACGCGCCCGAGCTGTGGGGCGTGCCCGGGATGCCTTGGGTGCCCGCGGCGTCCGTGTTCCTCAACGTCTTCCTCCTGGGCTCGCTGGACCGGCCCTCCTACGTCCGCTTCGGCTTCTTCTCGGTCGCCGCGTTGCTCGTGTACGTGCTCTACAGCGTGCACGCCAGCTACGACGCCGAGGAGAGCGGCCTCGACGGCGGCGGGGCAAAGGTGCAGGACGAAGCGTGCACGGTGTAGCAGGGCACGTCTGGCTGACGTCATAGAGAGAACTAACTAATCCTAATTCAGCATTACTCACGGGCTCCAGTATTTTTTTTTCTTCTTCCTATGTTTTTGACCTGTTCTGTGCTGACGCGAGCAAAAGGGTAAAAAAGGGGAAAAATCTAACAAGGGTGGGTAAAACAACACAAAGGAAATGGAGAGAAATGAAGGGTCTGTGCATCCTGTAATGTAACTCGCAAAGATGATAAGTGTATATGCTCAAGGAAGGATTCATGTCATCATAATTCGAAAATGATTGGCTATGCACCCCTCTGTGACGTCCGCTTCTCATGTACGTATCTATAAAAGTTTATAAAATGAATAGTAATTTGGGCCGATTCTCATGTACGTATCTATAAAAGTTTAGTTTATAAAATGAATAGTAATTTGAGCTGATTCTCATGTACGTATCTAAAAGTTTATAAAATGAATAGTAATTTAGGTTGAGGGAGTATTAAGCAATCACCGGCAGGGAAGACTAAGAGTGGAAGTTCACGTGACTAAGACTAGGAGTGAAAAATGTCACAAGATCATGCAAACACGCAAAGCCAATTGAAGGACATTTGGCACTCAAGCAGGAACAGAGCCACGAATTTCACTCGAGAGGTGCTAGTTCAACCAAAACATTCATTCATATGACGGCATACGAAATTACTTCCAGTAAACACCGATCAACTAAGATCAAGTTGGAAATGCAGCTTGATTATGGTCTCCGCTTCGTCAAATATAGCAAAGTCAACAGCGTCCAAAAGGATGTCCAAACTTGCAAAGTATCTTGCAAAATCTATGTTACCACAATACGACAGGAAATCTATCCTCACCCAGGTTCACTACGATGTAGTGAAGGTGGAGTATACTCGTCCTCTTGAACTAATCTTAATTTTAATCACCTTCTTACTATTATCAATTAGAGGGTTCTTCTGGAGCCTCCCATTAATCCTCACGGCCTCCATCATAAAAAAACTATAAGGCCCCATTTGGATCCCTTCATTTGAAGGAATTGGAATCTATTTAATGGAGTAGGCTAATTTATCTTGGAACGTGGCATTCCATAACCTTCCAAAGTTTAGATATAAACCTATCTTAAATTCATAGGGTGTGGGATGGAAATTGATTCTATAGATTATGATTATTAGAATGGAATTCAATTCTTATAGCACGCTCTTGAACTCGCTTCCCTATAGTAGAAGTGCAGCACATAAGTATCTCTCCCATATCACCAACAATAATATACAAATATATTCCACATACAATTATATTAGCTTAATTAATTTGTGTCTAAATTATGATTATTAGAATGGAATTCAATTCCAATGATCCAAACGGGACCTAAAGTAATTCCTAATTTTCATCTAAACTGCTACCTATATATGTTATTATAAAAATAATTTTATACAACCTTCTATGTCGTCATTTAAATTAGCTACCTTCTTCATAAAGTAACACCCACTGAACCACTTATATTATTGTTAAAAGGATGTCTCAAGGCATGCATGATATACATGTATGTATACATACTTCTATGTTAAACAATGGTGCAAGCTAAGATTTTAACTAAGCACGTGTCAAACACACATGAAGGAGCGCGTGAAAAACAAAAAAAAACTATGAACAGGGATGGAAGAGCGTATCGGAACCGGATAAAAAATAAAATATGAGTATTGTGGTAGAATATATGAAGAAATAAGGGAGAGATCACATACAAAAATAAGCAATTTTGAATGCTTGCGGCCCCACATTTATCCATGAATTTTTAACAATCATGTCTCTTATAATCTGTGTAGGGGCATGGATTGTTTGTGAATCCTTTTTTTTTATAACAACGCAAATAGATGCTAAGACTCACCTCTACGACACAGGCATAAGCTATGGCCAACACTTATCGGGAACATTTGATGTTAGTCTTGCATACGAATAACTTATAAAGATTCAAAACAAGGCAAATTAAATTGGAGCCACTAAATTAGTAGTAATGAAAGTTCATTATCAGCGTAACCATTTCAAAGCAAGTAGCTTGTGCCAGCAAACCTAGAACGGTTTCCACAACCGGAGAAGGGATCAGGACCTCTTTCCGCGCATTTGCATCGCCACCGAAATGCGTGTGCGTCTCTGCGCGGATCCTCACGATAGGAACAAATCCAAAAGCCACGATCGCGCGCCGCCGCCTCACACATTTGCCACGAGCGCGCAGGTTGAGCAGCAACGACGGCGACCTCCATTAGCGCCTGATTGGTCGCACGCCGGCCACTTCGGCATGCAATCGATCGGAACCTAGCAGCAGTAGCCAGCATATGATGATTACCCGGATCGTGATCGTTTTCGCATGCTGATCTTGTGTCTGATCGGCCGTCGATCCCGACGGGATGATCCGCACGCGTGCATGGAGATGGAGCCACCTGATATTTCTTTTTTCAGTTGGATTCTGCTAAAAGGACTCGTGGAAAAATCGGCCATGTACCAGCTGAAAAATTGCTTGTGGAAATGAAACAGTGGATTGCGATGCCGATGCTTGTATAGTTGTAGCACTGCCTCACTAACTCACATTGTGCCTCTAGAAATGTCTCTTTCAAAGAATGTGTGTCTATAAATTCAAATGATATGTGGAGGAGGGGATTGGCATAGCTTCTCTTTCTTTGGATCATCTGGTAGGTAGGATCAAGAAATTTGCCACTTATTAGGTAGGATCAAGAAATTTGCCACTTATTTGGATGTGATGCCACTGCACGTCAATGCTCATTTGCACTGTTCAATAGTCTTTTTTTGAAACGAACAGGCAGGAGAGCTGCCCGCTATATTAAAAAGAGGAAAGCCCAGACAGGCGCATACAAAGTCAACATTTACAACGCCTCACAGAGGGGCGGAAAAGCGCTCATGCTTAAGAAGAAAAACTCATCGAAGTGCACTGGCAGTTGTTCTAACTACACCGCAGGAGAGCCGCAAGGTGTTTTGCCCTTGCCGCGATCCACATAGAGGCTTCATTCTTGATGGTCTGTGTGATTTGCTATGATGTAGATTCTTGGCAATCAAAAATCCTTGAATTGTGTTCCTTCCAAATAACCCAGCATATGCCGTGATCCACATAGAGGCTTCATTCTTGATGGTCTGTGTGATTTGCTGTGATGTAGATTCTTGGCAATCAAAAATCCTTGAATTGTGTTCCTTCCAAATAACCCAGCATATGCCGTGATCCACATAGAGGCGTCTTGATGGTCTATGTGATTTGCTATGATGTAGATTCTTGGCGATCGAAAATCCTTGCATTGCGTTCCTTCCAAATAACCCAGCATACGAGGATGATAAGGGATTTGAGGCTGCGTCAGTCTTCACTCACGGAGTCTGCTAGGTTTGTCCATCATTGGTGGACAGAAAACTGCTGCGGCTAGTTTGCGGGTCAGAGGTCATCATTGGTCACCCACGTCGCTATCTCGTTCCAGATTTGCCTCGTGAAGTGGCACTCCTCGAACAGATGGCAGCCTGACTTCTTGTCTGCATAGGAGGCAACGCTCTGAATTTGCCCAACCTCACGCTTGTAGCCTGTCTAATGTCCACACCTAGTTTTGGATGGCCAACCAAGCGAAGAACTTGCATTTTGGAGGAGCCCAAGTTTTCCAAATCAAAGTTTTCAGGTTTGTCTTCTCGGCTCCAATGAACTGCGCATGGTACGCTGAAGCTGTTGTGTATTCTCCGTTGTTTGAGAATTTCCAAGTGATGGTGTCCTGCACATTTTCCTTTAGGTCGATGTGTCAGACTGCCCTCCACAGTTGGATGAATTCGATGAAGTGTTGGGCCGAAAAATCCGGGTGACGCAGGTTTATGTCACGGACCCATCTGTTGCTGCTTAATGCTTCCTTCAGTGATCTTTTTTTTCTTCCTTGAAATCTTGAAAATATTTGGTGCTATATCACATGGTCTTTGTCCTTGCAGCCAGGCGATTTGCTAGAACAAAGTTCATGCACCGTCGCCCACTATGATTGAGGATGCTGCCACGAATAGGAGCCTGTCTGTTCTGTTGCATGGCAGGTCGTGATCGTCCCAGCGTTTCCAGTCTTCCACCCAATCCTTCCACAGCCAACGCAGGTGCAGTGCTTGTGCGAATCTACTGAAGTGAAGGATGCCCAAGCCTCCCAAGTTGGTCGGATGAGTTGATCTAGGCTAGTTCACTTTGAACTTCGCTCCTGTCAGGGCCTCGGATCCCGCTTAGAGGAATCTTCTCCTCTTGCCGTCTATTTCCTTTAGGACGCTCTTCGGTGCTCTCAAAGCCGTGAGGAAGTAGATAGCTTGTGATATGAGGACCGACTTGACGAGCGTCAATCGTCCTGCGTAGTTAATATTCTTCCCGTTCCATGTAGTCATTTTCTGCCTTGTCCACCAGAGGCTGAAAATCAACGCGTCGAAGCCTCCTAGTGGTGAGAGGTAAACCAAGTATTTGACAGGGAAGTGAGACCTTTTTGCTGGGAGGTTTTGAAGGATGCTATCCATTTTCAACCGTGCACATCGAACTGGGACTACCGATGATTTGTGGAAATTGGTGTTGAGGCCTGTAGCATCATCGAAACGTGACAGGATTTCGACCAAATTTGAGATGTCTGCTTGTGTGGGATTGACGAAGATGGCCATGTCATTCGCATACATCGATACCCAGAGATCGTTTACGCGTCCTTTTAATTTGGATTTAATTTGGAAAGGAGCCCTCGGTTGGTGGCTAGTTTTAGGATCTTCTGCAACATATCAATGGCAATGACGAATAGCAGGGGGATAGTGGGTCCTCTTATCTCAGTCCCCTCCCATGCTTGATAGGCCCGTTTGGCACCCCGTTGAGTAGTACTCATGATGAGGAAGTAAGCACGAGTGTGGCCATCCAATCGCACCAGCGAGGGGAAACCTTATCATTGTATGAGGGATAAAAGGTATTCCCACCTGATAGAGTCGAAAGCCTTCGCAATGTTAAGTTTGAGCAGCAAGGCAGGGCATTTACTTCGCTGGAGACGTCTAGCCGTGGAGCTCACATAAAATTGTCATGAATGCTGCGCTTTTTGATGAACGCGCTCTGGTTTCTGGAGACGATCGTGTCCATATGAGGTGCGAGTCGCATTGCCAAAGCTTTTGTGAACATTTCATCTCTGATAGTCCCATCTCTGATACTTTTGCTCTCTGAACATTTCATCCATATAAAACTGCAGAAAGGCTTGGGTGATGAGTATTGAAGCTATCGTCGTTTGATGGAATGTGGAGGTAAAGTTGATCCAGCTGGTGGCAATAATTCGTCCAAAACATCTTTGTGCTACCCACTGTGTTTCAATGACCGACCTGAATATTTTAGCATTGCAACCTTGTGTGTTTCTTTTTGCATTTCTGGTTCACATGACATAGCTTTATCACCACGATCAGTCACGATTAAACGGGAAACGAGTATGATATGTTGGGACAAAATAACGAGACATCATTTTATTATGGCCTGTCGATGCTGTCACGCTGATAGGCATTTCTTTACACATAATTATTCTACTCACGTTAGCATTTGCCCATACATAAGTGCCATTGCAACTTGAAATTCTGTAATTTCCTTAGTGAACCTGCTTTGAGCTTTCGGAAAAGTAGAAAGCTCCAGGTGTCAAGATAACTCATTCTCTTTGTCTCCGAAACGATCGATCAGTGCGAGAATCAAATCCATTATCCACTGAGGAGCAGAGGGCGGCTGGAGGAAAGTTTTCTTCCACCGCCATCGATTCACCACCGAACTGAAAACACTGAAGGTGCAGCCTGAGAGCAACGGCACATGTTCTCTTTGATCCACAGAATTTTTAGCCCCGTAAGCGCCATTTGCCGACACTTCTTTTTGGAGGTTTATCGGCGGGCATTGACAAATGAGAAAACGGCGAGGCGTTGGTTCCATTTGTGGCAAGTGATCATCGCCTTTTCCATGTGCACTTCTTTTGCTTTGGACCATATCTTGTGGCCTGCCTAAGCGATGCAATAGTGCTGATGGCTGCTAGTGAGTGCAGGCATATGTGTTCCACTGCTCTACACTTTACACCTTCAGATAAACCCTACTGGATTCTCCTGACGATGGGCACAATGAAATGCAACTGATGATTCTTTTTTGCCGGCCTTTCTGCCTTTTGTTATTTACATAGAACTCCAGAGAGTTTTCTAAGATAAGAGAGAAAGGCAAAGTGAAATACTTGAACTAGGTGATTTGTTGAATCCAGTAACAACGTGCCAATTTGTTGTATCTTTAGGTTTTCAAAAGCTCTGCATGTCAATATTTTACAGAAGAAGAGACAGCAAATGGGTCAAAGTGACAAAGCGCGTAGGCCGCAGTATCTTCAGGAATTCAGGTACGACATATTTGCAAGTAACTAGTTTCAAATCTTTTCGCTACATCACCCCTGGCCTAACTGGCTGATCTAGTATGCTACTACAGTACCTTGCAGCACTTCATATGCATTAAGAAGATGAATCTCTCTGTTTAGACAGAATCAATGCATGGGTTGAACTATGCTGATGCTGATTGCTCCTCACAATTTTTTTTTAAAAAAAAGAGAATATCCTGACTGTGGGTCTTGCATATTCTTCAGTAAGAAGAAAACAAGCTATACTTTGCTTGCTTCGAATCTTTTCGTATCATATCGACCTGTAGTAGGGAACATAAGATTTGGCCAATAGATTGCACTTTGATGAAACAATAAACTAACCTGATAATGCAATGCGTCAGGTGTTTGCGTCGCAATCACATGAAAACGACTAGTTACGCGTGGGCGTATAGTACAAGGTTTCAGTGTTTAAAAGGTTAAAAGAGTTTGAGCACTCGCGAAATCGGTGGGTGCAAATGGCCATCCCTTTTCCGAAAAGTGCGAGGTGGTGAAGTCCAGATGAGATGAGCATGAAACAAACAACAACCAACTGATTTGAGGAAAGACGCAGGCTGATAGGGTGAACTCGAAGAGGAATGCACCAAGGACGGCATGATTCCTAGCTATCCTCATGGATTGTGGAGGGCAAAAGACTCGAGCGATGTGAACTCATCAACTGAGTAGTGATAATCTGATCACGCCATTGCAACGGGAACCACTGATGTGATCCATACCCTCTTGGAAGAGACTGAGTAGTAAATCTTTAGGTGAGAAGGTACCTTTTATAACTGTATAAAAACTGCTGGTTACAAAAGTCACTAATGATAATTTAAAAAAGGGAAGACAGAAGAAACAAGTTGGTTTATAAACTGGAGCCTTTTTGGACCTCTATGAAATCCTTTTGCTCTTAAACATGGGGAAAAGGCTCTTTGCATGTTTTGTTGGGGGAAGAAGGTACGGTGCTTGGGATTTGAGGCCCAAGTATCAGAACAATGGGTAGCAGGCCCAGCTAGCTTGGATGGACCTGATCCAGTTTGGTTTGGAGGGACACTGGGCTTGCTTGATCACGGAGGGCCGCATGCTTCTTCCTCAAGACTCAAGAGTTTCCCAAGGCCCACCCATCTCAGCCGCGCGTTCGGTTTTTTCTTTCCTCGATTTCCTTTCATCTCTTGCCTCGCTTCGTTCTCAGTCTTAGCCTGATTCCGATCGCTCGCTTCGCTTCCCCGGAGCCTCCGCGTCCTCCGAATTCTCATCCGCCTCCAGGCTCTGCCCCTTTCTCGTCATCCCACTACTTCCCTGAGGCGCACAGCAGGCGCCGGCCCGGCGGCGGGTGGTGCGACATCTGCTCCGTGCGTAGAGGGTGTTCGACGGAATGATCCGCCGAGAGAGGTACGACTCGATCTTTTCTGTGCATAATTTTTACTACAACTCTCAAATGAAACCTGGGGCTATTATCACTGGAATAGTGTTCAGTTCCTAGTGTCATAAATGACATGCTAAATTCCGCTCGCACAGCCCCAGGTGTTAAACCAGAAGCTCCATTTATTTCAGTTCCTGAATTATTTTTTTCAATTATTTTTGGTTTTATTTTCAACCATTTGTACTGAATATTTTGTGTATTTTCTCATTCTAATTTCAATTAAACGTGTGTTCCTTTTCTGATAGACCTTATTTTTCAGGATGTAATTTGCTAGCAGAAGGTGCACCAGCTTGTGATGAGTATCAGTGTATCACATGGTTGTTACAATGTCTTAACTTGCTGTTTCTTTCAGCAACACCATTCAATGGTCTAATAAGTTTTTGAAGCTTGAAGGTGAACAAACAAGCTGAAACATTCTTAGTTAAGTCTGCACAAAACATGATGTGCTCAATCTGCAGAAAATATGATGCGCTCTTAGCAACAGACAAGGATCCAAATGATTCTCCTTTTGCGAGTAACGAATTCCATTGGTGAAGCTTGCCTTCAAGTAAAACCTGAGAGCTTGCGGACAGCGGGCTTTGCTTGGATGGGCATTTGGTTCAACCGTCATGCTATAAGTCAGTGTGCCAGATCTCTTATTGCTGTATGCTCGGAACTTCATTTTGGTGCTCGTTCTTTTTGTAACAAGCTCAACGATGGAATTGCGCCAAAGGATAAAAGGCTTGTTAGGTTTGACAGAAAGTTGATTGACATGTTTGCACTGCATGCACTTTTGCAACTGTGTGCAAAGAGGAGGTGCCTCTTGATTGGGAAGGGGTGCCATGGTTTAGCCATCCATTTGGGTTTGGCAAGTGATACTATCACGTGCAATATTCTGATCAACTTGTACACAAAATGTGGCATGAATGATTGCGCCCGTCATGTTTTTGATGCAATGCCTTTCAGAAGCGTAGTCTCATGGAATACCATGATTGCTGGGTATACTTGCAATGGAGATGATTTACAAGCTCTGAAGCTTTTTTCAAAGATGCACCAAGAAGGGCAACATATGAGTGAATTTACCTTATCCAGCACCCTCCGTGCGTGTGCTGCAAAATTTGCAACCATAGAATGCAAACAATTGCACACTATCGCCATCAAGCTTGCATTTGACTCAAATAGTTTTGTTGGAACTGCAGTTCTTGATGTTTATGCAAAGTGTAATATGATTAATGACGCGTGCTTGGTTTTTGAGAAAATTTCTGAGAAAACTGCAGTTACATGGAGTACATTCTTTGCAGGACTCGTGCAAAATGGTCTTCATGAAGATGCATTGCGTTTATTCCAGAGTTCACAAAGGGAAGGAGTGCAATTGACTGAATTTACTCTTTCTGCTATCCTCAGTACATGTGCAAGCTTAGCATTGATGATTGAAGGAATACAGCTGCACGCAGTTATTTTCAAGTATGGTTTTCATAGTAATTTATTTGTGGCATCATCCCTTGTGGATATCTATGCAAGGTGTGGGCAGATTGAGGAAGCATATCTAATATTTGTTGATATGAAACACAAGAATGTCGTTGTGTGGAATGCAATGATCACTAGTTTTACTAGGCATGGCAATTTTTGGGAAGCAATGATTCTCTTTGAGAAAATGCATCAGTCAGGGATATCTCCAAATGAAGTTACTTACCTCTCCATGTTGTCAGTGTGTGGTCATGCAGGTTTAGTTGAAGAGGCCCGCTGCTACTTCAGCCTGCTAATTTCTGATCAGAGTGTCAAACCTAATGTCGTTCACTATTCTTGCATGGTTGATGTTTTGGGGCGATCTGGGAAGACTGATGAGGCTTGGGAACTGATTCAACAAATGCCATTTGAGCCAACTGCTTCTATGTGGGGATCTTTGCTTGGATCGTGCCGTAAGTACAGAAATATCGGATTAGCCAGAATAGCAGCTGAACAGCTATTCAAACTGGAACCAGAAAATGGAGGGAACCATGCTTTGCTTTCAGATGTATATGCGGCCGGTGGAAGCTGGGAGAATGCTGTGTTGGCTAGGAAGCATCTGAACAATCGTGGTGCAAAGAAAGACGTGGGCTCAAGTTGGATCTACACAAAGGGTAAAGCTCATATGTTTGGTTGTGAACAAAAAGAGGAGCTGTTTGTGTAGACTGCCATCCTTAATGAAGATTGCAAATAGCACTGGCCATGATCAGAGATATCAAACGATTTCTCCATTGTAATGATGGCCATGTTCTTATGGGGACTTTTGGCAAATGATTGCTAAATGAGGAATGGCAACCATTTATTTGTGGCATTCTTACTCTCATTATATAGTAAATTATTGACTTGTGGTAGTGGCACGCCACACTGAAGATAAATATCAGTACTTGTACTGATAGCTTTGTCATTTAAATCAATAATTTCGTGCTTCTGGCCCCATTTAGTGTGACATCAACACTATCATTTGAACACTACATAGCGTCTCCAAGCAGAGTTGAGTCGCCTATTATCAGAATAGCTAGTGTGACCTACAGTAATGAAATATATCTTGTACAGTGCTTTTTTTAAGTCAGTGTTTTATAGCAATGAAATATTTGTTTCTGCAGAGCTGTACATGGAAAGTGGATGCACGATTTGTTGAGTTTAGAGAAAGGGCTCTTTCATAAAAATGTGCATGGGAGGAGGATTTCTTCTATTCCTGAATATTCATGTCTTCCTCATTATCTTACAGTTCATAGTGAACTCTCAAAGTGGTATGTTCACTAGTCATAATATTCATGAAACTTTTCTTTAATCAGTTTTCTACTTCTTATTTTATAAGAAAATACATTGTGTGCAAGTTTTGTAATCCATAGTTAAAAAATAAACGAAGTTTTGAGCATAAGGCGATGATAGTTGAGTTCATGACTTGAAGCGCCCATTGTAATTACCAGTTATTCTAGTACATTGCCATCATGTGGCTTTTCTAATCGACCATTTGAAGATCTTTCTATTTCCTCTGCAGCACAGTATCACTTAGGAAGTACCAATACAGTGAAAATACTTGTCGTTTGATCATCCTTGTCAATTTAGCTATGCATAGTTTGGTACAACCTGACATATCTAGGTCCTACAGAGCTTCCACTGGTCCACCATCAGCCCATGTTTACATCTGTCTCTCCAGAAAAGTACTGTGCGCGTACAGAAAAGCTGTTGTCTAGAACCACTAGCAGGTACTGAGGAAAGGGCAAATAATAGACACTAGAGATCATGACTATCCATCAGGTTAGCCATTTCTTGTGGACCAACCATATGCTTGTTCATGCGCTCCGTGAAGTCATTGGCCTCATGTGGCTGATGCCCCTGATGGGTATATCATAGCATTTTGTAGGCCCGGCCAGTTTCATGGGCCAAGCCTCTGGTACCTCATTAGCCTGGGACTCATTCACTCATGTGATGCTTCCTAATGGCCCTTCCTAATCTTCCACTCCGTCTCCCTCTCCCTCTCTCTCTCTCTCTCTCAAAGAAAAAGAGAGTGATGTGTCATGCACCCTCATCTTGGATTCTCAGCTAGTAGCTGTCACCACTGCCGGCATCAGACATTGTCATACAGTAATTCTTGGTTTCCCTTGCTGATCCTTCATAGTCCTGTATATTTTTATCCCATATAACAGTGGCATTGGAATGGAACTTCTGAACTTCTGGTTAGAAAAGGAGTTCCTTACAGAAAAAAGAAACTGCATATTTAGCTGGAGTGTATTTTTAGTGGATGATGTGATTAGTTTGTACTTTGTACAATTGTACTAGTTGCATCCATCATTTGACAACTCCTTTCTTCTGCATGAAAGAAACACTTCCTTTCCTCGGTATGTGTTGAGCATAGTATGCGAGAGTCTACTTTACCATTTTGGCCCTCACATGGTTAAGGGGTGTTTGGGAGGAGGGGGTTAAATTTTTAGCACCCGTCACATCGAATGTTTGGACACTAATTAGGAGTATTAAACCTAGACTAATTACAAAACTAATTACACAACGCTTAGGCTAAATCACGAGACGAATCTATTAAGCCTAATTAGTCCATGATTTGACAATGTGGTGCTACAATAACCATTCACTAATGATGGATTAATTAGGCTTAATAGATTCGTCTCGCGACTTAGCCTAGGGGTTCTGCAATTAGTTTTGTAATTAGCTTATATTTAGTTTTTCTAATTAGTGTCCGATCATGCGATGTGGCGGGAGAGAATTATCTATGCCATCGCCAATATTACCATTATTACCTCCAGCGGGATCAACTGTATTAGCATCGTTACGTCCATCACCATCACCATCTCGTTCGTATTGATCTGTATTACCGTTGCACTTCATCAATATTATCTTCTAGAATTTCAGCAGAGGGAGTCTCAACCTCTATTGCATCATCACC